>NC_064837.1:56028333-56331363 GCF_024166365.1 Elephas maximus indicus
CTTCTCAGACTCTCGGTTTTCATTATTCTTTTTGTCAGTGGTATTTTTTAGATTTATTTGATCAATACGTTTATTAACTGGTCTCTCCTCTAACTTTGGTTCTTGACTTGATTTTTTACCATTTGCTTCAGGCACTTCAGCCTGCAGCCTGTCATCACGGTTTCCGGGGGACTTATCTGAAACAAACTCACATTTCAATGGCTCCAAGTCTTCGACACCTTGCTCTTGAGCTATGAACTGTTCAGAAATATTTTCATTGCTACTCTGAACAATCATATCTTCTTCACTGCTGTCCTGAATAGACATGGTGTCAGAACTATTTTCCAAAGTACTATTATATTCAGAGTCATATCCCAGTTTTCCTTCGAAGTCCATTGCTTTTGACAGAGATGGGGTATCTCTGTCACTGATACTTTTAGGTACTGATGGAAGTAAAGAGCTCTCAGAAGGAGACACAATGGCGTCATTATCCTCCTGTAGGAGTGTTTTTTTGTTCTTATAGATCAAAGAACCAATTTCATTTGCACTGGCTAGTTTAGAGTCACCCATGAGAAAATCGCTTCCTTCTGTTTTAATAGTACTGGGTTCCTGGCCTTTATTGGTGGGTTCAGAGAGCCTCTCACCTGTGTCATTTACAAGAGAATTCTGTTTCTGACAGTTTGCCTCTGGGCTCTGAATGGAGACATCATCCAGCCCTTGATCTTTTGGGTAAAGTTTATTTGTGGTATGGTTAGGATCACTGATTCCAAGAACTGAGGAATCACTTTGTGAACACCCCTGAATTAAATCATCAGATTTATCATTGCTTGCATTAGGGCTTTGTTCTTGTCTGAGCAAGTCATACTCTTCTTTTATTTTTGTTATCATTGGTGACTCAGACAGGCTTTTCAAAGAACTTGCAGAAGAAGTCTTTCCTATACCCTTAATTCCACCTTCCAACTTAATTTTCTCTAGGCGCTGTTTCTCTTCCAGTGTAAATTGTTTAATTCTTCTTTCAAGAAGTCCATCTAGTTTGGATGATTTTGTTTTCTTTTTATAACTAGTCCTGAGATGAAAACCCTCACTGACATTGACCACATCTACTTGAGAAATTTCCTGGCAATTCATATGTGGCTCTGCTTTCACATCGTCATCTATTTCCATTGGTTCTTCCTTGAAGGATTTATCATTGTCACAATCTAAAACTTCTTTTACATCTGTGAGACAAAGAATTTATATAGCTGTAATTTTAGTTTGAAATATGGAATTCATGAGAACATTTTCATTTTTAAAACTATCAATTTTCCTTATTTTCACTTAAGACCTTAAATATATCCATATATTTCAAAGTTCCTGGTATATGATTAAAATAGGTCAATGGACAGGGAGAAACTTTATAAAAGGTTAAATGACATATATTCCAAATATGGGAATATTTTGCTTCTTAGTATCTAAAAATGTCACAGTGAAAGATTTCTCAGTATGTGACAGGTTACTGCACATATCAGTACTTTTGTGTAAGATTTTGTAGAGTCAATTATAAAATATCTTTAGGTTCATAAATTATTTAGCTTATAGAAGAAAACATTTTTTTACAAAAGACAGTGTAAGTTCCTCAAAAGCTTGAACACAGAGTTACCATATGATCCAGCAATTTCACTCCTACATGTACACCCAAGAAAAATGAAAACTTACGTCCACATAAAAATTTGTACGATTTTTCATAACAACATTATTTACAACGGCCAAAAAGTCAAAACAACTCAAACGTCCATCAACTGATAAATGGATGAACAAAAATATGGTATATCCATACAATGGAATATTATTTGGAGGAAAAAAAAAAGGAATGAAGTATTGATTCACGCTACAATATGGATGAGCTTCAAAAACATTACACTAAGTGAAAGTAGCCAGATACAAAGGACCACATAATGTATGATTCCATTTATATGGAATGTTCAGACAGACAGTAGACTGGTGGTTTTCACAGTCTGAGGGTTATGGGAAGGATTGGTGAGAAACTGCTAATGAGCACTAGATTTCTTTTTAGGGTGACAAAAATGTTCTAGAATTGACCATGATGGTTGAACAACCGAATACTAAAGACCACTGACACTTTAAGTGGATGAATTATATGGTATATGAATTTTATCTCAATAAAAAAAAAAAAGACCATGCAGTACCTTTCCTGCTGTGGGAACTAGATCCAATGTACTCTTAGCACCCCTGGGCTGCCCTCCACATTTGACTCTCCTTACCTTGGTCCTTCTCAGTAATCTTTGAAATGTCCATTTCACTTTGGTCTACTCCTTTTGCGGCATCTGAATCTTTTACCTCGCCTTTCTCAGAATCAAGCTCTACTTTTACTTTTTTTGGACTTCGTGGACTTTTTCTTTTATCTGATTCATCCATATTTTCATCCATATTATTTTTGGCTGAAAAGAACCAAGTATTTAGTAATTACAGATATTTCCAATGTTAGCGATTTACTTTAATATATCTAGTTTAATGGAGTTAAGATTTCCCAGCAGTTTATATTTTTGTATTCGAATAAACAAACAAAAACAAGGTCGAAGATACTGTATACTGTTTTCTTATATGCCTGGCTGGCCTAAGATAATTGGGCCAATTCGAATACGGACTGAGAATCAGACGATTCTATTAATTTGTTATTTATTGTTAATGTGTTGAACGTGATAATATCATGGTGGTTATGGAAAAATCTCCATTTGAGTTAGAGATATAAACATACTTTTGGTGAAATAACATGATATCTGGGGTTTGCTTCAAAATATCCGGGGTGGGGGGAACTAGAGCAGGAACAACTAAAACAAGTTTGACAGATTTTGGTAACTACTGAAGTTGAGTGATGGTTCCATGTGAGTTCATTATTCTGGTCTCTTTTGTGTAGTTTCAAATTTTCCATAATGAGAAAAAAGAAAAAAAAAAAATCAAACCTAAAAATAGAGCTACATCAAGATTAATCTTAGGCCACAGAGGCATTTTTCTCCCTTTTATTTTCTTGTATACTTAAATTCAACTCTCTTAAGGACTAACAAGGTGTATCCATATTTTATTTAAATGAATGGTCCCTTTCAGAAAGGGTTGGCTGAGTAAAAGAGAGTGAGTATTAAAACATAACCAGTACACGTCTAAAGAGCAGGGTACTGGTGAGAGAATATAATCTCAGAAAAGGGTGACGGGGTCAGTGTTTGGACTCTACATGCAACAAAAGGAAAAAAAACAAAGCTACTGATTACTATCCTCACTCAGGGCTTCTTTAGTTATTTCAGAACAGTTGGACAACATTTTTTCAACATTTCAAGGTGCTCCAGAAGAGCTATATATGCCAGTTGATAGCTAGCCCCTTATACAATCTAAAAGGACCCTGGTGTTTAAAATAGATAACTATAAAATGTTTGGTCTTTTTCCCCCATTAAAGCTCTTCTGGGTATAAGGAGGAAACCTTTGTGGAATAGTGGCTAAGAGCTATGGGCTGCTAACCAAAAAGTCGACAGTTTGAATGCACCAGGCACTCCATGGAAACTCTATGAGGCGGTTTTACTCTGTCCTATGAGGGTCACTATGAGTCAGAATCGACTTGGCGGCAACGGGTTTGGTTTTTTTGGTTCTGACATAAAGAATATTTAACATATATTCTTTACTGAAGCCTAAAAATTGAAGTACAACTTAAATGTATACAATTTTAGAGTTAGAATAAATATTAGAGATAAGAAACAGACAGCCAGTGGTCCAACGAGTCTAACACTCTAGTCTTCTGAGCTAAGTAAAGTGTTCTATCAACTGCATTTCTCTGTTTTTCAACACATCAGTGCCTCTATCACATAATCAGACTAGATGAGACATTTTTATAGCGACTTTTAGTTCTGACATTAAAAACATGGTGGTTATTATTTCCTTGTAGTACCTACTCCATAGTTAATGTAAGCACAGAGCCTGGGATAACATGCACTGCTGCTTTCTTCTCCGCTACCACCTGGGAGAAGAGGCTCATAAGATGCGAGAAGACCAACTTTGTACCTTGATGGATAAAGGCCCAACAGCATTCAGACAACAGAAAACTATGCTGAGGAAACCCAGACCCAGTGCTGTCGAGTCGAATCCGACTCATAGCGACCCTATAGAACAGAGTAGATGCTGAGGAAAGCTCATATAAGTCTACAAAAACCTAAATATTTTGCATATTGAGGATCTGGGTTTTTTTACACAGGTCAAACCAGATCAGGCAATTAAGTAAAAGTCCTACACAGATAACTGGAACAGTATCTGAGATAACAAAATGGTAATAAAAGAAATTGAAACACCCCTTTGGAATTTATTGTAATGGATATTGAGCTTAGGTATAATTAGATTAATAACAGAACTGAATATGGAATATTTCATTCAATAAACAGCAATATTTATTGAACATCTACTCTGTGAAAGATACTCTTAGGAGGTATAAAAATAAAACAATTTCTACTGAGTTTTATAAAATACATATTTTTTCCTGTTAAAAGATAAACCAATGATAACTTTCACATATTAAGAATTTCACAAATCTACCAGCACAGGTTTTACCAGAACCACTCCCAAGGAAGCCAAATGATTTAGCTAGGTATGTATACGCTACTTATTGGGCACTGTAAAATCTCCTAGCTTAGGCTTCACAGGAAAGAACATACCACACCATAAATTAGCAAATTATATTGCATAGCTAACAGAACTGTTTTTGAAAATTGCTTAGATAAGAAGAGAGATTCCATGGTAGAATACAAAAAGGGCAGTGGAAGACTTGGGTTTCTAGCCAGGGTTTTATTACTTCTTATCTGGTGAACCCCAGCACATCATTTAAGGTACCCACAAAATAATTTGCTCATGTAACTAAGTTTTGAACTACATGGTCTCTTAAAAGGGCAGTATGCCTCTTGAGTTCTTTGATTCCAAATTAGTACTAGAGTTTGTTGGCCAGTATTATCAACTGAGTTAATACCTCATTTCTGTGTTACGGAGGCCTATATCACACTTCCTTTCTGGTGTTGCTAAGTACTACAATGCTAAGATGACCAGATCCGTGACTCCTCAAGAAGTCAAGTAGAACTTAATTTCAGAACAACAAGTAGGTAGCCAAAGCCTCTTTTCTGTTTTTAAACAAAAATGTTCCATTTTCATCTTTCTTCACCTGAGATCTTAAACATCAAAATCCTGTGAATAAAAGTAACTTAAAAAACTTTAGAGTTTATAATTAATAAACTACATTAGTAATTTTGCATCTTCTATTAAAAAATATTCAGAAAAATGCTTTTCTTCAAAATATGACCAACATACTATAAAATTATAAGAAATAATACAAATCAAAAATGGTTATATAGGAAAAAAGACTTTAATTACTTACTTTCTTCTAATGACTTTCTGTAATTCACATTAGTATTGCCTGGCAATTTAGGAACAAATCTGTAAACGTGAGTTTTACTAATCCAGCTCCAACCACCATATCCTGTTACTCTGTATTCCTCTCCTTTTTGTTTCCAAACCTGGTGGAAATAAAAATATTATACAACAAGAATGACAATGCCTAGACAGCACAGGTGGTTTTATAAATTTTTACAAGACCATTAAACCAAGCAAACTAATTAAATTTACCAATCAGTTTGATTTTTACTGGGGAGGCAAAGATTTATAAGGGGGAAAAGGAGAGTTATTGTTAAGAAGTACTGAGCTACTGTGAAGGGTGATGGTGGTGGTGGTTGCAAACCATGATGACAATAATTAATGTCACTAACTGTACATATAAGAAATGTTGAAATTGTAAATGTTTTGTTCTATGTATTTTTACCACAATTAAAAGAAATTTTTTTAATGTAGAGAAAAAAAGATTTATGAAAGAACTCAACACTCTTTTCTAGTACACAAAATTTAACGCAAATTTATAATTTTATAAAAATTTCAGCAAATTAGTCTAGTAACTTTCATATATTCTACTAAAATAAACTTATGTTTATAAAACTGCCAGAAAGACTTACTTCCTTCCAACTATATTAAAAAACTGCATCAAAAGTAAGACAGAATTATTAAATATTCGAATTGGCACAGTAAGAATCTTGGAAATTGCTGTTTAAAAAGGTTATAATAAAAACTACCTGATGTTTGACTGGAAATGTATATTTCACCCATGTAGCCTGTTGCATCGTTTCTTCTTCTTCTTGTTTTTTCTCTTTTTTTTTAACTTTCTCTTTTTCTTCTCTTTCGATTGATGTCATCCTGTGTAACCTAAGAATACATGAATAGGAAAGAATTACCTTTAACTTTGAAAAATAAATAAAACAAGATAAAATATAATACTAAAAATTAGAAAAAACAAGAAGAAAAATGTTAGTTATAATCCTGCACTCTAGACCACCCCAAATGACAAAAATACGCAAAAGTGCTGTCCTTCCCATATGCCTCCCCATAAGAAATACTAGCTCATGATTTATTCCTAAAACATTGTACGCATCTATCAACATTCATGTACCCTTTTAAATAATCTATTATGTATTTACCCAGAAAGGATATTCCTGATTTTAATCAATGAATAACCGCACTAGGAGATCTTTCCCTATCAGAATATCCAGATCTTTTTGAAGACTTAAATAATATACCACTGCATGGACATACTATGATTTATTGAACCAGATCCCTTTTAAAGGATACTTTATTTTATTCCCAGATTTTTTTGGGTAGGAGGAAAGGTTGGGAAGGAGGGGCCACACCAGTTTCAATTACTAGACAGTAGGGCACAGGCCATGCTCTCTCCTCAGAAAGGAAAAGGATCCTAGCTCAATGTAGTGAGTACCATTGCACCTACAGTAAGGAGACGGGGAGGCTTGTGGTGAGAGGGGATCCTGGCTCTACATTAAGGTCATCACACCGGAATTTTGTGAACAGGAATATTTCCCATAAACTGACACATTAACCAAAACCTACAAAGACAGAACCTCCTGTCTCTAAGAGGTCTAGTGATAGAAGAGTTGCCTTTAAGAACCCGGGGATACCCACAGAGCACACCCTACCCAGATCTTGCCAACTCCTTATGTGCAAATATGTGGCAAGAATAAACGGCCATCATGCAAACTCGGGGTTGTGGCGGGTGCTGGTAAGATGTAAAGGGGGGTAAATTCTTCTTATCTTCATCCCCTAACCAAACACACACTCTCTCATGGGCTCTCTCCACCTACCTATCTCCATTTTTAAGGTTTGTTTCTCTGTAACTATACCCATTGTCACTGAGTCAATTCTGACTCAGAGCGATCTTACAGGACACAGTAGAATTGCCCCACTGACTTTCCAAGGAGTGACTTGCAGATTTGAAATGCCGAACTTTTGGTTAGCAGCCAAGCTCTTAACCACTGCGCCACCAGGGCTCCCTCTGTGACTATAAAACCATTGCCACTGAGTCAATTCCGACTCACAGGGACCCTAGATGACAGAGTTGAACTGCCTCATAGGGTTTCCAAGGCTGTAATCTTTACAAAAGCAGATTGCCACATCTTTCTCCCTCGGAGTGGCTGGTGGGTTTGAACTGTCAACTTTTCAGTAAGCAGCCAAGTGCTTAACCACTGTGCCACCAGGGCTCCTTAAGGTTTACAGTCTCTCACAAATTGATGGGGGGAGGAGAAGGGAAGTGGATTCTCACCAGGGATTAAGTGATTGACTCAAATCCCATGGATTCATCAACACTCTTGGAGCTAGTGAGTGGGGCCAGCCTTTGTAGGCACAGTAGTGGGGTGCTGTTGCTGACGTCAAACTGATCTTCAGGTTTGTACACTTCACGCTGCCATCAATCACGACGCTACCCTGCTTTCCCATATCTTCATTTAAACTGAGGTAGTATCAAACTTTCAAAATGTTAGCTAAACTGAGAAGTAAAAAATATTACTGCGTTGGCACTTTTTAAATTATGAGAGAAGTAATCATTTTTTATGTCTACTGGCCTTTCATATTAATTTTTCTGTAAAATGCCTGTTCATATCCTTTGTCTTTTTTGTACTGGACTATTTGTCCTTTTCATTTATAAAAGGTCTTTGTCAAATAAGGAAATTTTCCATTTGTCCTGCAAATATTTTTCCTCAGTTTGTCATCTGTCTTTTGAGTTTGATTATAATATTATTTTTCCACACAGAATTTTAAATACATGTGTCCACTTTTTCCTCTATGGCATCTGGGGTTTATATCTGTTTAAAAAGAAAGTATCACAACAAAACAAATAAATTAATCCATGCTTGCTTATTGAAGTTTTATGTGTTTAATTTTAGGTTTTCTTTTTTTTTTTAAAACATTTTCATCTATCTCAATTTTTTTTTGTTGAGTCAAGAACTAGGTTATATTTTGCCTGAATATGTTCTCCCACTCTGAGGTACAATGCTACCATTATCTAAATTCCCACAAGTGTTTAGGTCTATTTCTGGATTCTCTCTTCTATTCTACTGCTCTACTTCTTCTCTAGCACAAATTGTTTTGATTATTGTAACTTCAATATATGTTTTAATACCTATGCCCTTTTTTAGAACGTTCAGGCTACTGCACATTAATTTTTCTAGATCAATATTAGCATTATTTTGGTTAAGCCTCCCCACCCCCCAAGGAGGGTAAATCCCAACCACAATGCAAATGAATTAAAATGTAATCAATCAGGAGAGAAACAGCATCTTTAGAAAATACAATATACATATCTAAGCATATTTTTTCATTTATGCAAATTATCCTTTATATAGTGTCATTATTAAAAGAAGGTTCAAAGGAAAATATAAACTTGTCTTTGGTTCACACAGTCTGGCTTTAGTTTTCTGGAGAATTTACAAGGGCCTCTCCTGGCGAAATCAGTCGGCGAGGCCATGGGCAAGTCCTGCAAAGACAGCGGGCTCACCACAATCAGGGGTTCTGGCAAGACTGCCATGTAAAGCAGGTACTGCCCGTTCAGCACAGATACGATCAGAAGCGGACTGCTCTGTACTTCCTGCTTCTGTGCCTTTGGAGGGTTCTGCGGTGTAACTTGGATAAATTCTCAGCTCTCTCCACTGACTCAGGATTTGACTTTCTTGGGTAGTCACTATTTACTCACCTGCATTACAGCTTCCACAAGTTAACTGATGTTTTAGCCTCTGTTGTTCCCCCTGACCCTACAGATTTTTGCCTTAAAAAAATCTCTGCTGTAATTTCGGTGGAGCTCAGGAGGAAGCAAAATTAAATGTGTTCATTCGATTTGTTAGTGTAACTTCGAACTCCCATTACATTTTCTACATAATCACTGGTTGCACATATGAAAGCTTACTGCTCTGTATGACAGCCACCTTACTGAATTTTCTTATCGCTTCCAATAGATTTTTAGTTAAAAAGTTCCTGGCCTTTCTAAGTATATAACTGGATCATCTGCATATAATAATTGTGTCTATTATCTTGCTAATATTTGTTTCATTTATCCTGGCAACCTGCACTGGCTAGTATTTTTAGGAAAAGTTAAATAGCGGCAATAGTTGGCAACTTTGTCTTGTTCCTCCTAAATATTAATGGGAATGCTTCAAGGGTTTCACCATTAAAGCATGATGGTTTGGTTTGAAATACATCTTTAAAAGGAGAGAGACTATTCCTACTTAAAACCAAAAACCAAAACCAAACCCAGTGCCGTCGAGTCGATTCCGACTCATAGCAACCCTATAGGACGGAGTAGAACTGCCTCATAGAGTTTCCAAGGAGCGCCTAGCAGATTCGAACTGCCAACCCTTTCTTCGGTTAGCAGCCATAGCACTTAACCACTATGCCACCAGGGTTTGTACTTAACTAATCTTTTTTTTTTTTTTCTTTAAGCAGAAATTTATAGTGAACTTAGACAAATACCTTCTTAGCATCTAATGAGATTAGGAAAGTTTTCCCCTTTTGATGTCTTCAAATAGCATGATATTAATAACCCCCTAATGTTGGGTGTGGAGCCCTGGTGGCACAGTAGTTAAAAGCTCTGCTGCTAACCAAAAGGTCGGCAGCTGGAATCCACCAGCCACTTCTTGGAAACCCTATGAGGCAGTTCTACTCTGTCCTGTAGGGCTGCTATGAATCAGAATTGAGACAATGGTAATGGGTTTTTAATATTAGGCATGGAGCCCTGGTGGTACAGTGGTTAAGACCTCAGCTGCTAACCAAAAGGTCAGCAGTTGGAATTCACCAGCCACTCCTTGGAAACCCTATGGGGCATCTCTAATCTGTCCTATAGGGTCACTATGAGTCAGAATCAACTTGAAGGCAGTGGGGTTTGGCTTTTTTTTTTAATATTGGACAATTCTTCCATGTCTAGGTAAAACCAATTTAGGCATGATTTATATTATTTCTTAGTTTACTCCTGAATATATTTGCTAATGTTTTATCTAAAGTTTCTTGTATACACATCTATTTGCTATTAATTATTGATCAATAATTAATATTAATAATAGACAGGGCCACAATTTTCTTATTTAGGAACTATCCTGTCAGGTTACATAACAGTTTCATATAACAGAAGTAATAATCTGGAAGAAATCCTTCCTTTTCTACTATGTTGGAGAGTTTAAATAACAGAATCATTTGTTCTCGGAACCGGACAAAGAATATATCTATGAAACCCTGTGGTCTCCTTACTGGTAAGTACAATGATACCTGTTAAACGGACTCAAAAATTATTTTCTTGCCTGAGAAAACAGTGTGTCCTGTGCCCTACCATCGAATGACCAAGACCAGTGTGGCCCCTACTTCCTAACCCTTCCCCCATCCAAAAGGGGGAGCCCCGAGGGCCTCTTTCTCTCGATGTAGGAAGCCTGCATACTATGTCGTGTAGTGAAAGAGAATCAGGAACACGGGCTGGTATGTCCTCTTTTTTATTCCTGATATTGGTGATTTGTGCTTACTCCTTATTTTTCCTTGAAAATCTCATTAGAGGTTTTGTCAGTTGTAATAGTATCTAGGTGTGCGTATATACATGTACGTGTGTGTTGCATATATATATATATATATACACACATATATATATGTGTATAATAAAACACATAGGGGGCACAGTTACGGACACTTCCTAGACATAAACAAACACCTCGTGGGGTTGGTTTACTGGGTTTGAAGGCTTAGAACCATAGTCTCATGGGACAACTCAGTCAACTGGCATAACACAGTCCATAAAGTTTATGTTCTACACCCTAGTTTGGGGTGTTGCATCTGGGGTTTTAAAAGCTTGCGAGCAGCCACCTAAGATACAACAATTGGTCTCTACTTCATCTGGAGGAAAAGAGAAAGAAGGAAACCAAAGACTCAAAGAAGAAACTACTCTAAAGGACTAACTGCCTACACGAACCATGGCCTCATCTACCCGGAGACCAGAAAAAACAAGATAGTGTCCAGCTACAATTACTAACTATTCTGACCAGGGACACAATAGATCGTCCCAGACAGAATGGGAGAAAACATAGAACAAAGCTCAAATTCTTAAAAAAGGCCAGACTTACTGAACTGGTAGAGAGTAGAGGAACCCCTGAGGCTATCGCCCTGAGATACCCTTTAAACTCTGTAGTGATCACACCTAGAGGTCATCCTTTAGCTAAATAACAGATTGGCTCATAAACAATATCACCTGTGAGTACTGTGATCCTTTAAAAAATCATCTATATAAGACCAAACAGTTAACATTTACCCTAAAAACAAAGATGGGGCAGGAAAGCTAGATTAATGGAAATGGAACAACCAGAATGGAAATATCGAGAATGTTGATAACACTGTGGAAAATGTAACCAATGTCACTGAACAATATGTATAAACATGGTTAAATAGGAACCTAATTTGCTATGTTACTTTTCACCAAAAACACAATAAAATATTATTTAAAAAATTATAACAGTATCTAAGGTATGTTTGTTTTCTATCTCATTAAATCTACACTTATCTTTAGTATTTTCTTAATCCAGGTTGATTTACCTGTTCGTTTTCTGACTTCTTGAGATGTATGCCTATTTAATTTGCAGTTTTTCTTCTTTTCTAAGACTGAAGGCTATCAATTTTCATGAGGTGCTCTTTAGATACATCCCACAAATGTATGCAGTATTTTCATAAACACTCAGTTCAAAATGTTTCCTACATTCCATTATGCTTCTTCTTGGACAACTGGTTATTTATTTAGAGGCGTGTATGTAAGTTTCAAACATAAAGCACTTGAATTTCTTTAAACTTTTACCACAACAGTCTATAATCCTAAACAATACTGTAATATTACGTTAGCATACATGTTACATTTTATATAAAGGGTATCATACTACACGTATCCTTTTACTGCTTGTTTTCTCACCCTACTTTATGAGGTTGAATCTTGCTGACACTTGTGGGTCTAGTTTGCTTTTTGCTGCTTATAAGCAGTCCCTTGCAGGAATATACCATAATTTAAATACACCTGATGATGGACATTTAAGGATTGTTTCCAAATTTCATCATTATGGAACAATATTACATTCTACATGCCTCCTTGTATACACGTTTAAGAGTTGCTCTAAGGAATTTAGTTATTGGTAGGATTGCATTTTCAACTTTGTTTTTACCAAATTTCTGTAAAATGGTGTTCTAACAATTATGCTAATTACTCTTATCAGCAATGTATCAGAGTTCTCTGTTCCTATCATGTCACATTTTTGCCAATCTGATGACTATGAAACAATAGTCCCTGGTTTTCATGTGTATTTCCCAGATGACCAGGGAGGCTAAGCATCTTTTCACATTTCTTGGCTATTCATGTCTCCTCTTCTGTGAATTATGTATATTTTGGGTTTTTTTTCCCCCTACTAAGTGGTTTGGACTGTATAAGTTCTTAAATATATTGTGGATACCCAGCCCTTTTTTTGATGATTATACCATTCCATTAAAATACTAAAAATACCTTCAACCAGTTTATGACTTAGTCTTTTAAAATGATACATTATTATAAAGCTCAAAAGCAAACAACAACAGAAAAAAAAAAACCAGTATTTACTGTATATACATATGTGACAAAACTACACAGTAAAAAGAAAAGGATGATAAACCACAAACTGAACAACTGTGTTTAGTTCACATGAGAGGAAAGGTAATATGAGAGGAAAACAGTAGCAATAATTATGGTAATATTCCTATTTTTAAGTTGGGTGGTGAATTCACAGGTATTCATTTTATTATCACCCATTATAATATACATTACACACAATCTTATACATGATCCCATATTACATAATAAACATTTTTTAAAAAAAGTCATTTACAGTGTGTGCACACATACACACACACTCACTCATTCTCGTCTGATATATACTATACAAATGGAAGCAATAATGCCTGCCTTATATACTTCTTGGGAGGTAGAAAAAAAGGAAGAACTTCCTTTACTCCAGGGTCATAATCTCCTACATTTTTTTCTTAAATGTTTTAAAGTTTTGCTTTTCATACTAAGGATTTAATCTACCCAGAATTCAATTTGTGTACAATGTAAAGAAGGAAATAACAATCTGCCACCAACATGGATAACCAACTTCCCCATCAACTCTTAATAAATAATTCATTCATTCTTTGTAATGCTACTCCTGTCATATATCCACATATAGGTTGGGCTTTTCTGGATTCTTACCACTGATCTATTTATTTTTGCACCTACACCACGATATTATTATAGCCTTAAAGAAGGCTTGTTACTTAGCAGGGCAAGTTGCTTTTCCTAAAAATCTCTTTATTATAAAGTACAACACAGATATAAAAAAATGTAAAATATATTTATATAAAAAAACAGTACAAGGTTATACCTTTGCAACCGACCCTGTAGAGGGGCAGAGAAGGTAGAATGACTCTTACTCTTTCCTTTATAGCTTTGAATAATTTTTGAAAGTTTTATCATAAGCTTATATTAGGTTTGTATTAACTTTTTTCTTTTTTTTCCATTTCTGGGTTCTTAATAACTTTTTAAAGACTAAAACAAATCCACCAGGGCTAAAAAGTAGATTCAAGTCACAAAATTTTTCTCTTAACCATCTACTTTAGTCCCACAGCTCTCGGTCCACTTGGGAGTTGAACCCAAGTGTCAAGTGAGACACTCAACTAGAGTCGCGGCCAGACACTCAATTCTAAAAAAGAATGTAAACCAGATGCCTAGCACACAACCTGGAATATTCAAGAACAGACATTCAAAAAATGGGAGTGCTCTTTTTATTCAGTAAAAAAATTTTTTTTACTTTAGAAAATATTTTTTAATTTTCACAAAACTGATCTCATTTGATCTTCATGAAGTGCTAATTTTCATCAATGTTTACATCTTATAGAGGAGGAGAATGAGGCCAACAAGGGTTAAGTTTTTAATACGGCATCTCACATACATTAACTTTTATCAGTAATTAATATTTCCAGAAGAAACCCAATAGTCATCTTTTACAAGGCTCAGAGCTCACCTGGTGTGTCCCAAAGATTCCCGCCATATTGGCAGCATCACAACTGGTTTAACTGCACACTCCAAAATGGCTAAAGCTAACGCGAATTCTCTGGGTTTGCTGCACATCTGGACTGCCTTGATCCAGTTGGCCCTGTGGATCAGAGCAACAGAACAACGGTTTCACTTAGTTGATCCGAAGTTAAAAGCACAACAGTTGTAATTTATGATGACTCCATCTTATAATGCATGTATTTCTAGGTGAAGGAATCCCAGAGGTCATTTAAACCTCCAACTCCTTAAACCTTCTACAATGTTCCGGAACTCTGTCCGGCCTCTGCTTGATTCCAGAGACCAAGAATGCTTCCTAGAAATCTCCCAAATGCTGGTGCTGGTTAATACATACATGCCTCTAACTTCCTACTGTTCTGTTGACCAAACTGACTGCGTTCATTCAATTTATTGGCACTGACATTTTAAAGTACACTCTTGCAATAAGCACTTTATAAATATTTAGTATGCTTAATAGAAGTAAATTAACCTTAGTCTCTTTTACCTGTGTGATGCCCAATTAGGATGAAGAAAGGATGAAGGGATGTTGTTTTCTAGTTGGGTGATAGTCAGTCTCAGAGTAGATATGGTAAGAACTTTGGACCCATGGACAGAACCGTTCCATTTGAACTCTCCTGCTGGAGTCAGACAGAATTTATGTGCAAGATGCCTTCTCTTATCATGATCTTCTCTGTGCTGGTGCTTATTCAAAGCAAATGAATTGGTAGAGTACTGATTGTGATAGACACGATACTTCCCTTCTTGACCCAATTTAAAATAATTATTGATATTTCCTTTCATGACCACTTCCTTTTTGGTGCTAAGTCGTGAAATTTCTCCTTGAGAGTTAACTACCAGAACCTGACAAAGAAAATAAAAACACTCTATTATTTATATCAAAGATGTAAATGTCTTTCAACAATTTGAATTAACAATGCATTCCAACTAAAGTCTATAAGATATATCTTATGACTGAACTTCTGAAGTTTAATGGCTAATTGTTACAATTAAGCAGGCAAGATATGCCTGCAAAAAGAAAAAAAACTAACATTTATATGTCAGGCACTATTAAGCACTTTCATATATCTCAAATATACACATGAAGCTATGTGCAAATCATTCACTTATCATTATTTCAAACTTATAACATGTATTTTAGGGAAAAGGGAGGGTATCGCATATACTATCCCCCCAAAAATATATTCCTAAAAATACCTTTTCTTCTCCTTCTATCATTCCAGCTTTAGTGCAAGAGCCTATGGATACTTTAAAACAATGTTTTCAAACAGGTGATCCCAACCCTTTAGCGGACTATGAAGTCAATACCCATTGCTGTCGATTCTACCTCGTAACGACCCTATAGGACAGATTAGGGTTTCCAAGGAGTGGCTGGTGAATTCAAACTGCTGACCTTTTGGTTAGCAGCTGAGCTCTTGACCACTGTACCGCTGGGGCTTCTTCAAGGCAGCAGTGGGTCTTAATCAGCTTTTCAAAAAATGAAGTATAATACAATAGACTAGACTAGGCAAGAAAATGGAGTGCTGCCCACACAGTAAGGTGGAACAGTATTTCAGGCAACTTTTGAATGTATGCACTGTGTTGCTATGAAAAATGTTATTTCTCACTGAGGATCACTGTCAAAAAGAAGTTTGAAAATCACTGCTTTAAAGTAACTCCTGTGGCTTTTTTTTTTTTTTTTTTTTGAAAGAGCACTGTATATTCTTGCATATCTACCCTGCAAATAATCCTCAAGGCTGGGAGACAATAGTTGTAGCCATAGTTCAGCCACCATGGTTAGCTGGAGGGCAGAGACACTGAGCTGTAGCTGCAGTCCTGCTGTCCATGGTCAGAGCTGAGATGAAGTGCTGTTCTATACACTGGAAGCTCCACCCTTCAGCTGCAGGTTAACTGACGTGACAATAGCTGGAACTGCACATTAAATCATCTACAGCTCTTTCAGAAAACCAACAAACAGCCCACTCATTAGCATATATGAGAAAGAAGGCTCTATTTCTTTAGAATTGTATACAATAAAACTGATCATGTAGTAAGAAAGTATACCACTCACAGCATTTCTATGCGTGGATTGAAATTTGAGTGCATAACTATACCTATAATATAAACCTAAATTTTAATCTTGTTACCTACTATGCTCTTGAAAGTGGGGAAAATACAATTCAAAAGTAGGTCTACACACTTCCCACCTGTTTTTAAAATTATTTCACATTTCAGAGACTTTTTTTTTTTTTTTTAAACAGAAAGACCACACCTTTTGCCTTCCTTAAATAATAGGAAAAACACACCTCTTTGCCTTCCTTAAATAATTTATTTGCTTCATGGGCTGCAGCTGCCACCTGCTGGCTTTTCAGCTGACTCAGTTTGCTATCTGGATTCCGTAATCTGGTGATAATTCGAGTAGAACCAGATCCACCTCTCCCAGCTCCAGGAGACTCACTTCTTTCGCCATTAGACTTCTCTGATTTGTAATCACCTATTTCCAAATGAAAAAGGCACAAAGTAATTGCTGAAGGTAAGTAAATCATAAACAATACCACCCCATTCATCCAAAACTCATATCCAGTGCACATCTGAGATCCAGAAAATTAAAAGGAAAAAAAGGCCTTGAATAGCCAAAGCAAATGCCATTAATTCTTGAGTGTTTTACTTCAAAGAGAGTATGTCAGAACGTTACTGTGAGTCATTTATTGTTTTAAAGGTAACTGAAACATGTTCGGCTACCTGGTTTAAAGCTCAACTATTAGAAAATGGAGGGGATGGGTACAAATCCAGAAGTAACAAAGACAGTAACTCAAAACACACCTTAACAAAATGTTGCCTTAGACAGTCAATATAGATTTTTGTATAAAAAGGGAATTCACTTTAGAAAGATTTCTACTGAAATTTTGTTTAAGTACCTAATAGACTTGATCTTATAAACATAAATGCCAAATGAGTTTTCTAAGGAATCTAGATTATTGTCTGTTTGCTTATTAATATAAAAATCAATTAGTTTTTTAGTCTGCTAAAGATCTCTCATGTTTCGTAGTCATTTAATTTTTTAAAATGACAGATTTAACTACCCGGGAGCAATTTCTGCTCTATATACCCATGAATCTCAATTTGACTAAATATTTCTATACATTCTGAAGGTATCATATCACTGTCCATTTTCTGCTAGACAGTTGAACAAAACCTGATTTTTCTTTTCTTAATCTATATGCTTTTTAAAGACAGTATGGCACTGGTGAAAGAAAGGACAAACAATTTATTGTATATTCATATAGATGGAATTTTAAGTAACTAGAAGGAAAAATGGGATTGGGAAAACCGGCTATTAATTTGGGAAAAAATGAAAGTTAACATCATTAGTACACATTTGTTAATTTTTTCTGTTCAACACCTCCTTTTCTTTCCTTTAGGGAGATGCTTTCCCCACTTCAATCATAAGATTCTGACAGGGCTGCAAACCAAGTATCCCGCCCCTTTGAGATGGGCAATGGGACCCAGCTTGGCCAGATACAGCACTTTACTGGGTGGTCACAATGACATCCCAGGTCTGGCTATGCAGGCCAAGCCACTCACATCCTACCCCAATTTTTAAAATCTGGAAATGAAGAAAGGGTCTTTGCTTCTTGTATTGGTGAGCAGAAAGGGTATAAATTAGGGGTTGGCTGCTTTTACTCCCACAACGTGGAAAACATCATTAACATCAGGAGACAATAACCACCACCCCCTCCCACCTTGAGAGAAAAATGGAGAAAATGTGAGAGGGAGAAGTGAGAGAGAAATGTGGATAAACTCATTTGGTTTCCTGAATCCAATAATGTATCTAAGGCTGTAACCACCTCTGAAGTTCCCAATTGTATCAGCCAATACAATTTCCTTTCTGTTTTAAGCAAGTTTGAGATGGACTTTTGACACTTGCAATCAATAAATTCTAAATAATCCAGTAAAGTGTTTTAAGATTTTGTCCCCAAAATATGGCACTGATTAATTCAAGATGGGGTGGGAGAACTGAGTATATCTTGCCACACTGTGAAGCCAGTAACCTTGAATGTTTAACACACTGCAAAGCAGCTGGTCAGAGTATCAACAATTTTCCCTTGGGACACAGACCATGAGTCTACCCATGCTGGAGGTTTAGACAGACCAAGCGTGGTAAAATGCCAGGATGTTGATCTCTGGTGGCTACTTCTTGGGACCGTCGATAAAGTCCCACAATAAAGACATAAGAGGCATCTTTTGGACTAGGCTGGACTTCCTAAGGGCAGAAAGGGAGTGGCACAGAGCGTTTTAAAAGACAACCCTTGATTAGAGACAACAATCCAATACTGCTGAGAGTTAATCCTTTGCCACTTGGTAAATCTGGAGCCTTGAGTGGTGCATAAACTGCTAACTGAAAGGTTGGTGGTTAGAGTCCACCCAGAGGTATCTCAGAAGAAAGGCCTGGTGATCTACTTCTGAAAAATCACCCATTAAAAACCCTATGGATTGTAGTTCTACTCTGACACACATGGGGTCACCATGAGTCGGAACTGACTCGATGGCAACTAGTTTGGTTTTTAAGTTTAATGCAAATAAGATAAGGAGGCAGAAAATGCATCCCCAGGGAATAAGACTTGAAGGGGGCAGAGAAAGAGAACAAGGCTGAGAGTACAGGTCCTTAAGAACACCCTCTGCCAAAGGCTGTAATTCCTCCTGTTATAAGGAGTGCAATGCAGCCTGGAGGCGGAGTACAGACCTGCTTTACCTCAGCCCCTGTAGCTCACTGTTTAATGATAACAGGAGGCAGAAGCCTAGGCAAACCCTATTCAAGCAGGGCTAGGGCTTTTGGCCTGCTAAGCCGTCATGCTGCAGGGTGGAGGGGGCTTATCTTCAAGGACACTAACCCATGTTTCCAGATATGAGGTACTAGCTGGGTACCTAGGAAGCTATGGGGGTCCAATTGCCAAAGAAATGCCAAACCTGCTGAACTGGGATGTCTGCTTGTTTAATCCTACAGCAATCCCTAAGGACTCCTTCCCAACAACAGCTAGCAGGAACGAGGCTGCTAACACAGAATGGCCTCCACAGGGGACTCCTCCCATGCCCTTCTCCCCTCTCATCTATGGTCATTCTCCAACCAGTGGCAGCCAGACTGATCAAAGAACATCCTCCACTGCCAAACCAGGATGATAGCTGTCACAGGTGGTTAAATTTATACTTTGGCTCATGGACTGTGAAATCAAGATGAGCCACATCTGGATATTACCAAGAGTGATGAATGTACAACATTAAAAAATCCTAGATTTGCCTCTAAATATAATTACCATATGTAATCTGGGGAAAGAGGTTTTTGGAAAAGTCTTCAGTTGTGGGTGAGATCTTTGCATCATGTTAGGCAAAAACATGAATTGTATGGAAACAAATGTTGAGTACACATTTATGTGCTGAGCTACCAAAGGGTGGAACTGTGGATGTTTACTGCTTTCTGTCTTTGCAGAGTCCCTCTTTTTTTTAGAAAACCATTCCTACCCCACTCCAATCATATACTTTTGCTGGAGCCATCAATCATAATACCTTGCCTGCCCTGGCCACAGGGGTGGGAACAATATGATCCAAGATAGGCCACTCAAATTCCTTCCTCAGGGACTTTTGATTTGGAGCAGAATAGGGGCCTTGCCTTTGGGTCACAGACCTTGGAAAGATATGAATACAAACAGCTGATGCCATCTTCCCTGCTACTTGGAAAAAGCCTGTCTGTATCAGGGGAGAATTAAGTTAATATACAAACATATGCAGACCCAAAAGGTAAGAGAGAAAGAGAGGAAGACAGAAAGAGTTTTGATACCTGGGTCCAGTTATGTCTGCTGATGGCTTAGACAGCCCAATTGCATGAGCTAGTGACAAATTCCCTTTTCACTTAAGCTACTTTAAGCTGGTTTGGTCGATTGCAATAGAAGAAGTCCTAATTAAAACAGATTTCTACCTCACACCATACACAAAATTACACCCCAGGTGGATTAAAAATAAGTTATGTAAGTCTTATGAGAAATTACAATAAAATATATTTATATTCTTGGGATGTAGATAGTCTTCCTCAGTAAGACACAAAATCTAGAAACTCTAAAGGAAAAGATTGATAATTTAACTATATAAAAACTCTACAACATATAAAAAGTTAAAAAAGCAATGACTATATGAAAAAGGTATATATGTGAAAATCAAAGATTAATGGCCATAGTGCATAAAGTATGCCTACAATTTATTACAAAAAATACCAAAACTCAGCAGAAGAAAATAGGCAAAAGATATAAGTAGTTCACAGAAAGTTCTAACATGTGAAAAGCAGCTTGACCACTTTAGTAGGCAGGAAGAGCAAAATTTTAAATCAAATACTTTTTACCATTCACAAATATGTAAGAGATTGATAATGCTGAATTTAAGTGACAGTATGGAAAAGTAGTTAAGTGTGTAAATTATTAGTATAAATCTTGTTTGATGTACAATTCGGCAGGAGCCATCAATATTTTAAAATGCACCTACCATTTGACCCCGCAATTCCACTTCCTGTTTCTATCCTGCCAGAAATACTTGCACAAGTACACAAAGATACATGTTGAGGATGTTAAAAAGCATTACTATGAAAAAACTGTTAACAGCCTAAATGTTCATTAACAGAAATAGTCCATGTATTATGGTTCAGCCATACTGTGGAATACCATGCAGCAGTTAAAAAGAATGGATTCACTTTATAACATGAAAAACATCTCCTACATACATTACGGACTGAAAAAAGTAAGATGCAGAACAATACATGCAGAATGATCCCATTTATGTAAAAAACAAAAAAAAGCTTTTTTGTAAATGCACATACGTGAAGGTAACTGCACGGAGAAAGATCTAAATCTTGCACACTAAACTGCTGATGATGGTTACCTTTGGGGGGATATATAAAAAGGGACTTGTATTTTTTTCTTCCGTGTGTTTTGTATTTATTTAAACAAAAACAATGAGTGTGAGTGCTAACTCTATTAAAAAAAAAAAAAAAGAAGAAAGAAAATCCAATTCTTCCCACCCCCACCAAACTTTTAATTAAAAAAAAAAAAAATTACATCAAAAAAAGTTGAAAAAAAAAACTCCCTTTAATGTATGAAGTGTATTCTTACCTATCTCTTCTTGAATAGAGACAGGTGTATGGGATTCTCTTTCTCCGTTTTCAGGATCATCAGCTGCCTTAGCAGAGTCCCTCTGGGAAGAACTGAGTTCACTGCTGCTGTTACTGTTCTCCAGATTAGGCTGGATGGAGGTAGTGG
Source organism: Elephas maximus indicus (assembly GCF_024166365.1). NCBI lineage: Eukaryota > Metazoa > Chordata > Mammalia > Proboscidea > Elephantidae > Elephas > Elephas maximus. Next base: position 56,050,087 of record NC_064837.1, read on the forward strand.
GAGCACTAGTGTTACTGCTGTCACTTGTCTTGTTAGGTTCTTCTAGAAAAATAGAATACCTGATTTTTACATTGGAAATTACACTGAAAACAACTAATTGTCAGAAGAGACGTTTAACCATTTCAGGATTTCATCACAAAGCTAGATTTTAAAAAATAGCTGCTTATGTATGAGTAATGCAATGTATGAAAAGAAATTTGCTAGCAACATCCTATGAGTTACTTTTTTAAGAGTTCTAGTCAATGAACTCACTGACTCTTATCACTTTAGTCCACAGACAAGGCAGACAACCTTTCAGATACCCTACAGCTGAAGAATAACAAAGTGACCAACTAGCTCACAAAACTTAGGGTGCACGAGATAGTGCAGAAGTGGTTCTGCTGAGATAAGATCTCAAACATCTGAAGAGTTTATAATCTCACTTTTCAAAAGTATTCAAACAGTACTAGAAACAGAATTAAACAGATTTATTTACCTTTAAGATTTTCTATCTAAATTCTGTGCTTCCAAATTAACTAAATGCTAACACCTAAAAATACTGCCATCTTGTAAGGAGAATGTACTGCTACTACAGGAAGCATACTTACTAAAAGTATATTTAAACAACACTACTATAAACTGAAAGCCTAAATTTTTCCACAGTAACTCAGAAATTAAGAGACAACTTCTATCATTTTTGCCACTAATAAGATACTCTTTAAATCAATCACCTAAATTAAAAAGTGACTGACATTATATTACAAAGGCTATTCATAACGTATAATGAGCTTCTATTTTTTTTTATGCAGGAAAAAAAAACCAAAAACCTGATAGAAAATATATGGACAGTCACACAGATACAAAAAAAGTGAAAATGGTCTTTAAACATATGGAAATACGCTCATTTCATTCAAACTAAAAAAAAAAAATGCAAAGTAAAACTATATGAAGAAACCACTCAGTCATAAGACTGGCAAAAATCCAAGTCTGACAATACACTCAAGTGGAGAGGCAGTGCGTTAACAAGTACTCCCACACATCACTGGTGGGAATGCAAAACGATTCAACACGAATAAAAGGGAATTGACAATATCTACAAAACTTACATATGCACTTACCCTGAACCTAGTAATCTACACCTAGAAATCTATTCCAAAACACACTGGCAAAAAATACTAAATTACTTTTCTACGGAGCTATTTACTGCAGCATTATTTATAATCACAAAAGGCCAGAAACAAAATGTCCACCAATGAGGAACTGGTTGAATAAAAGAGGATACAATGGAATATCATGTGTCCATAAAAGAGATCTACGACAATTATTATACTGAGATGTGAAATGATCTTCAAGATTAAATGTAAAAATGACATAAACAGTATACAAAACATTAGTAACAATGCACAAACACTAGAAGAGAAACTACGTAAATGGGAGCTCCTAAAAATCAAACACCTATGCTCACCGAAAGACTTCACCAAAAGAATAAAAAGACAATCTAAAGATGGGGAACAAAATTCTGGCTATGACAAATCTGATCAGTGTCTAATCTCTAAAATCTACAAGATACTGCAAAACCTCAACAACAAGACAACCCAATTAAAAAATGGGCAAAGGATAAGAACAGGCACTTCACCAAAGGAGACATTCAGGTAACAAACAGATACATGAGGAAACGCTCACAATCATTAGCCATTAGAAAAATGCAAATCAAAACTACAATGATATACCATATCACCCCAACACGGCTAGCATTAATCCAAAAAAAAAAAAACACAAAATCAAAAAAATGTTGGAGAGGTTGTGGAGAGACTGGAACACCTATACACCGCTGGTGGGGATATAAAATGGTACAACCACTTTGGAAACCGATTTGGCACGTCCTTAAAAAGCTAGAAATAGAACTACCATATGATCCAGCAATCCCACTCCTTGGAATATATCCTAGAGAAATAAGAGCCCTCACATGAATAGATATATGCACAACCATGTTCACTGCAGCACTGTTTACAATAGCAAAAAGATGGAAACAACCTAGGTGCCCATCAACAAATGAATGGATAAACAAATTATGGTATATTCACACAATGGAATACTATGCAACAATAAAGAAAGACAATGAATCCGTGAAACATCTCATAACATGGAGGAATCTGGAAGGCATTTTGCTGAGTGAAATCAGTCGGTTGCAAAAGGACAAATATTGTATGAGACCACCATTATATACAAACTCATGAAAAGGTTTAAACACAGAAGAAAACATTCTTTGGTGGTTATGAGGGTGGGGAGGGAGGGAGAGAGGTATTCACTACCAAGACAGTAAATGAATTATTTTAGGTGAAGGGAAGGACAACATACAATACAGGGGAAGTTGGCACAACTGGACTAAACTAAAACCTACGAAGTTTCCTGAATACAACCAAACACTTCGAGGGACAGGCTGGCAGGGGCGGGAGTCTGGGGGCCATGGTTTCAGGGGACATCTAGGTCAATGGCATAACAAAGTTTGTTAAGAAAATGTTCTGCATCCCACTTTGGTGAGTGACATCTGGGGTCTTAAAACCTAGCAAGTGGCCATCTAAGATGCATCAATTGGCTCCAACCCACCTGAAGCAAAAGAGAATGAGGAACACCAAAGACACAAGGAAAGTATGAGCCAAAGAGACAGAAAGGGCCACATGAGCCAGAGACTCCATCAGCCTGAGACCAGAAGAACTAGATGGTGTCCGGCTACCACCAATGACTGCCTGGACAGGGAACACAACAGAGAGCTGGAGCAGGAGAAAAGTGGGGTACAGAACTCAAATTCTAGTAAAAAGACCAGACTTAATGGTCTGACTGAGACTGGAGGGACCCCAGAGGACATAGCCCCCAGAATCTCTATTAGCCCAAAACTAAAACCATTCCTGAAGCCAACTCTTCAGCAAAGATTAGGCTGGACCATAAGACATAAAATGATACTGGTGAGGAGCGTGCTTCTCAGCTCTAGTAGACACATGAGACTAAGTGGGCAGCTCCTGTCCGGAGGTGAGATGAGAAGGCAGAGGGGGACAGGAGCTGGTTGAATGGACACAGGAAATACAGGGTGGAGAGGACGAGTGTGCTGTCACATTATAAGGAGAGTAACTAGGGCCACATAACAATCTGTATTAAGTTTTTGTATGAGAAACTGACCAGAATTGTAAACTTTTACTTAAAGCACAATTTAAAAAAAGATTATATATAAAAAGAAAAGTGCAGGATAGTATTTTTAGTATGCTAACTTTTGTGTAACAAGGGGAGGAAAATACAAATTTATGGACATATTTTGTTTTATTTACAAAAACAAAAACAAACCCACCACGTAACTAGGTATGTAACTACAAACAAATAAAAACAGCTACCTATGAGGGAAGGGAAGGAAATGGTTACCTAGGAGAGGAAAGGGACAGAAGTGAAAATACTCTGAATATACCTACTACATAGTTTTGACACAGGAATCATGTAACTGTTTTGCATTTAAAAAAAATTAAAGTTAGAAATTTGATTCCTAAAAATGGAATACAAACTAAAACAAAGGAACCTAAGTATATTACAAGTTGTTGATATAACCATACAGAAAGAAATAATTATTTCAAATAACTTTAGAACAGTTTTTTGACTGTTATGTCCTTATTGAAAATATAGTATAAGGATAGTTACCAAAAAAAAAAAAAAAAAAAAAACAACTCTTAAATGTCATTTAGTAGTCTTACTGCCAGCAGTAATACTGGTATTATGAAATCACTACTACATATAAAATCATTTCATCAGCATAATAATCATGTAGTAATTATTAATCCATATCAGGATATGAATATCCTGTAAAGAATAAAGCAAATGCATAATTAAGTTACTGCTGTTAGGAACTAAGGATTCCAGTATAAGAGAAAAGAGATATAAGTGCAAAAACAAAGAAATTAAGTAATAATCTTCGATCTGAATTTGAAATGTCAATTGAAAGTCATGATCTTTTTTTTTCTTAAAATATGTATTTCCTAACTCTACTAAAAAAGCCTAGAGGCAACGTGAGTCCAACAGCAATAAGCACTCCCGGACCCAGACTGTGGTCTTTAAATACCATTTCCTACTAACAGGAACCAATGCTTCTTAGAGGAATGAGTGATTCCAGGTCTGGGGTAATAAACGTGTAAGACAAGCCTCAGACACGTTATTCTCCTAAAAGGAAAAGAAGCTATCGAAGACTATGGAGGTCATGGCAAAAGCACACAAAAGCGAAAATAAAAGGGCTCCCACTGGTAAATATAAGCAAAATGAATGATAATTGCAACTGACTGAACCAAATTAAACATATGAACATATGATCCATGGGCTCAAACTGATCACTTAAAAAAAGAGAAAGCCATGCTGCCTCGCCCTCCCCAAAACCCCACAACTCCTAATTCACTACTGAAGATAACCAGGGCACCAACTCCTGACTCTGACCGTTAACAATTAAAGGGAAAAAATTAAGCATTTATTCTACCATTCCTGCTCAAACTATATTTTAGGGTATTAAAAATAACCTTAGTTAATGACACAAAATTCTTCACAGAAGTCCAATCAATAAACACAGAAAGAAATGACAGAATTAAAACCATCATATTATAACCTCCCAGAAGATCCTTAATTCAGGTAAGATCATCAATGTATGAGAGGTTAACAGGGAACTTTACAATGGAGGGGGTCAGCAGAGGTCACCACCTGAAGCTACTCATCTATCTTAGCATTTCTAAAGGTAGAACCACCAGACATCATGATTCTTCGATGTGGCAGGATATGGGCACTCAGTATACTGTGAATCTAATCACGCCTTTAGAAAAAAATTAAACACCGTGAGGAAGTAAACAGACAAATCCCAAGTGTGAGGCATTGCGTGGGAGGAAACACTGGATTTCTTCAGTAAGCAGAAAGAAAAAATGGAAAAAAAAGTGGTGGGAGGGGACAGTATACTAGATTAAGGGACTCGAGAAGTAAAACCAAGTGTGGCATGTCATGTATGGACACTGTTTAGATTTATTTCAAACACACCAAATGTTATTTAAAAAAAAAAAAAAGACCTTAAGTCAACCGGCAGTTTAAATATGGAACGGTTATTAGAGGGCATCAAGGAATTTTGAGTTTTTATAAAAATGATAACGACACTGTAATCGTGTAAGAAGAGGTTCATATTCTGGAGATGTATGTAGGACTGATATGATATGATGTCTGGAACTTGCTTTAAAATACATCAGTAGGAAACAACCCAAGCTGACATCAACAGGAGAGGTATAAACAAACTGTGGTATAATTAACACAGAAGAATATTATAATGCAGCCAATGCAAAAGAATTCCAGCAACCTTGTATTAGTCATATAATATAAAGTGAAAAAATTAAGACCCCCAAAGCTACTATTAACAATACACTTGCTGTAAAAGATCAACTCAATGAAGTAAGAGTATATGGGTAACACATCACTTGGACCTCTGGTAGCAAAAGCCTCACTTCTACTGGGTTTTCCTTGTAAAAAGGAAAGCTAATAATAAACATAGGATTCAGGGTAACAGTCATTTGAGGTAGAGGGATGGGATTAGTGAGTGCTTAGATGTAGGTCAGTTTCAAAGCAGGATTTAGCTCTTTGTTTTGGGCTATGGGTACCCAGGTGCTTTTATAATTCAAAAGCTAAATAAATGAATTTAAGGGGGCTGAAAATGGGTGTAATTAAGGATTATGATTTGTCTACTACTTTGCACTTGGGTTCAAAGGAGGAAAATTTTTAAATTTCAGCCAAAAAAAAAGAAAAGGGGGGAAAAAAACGGGAGTAAAAAACAAAAAACATGGGTCAAACAAGTATGGCAAATTCTTGGTAATTTTCTAATCTAGGTATTAGCTATTGGGGGGGGAGTCATTATATGAATCTCTCCACTTTTGTGTATGTTTGAAATTTTTCATAATTAAAAATTTACATGGCAGGTAGAAATGGCAAATTTAAAATCTGACTGTTAATAAACACTTAGTGATACAATCAACTTACTCTGGTTGGAAAACGAATATATCTGGAAAAAAAAGAAGTCTCGCACAAATGATATCAAATTCCTCAAATATTATCTCTTTTATAGCTATAGCAGCTAATATTAAGATGTTCTTATTTCTAATTGTCTAAAAAACACCTGCTGAAATAATCAAATAGTATGTAAAGACAGTCCCTCATTTGTGAACTGATCAAAGCTCAGAATTCATTTTCTCATAGAAATATAAGAAAAAATGATTAGGGTCTGTTCCATCCCACAAAAACGTTTTTAGCTCACAATATTACCCAGGTGGGGGCATTGGTGGTTCAGTAATAGAAGTCTCGCCTTTCATGAGAAGAAACCCACTGCCGTCAAGTTGATTCCGACTCATAGTGACCCTGTAGACCCAGGTTCTGTTTCCAGCCAGTGCGCTTCACGCTCAGCCACCAGCCATCTGTCGGTGGAGGCTTGTGTGTTGCTCTCATGCTGAATGTTTTCAGTGGAGCTTCAGACTAAGACAGACTAGAAAGTAAGGTCTGGCGGTCTAACTCCAAAAATCAGCCAACGAAAACTCTGTGGACCATAACAGTCTCATCCACAACTGATCATACGGACGGTGCAGGAGCAGGCAGCGTTTCCTTCTATTGTGTATGGGACTGTCAAGAGTCAGGGGCCAACTTAATGGCAGCTAACAACAACATACCCCAAGTTATGGGTTTAACTAAGGAAAAATTTCTCGGGCACAAACATAAGAGGTTCTGACTATACACATCTTAATATACTTTGTATAAAGTATTTTGTGCTATTATGGGAATAACAATAATGTTTTCATTAAAGAATTGTAACCCCATGCCCAGGTATTCTGAACTAAAAAACCACTAACCCACTAAAAGCAAGGTTCAGATTCCACCTATTTAAAACTTGCAAGGTGTGAGTTAATAAGCTGAGGACTACTGAAAACTCATTAAACAGCTTTTTTTGGCCAACTTCTCCCAAGTAAGAAACATAAGTTAAAAACTGCTTTTCTCCCTTTCAGTTAGAAAACTGATACTACTTTTTAAAATATTTACTCTAGACTCTTCACCTCTTCACTTGACTAGGTTATAGGATTAAAGAAATCTAAATGTGTAACAGCATCTGCTTCAAAACACATCAAAGATGGTAACACCTACCACCATGCACATTTTAATCCTCACAGTCCAAACATTCTAGCCCTTTTCACTGGACAGGACAGACAGTGTAAATAAAGAGCAACAGGAAAACTTTTGTAGTTACCCCCAACTGGTACTATAATTAGATCTTCAACTTCTAAAACCAAACCCCAAAGCCTACTTCTAAGGTGTCAAACCTTTGCTTAAAACAAAACAAAACAAAACAAAACAAAATTCTAAGCCAAAATCCACAAAGAAATGTTAGATGAAGCTAAAAGGGAGAATTTTTAAAAAGATAAAATAACTAGAATGTATTGTATGACTAAAAACTAAAAGCATACACACCTAGAAGAATAAGAAATAAAAGTGTATTTAACTGCAGCATCCAAAAACTGTCACTGATCAACTCAGTGAGGTAAGATACGTGGGCGATACATCTCTTCAGCACCCACAATCAAAACCCTCGCTTCTACCTAATTTCCCTTAGAATAAAACTTACAACTAAAGCAAAGTATTATCTTTTAAGATGTCATTATTCCAAAAGTAAAGAAATAGGCTAAATCCATACTTCAACTTTATAGATGTTAAAATTTCAATACGCCCAAAGAAACATTTTAAAAGCAATTACAAACAGTATGGAAATGAAACCTGTTTTACCCGCTACTAATATTTTCCTAATCCCAGGCATTAAATCTAGAGGCAGGCATAACTTAAATAAAACAAATGTTGTCTGTATTACATGTCTGAATATAAATCTTCATGGTAGATTTGTGTTTATGATGCTAGAAAGACATGTACTTTTCCTACTCCCTACCTTATAAATTTAAAAATTGATATCCTGGTACAAAAAGTTTATAAACTCTAGGACAAATGTCTAACTCTAAACTTCAGTACTACAATCAGCCATTTGCTAACTACGGGGAAGTTAAAACGAACACTAAATAGCATAATTGCTATACCTGGTTGTTTCTGGTAACATAACCATTTTCATGAACTAAGGAAGAAATGTCTGGAGAAAGAAATCTAAGAAAAAGGTATTATGAAGTTAACTTTTTAAAGTGATGTCTACCAACCTTTCCCAAAATACTGCCCAACTTTTCAGTCAGTCTTCAGTCTGAGCCACATAAAATCTCTCTGATCATAAACCATACCCAATATAAAATCATGGTATCTGGTCATTTGTGTTATGCTCTCATTTCTATAGATTTTTAGACTATCAATTTATAATTTTTCCTTTACATAATATGTTCTATCATATTATATGAAAATGACAGTGCTCTCCAATAAGACTTCACTTTAACATATGGCTTGAAATAAAGTATATATCTTTCTAAAGAAATTCTAAGATAGATGTATTTCTAAAGATATTTTAAATCCTCATATTAAACAAAAAGCTTTCTATCCCCTAAAAGATATTCAAAACAAACACTAACAAATGAAACTAGCGAAGCTAAAGATAAAGGACATGTCACAATGATAAAAAAGTTAATTCAACAAGAAGCTATAAATATTGTGTCCACCTAGTAGTAGCATATTCTCAAAATGTGTAATGTAAAAATTAAAAAAAACTAAAAAGAAAAAAAGGTAAATCCATGATAAATAAACCAAAGAACCCACTGCCATCGAGTCAGTAGTTGGAAATAATTTTAAAACATCTCTCAAAGAAAAAAAACCATCAAGGATACAGATTTGAACACCACAGTGAAAAACTTTGACCTAATTGTCCTCTATTGCATTCAAGAACTGAAAATACGTACGTTCTTCAAGTGCACATGAAATATTTATCAACACTGACCAAATGCTGGGCCATAAGACAAGTTGCAATGAATTTTAAAGGACAAAAATCATGAACAGAATGCTCTCTGACCACAGTGGATTAAACTAGACATCAATAACAAAAAGATAACTAGAAAATCTCCAAACGTTTGGATACTAAGCAAATTATTTCTAAATAAATGGTGGGTCAAAATAACACATAAAAAAATAGAAATTAGAAAATATTTTCATCTGAATGACAAAAACAACATGACATATAAAATTTTGTGGGATGCAGCTACAGCAGTACATAGAGGAAACTGATAGCCTAAACAGCATATGTAGAAGGGGGAAGAAAAAAAAGAAGAAACCAAGAATCATCAAAGCATCCATCTTAAGCTAGGGGGAAAAAGTCACAAAAATGCAGACAACATAAAAGAAAATGATAAAGATCAGAAATTATAAAAGTATCAAGTTCTCTTTAAAAATTGCTGTGATATATTTCATAAAGTCTTTAAAAACATTTTTCATAATTTTTCTAGAACAAGTATGGAAATGTCAGCTTATTCTGGGTTGGGTCTTTTTTTTTAATCTAGCAATGAAGAGGTCTATGAGTTACTAAATGATCAGGTTTTTAATTTCTTGCAGAGATAGCATCTTCGACTATTTGGCACTCTAATCCTGCCAATGACTCTAAACCCACTTGAAGCCAGCTATTGACAATTGCTATTTGCTTCCATTCTAGCTTCTTATTCAGGTTCTCATCTAAATTTTTTCATGACAATTTTCTGCCAAAATATATTTGAATTGCAAAGTTTAGCTCCACAAAGGATCTCATTTACAAGAATTTTGTTGATCAATAATTACTGAATCAGTAAATGTGTAATTCAACTCACCCACTTTATTAGTCTTTTCTTGCTAGGCTTGTATTCTCTCAAAGGGCTGATAATACACAGCAGTAATAATAATACCCAAAGTATATTAAGCAGTTAATATGTGTCAGGCACTATGCTTTATATATGTTATTTCATTTGGCATTCTTGAAATGTGTAAGTCAGATGTCAGGGTAACAGTTTCTCCCTTAATTACTCCAAAACCAACCAATATCTCTGAGGAATGAATAAGCTGGTTAATGAGCAGCTTAAAAGGCAAATGTCTGCTAAAATCTAAGCACAGTTACTCAAGGTTTAAATACCAACTACGGTTCCACAAAAAGATAAACACAGACCTACCATACCCACTGCCGTCGAGTCGATTCCAACTCACAGCAACCCTATAGGACAGAGTAGAACTGCCTCTTTATGGAAGCCAACTGCCACATCTTTCTCCCGTAGAGCAGCTGGTGGGTTCGAACTGCTGACCTTTCGGTTAGCAGCCGAGCGCTTTAAGCACTGTGCCTACAGCTCCTCCTATCATATAACCTAACAATTCCACTCCTAGGAATGTACCCCAAAGAGACAGAAAAGCAGGGACTCAAACAGATACTTGTATACTAATGTTCAGTGTAGCAGTATTCATAGTAGCCAGCAGGTGGAAGAAAACCCAATTGGGCACCAACAGATGAAGAGATAAACGAAATGTGGTACATCCATACAATGGAATATTATTCAGGCATAAAAAAATAAAGTTCTGATACATGCTACAGCATGGATGGACCTTGAAAACATTATGCTGGTAAGTGAAATAAACAAATCGCATAAGGTCAAATTTATGATTCCGCTTAGTATATGAAGTATCTAGAATAGGTGAATTCATAGAGACAGTAGATTAGGGGCTACCAGCGGCAGGGGGAAGGGGAGGAAGAGGAGTTACTGCGTAACGGGCAGAGTTTGTTTGGGGCGGACGAAAAAGTTTTAGAAATAAATGGTGGCGATGACTGTACAACACAGTGATTGCAATTAATGCCAATGAATTGTATACTTAAAAATGGTTAAATTGACAAATTTTTTTATATACATCTTACTCCAATAAAACAAATTTAAACAAGTGTATAAGACCATTAGAGTAAGATTGAGGTTTACATTAAGTATTGATTGATTTAAAAGGACAAACAACTTTTTAATAAGTTTTTACTAAGAATATAATTGTGATTCCAATAAAAATGGAATTTTTTCATATTATTTTGGGGCAATACTTCACTTTCAAACTTTTAGCTGTGAATATGTGAAAATCAGAATAATGCAATTTTAAAAAACTGGACAGGCCTAGAGATCTAATTATAGAATCAAATGTTAGATCTCTGAGCTTCTCCGATCCATCCAATGAAAGACACTCACTGATATCATCTCTGATAGGTATTTATTTAATGCATCTAGGGAACAGGAATTTACTACTTCTATTTTCTAAATGGAAACCCTGGTGGCGTAGTGGCTAAGGGCTACGGCTGCTAACCAAAGGGTCAGCAGTTCGAATCTGCCAGGCGCTCTTGGAAACTCTACTCTGTCCTATAGGGTCGCTATGAGTCAGAATTGACTTGACGGCAATGGGTTTGGGTTTTTTTTCTTTTTGGTTTATTTTCTAAACAGCTCTAATTATAAGAAAGCTGTTTAAATTTAGTCAAAATATTCTTACCATTATTTCTACTTATTTGACTTAATAATAACATCCTGCATTTCAAATAACAAATCTACAAATCTAATCACCTCTATGGGTCAGCCCCCCCAAGTATTTCCAACTCTAGCCCCTCAATAATGGCCTATTCTTTTCTAGGCTAAAAAACTTTTGTTTCTTTATTAATTTCCCCGGATGTCACAATTTCCAGACTTTTCTTTATCTTAATGACCAGTCACTCAGTATATACAATATGGTGAACTTATTGCTGTGATTCTTCTAGATCCTACACGTAGCCTAATGCTATAATGGTGTTTTCAGCAACATAGCTCACTGCTGACAATTTAAAGTAGTCCCCACAAGAACAACTCTTGGTTGTCAAAATCCCTCACGTTACAAAATGGGTATATTAAGGCCTTGAGAGAGTAAATGACATTAACGTAGCAGCAGAAGTGGACCAGGAATGAAAGTCTTCCAACTGCAAGTGCTGTCTTCTTCCCAACACATCACGATCACATCCTTGGTATAAAATGTAGCAAATGAAAATGCTGAAATTTTGAAAAATAAGTGATATTCTTATAGGCACAGAAAAAATTCTCTAAAAATTGCCATCAAGATATTATGAGTCTAGGTTTTTGGTGGGATTACTAGTGTTTATTTTCTTATTTTGCTCATTTGAATTTTCTAACTTGCTTTTTAAAAAAATATATACACTGCTCCTATAATAAAATTCTTTTTCCGTTTAAAAAAAAGGAGAAAAATGCATAATGACATTCTTAGCATGATATAACTTACTTTGAGTATGATTTTAATAATAAAAAAAACTTTTAACTAAGAATTACTGGTTAGCTTGCATATCTATGTCAAAATACACCTTGCAAAAATGTTTTGTGACAATGGTTTTCTATCATAACATTCTGATTTGAAATGTTGTAAAGAACTACTTGAGCACATGCAAACATACAATTAATTTGTTAGTATATACAAAAACTGGAAGGGTTAAATTACTAAAACTTGAGCCATTAATTAGTATGTAAGTACTTAAAACCAAAATGTCTGCCACTATGGTCTGATGATAAAATACACAAATAAGCCTTAAATAAAAAACAGCTAAGATGAACTTTAAAAAGCATGAAGATTATGATGAGTTTCAAGTACTAAGTGCAAGGACACTTATTAAACTCCAAATGTTAGGTGACAATTTAGCAGTCAGGGATGGCACTGAAAGCAAGCAGCATGAATGAACACATACTTTAAAGTTTTAGGTGACATTCAGCTTTTACTACCAAAGGGAAGGATTCCCCCCATTACAGAGGCACTGATACACTGCCCTCTGTACCTGGCACATCCTGGGGGAGCTCAGATGCCACCTTCTTCTCTGTCATGTTGCTGCTATCATGGGTTTCTGAGAGATACCCCACGGGGCTCCTCCCTTCAGAGGGACTAGTCTCTTCTGAAGAAGCATTTGTGGTGTTGTCGCCAAGATTTGTTGACACAGAGTTACCTTTATCCCCAACTTCTGTTGGCTCTACAGTAAAATGCACAACAAAACTTCAAAGATATTCTTTAAAACTGCTTTAGGCTGACTGGCCACATTTGGTCAAATACTAATAATGAATGCTCAACAAAACATCTGCTTTTTTTTTATGGCCATTTTAAAACAGATTTTGGGATTATTTTTGCAGTAGGTAATCCAGATAGTAATTAAGAATATTTAATATATTAAGAATGTTTAAGACTTAATATAAAAAATGAACATATTTTACCACATACAAAAGTATATACTCTGGCATAAAAAGAGTAATTTTTCAGCAACAAATCTCATTGGGGAATGGCAACTTACTAGAAAGAATAAACAGAGATATGGTAGAGCATTACAGGAAAACCCACCAATATATAAAACTCATTCTCATTATTATGCATGTTACAAGGAGTGTGTGTGAGGGGCATCCTAATCACTCTAGAACTGTAAAATTAAGTAGTTGCTTGCAATAAAAAATTTCATTTTTATTTTGTAAGTAAAACTGGAGGTTTCATAAACAACGCTTAGGAAATATTTCTTTTTAACCAAATAATTTTTTTACCCTCAGATTTTCCTTGTTCAGGATTATCATCTGGTGTTTGGTCATCATTGTCTTTTTCAAGGGACTGGTCTTCACACTCCTCTCTGCTTTTCTCAGAATCTTTGGAGTCAGTATTCTCAGTCTCATTCTTGTCCTTTTCTACTTCTTCGGGGCTTCTAGCAGTATCAATATCTCCTTTTTTGGCTCTTATGGATTCCAAAATTTCTTCTGTAATGAAAACAAATAAATTTTATTCCCATTTTACCAAATATAAAAGCCCTGTGAGTGCTACTTAAGAGTTTCAAATGTGAGTTACTAAATATTTTAGAAACATTAAAAAAAAAAAAAAAATAGAACCACGAAATAAGGATCAAGATTACTAATGAAATTTTGTTTAGTCAGGAGCCCTGGTGGGGCAGTGGTTTAAGCGTTTGGCTGCTAACCAAAAGGTGGGCAGTTTGAATCCACCAGCCACTCGTTGGAAACTCTGTGGGGCACTTCTACTCTATTCTATAGAGTCACTATAGTCAGAATCGACTCGACAGCAATGGGTTTGGGCTTTTTTTTTTTTTCTTCCCACTTCTCTTTAACACTTAAATTACATGTTAATTATAGGCTCTAGTTCCTTTAAAAGGAGGAAAGAAAAACTAATCTATCTTTTGAAATTGAGACTTGATGTAGGCTGCTGTCACATTCTCTGCCATATAACAAAAACAGCAAGGTGACACAGACCCACAGTCTGGGCAGCGTAGTTCAGTGATCAAAATCTAGAGACCCATGACCCAGTGCTGCTCTGACATGAATTAGCTGTGTGAACCCAGGCAAACTACTTAACCTCTTCAGGCCTCTATATCCTCCACTGTAAAATGAGAAAACAGGCCTATTTGGAAACAACATTTCTGAAGTCCTTTACAGGAAGTCCCCAGATTACGAATGAGTTCCTTTCTGAAATCTGTCTTTAAGTTGAAAAAGGTAAATACAGTTCATATCTAACGTCAGTTAAATGTTTGTCTTAGTATGTAGTGTAGCTTTCTATGCATAAAAAACATTAAAGAAACACTTTCAGATACACTAAAACATCTTTAACATAATAAGGCAAAGTAGCACCCATTTGTTATTACAAACCACTGTACGTACCTCAAATTTTTAATATGATAGGCTTTATGGGGGTTGGTTTGTAACTAGGTTGTATGTTAAGTCGAACTGGGGACTGCTTGTCTTGTTCTAAAAGTCTCTAAGATTCTCTAGCTCTCCCTCAACTTGGGCAGGGTGATACTACGTCTGGGTGTAGACCATGGGGTACAGAAAGTACCACAGGGTACAGACCACAGAGTATAGCAGTATGGTCACACAGATATTAGTTATATTCTTTGGGTTCTATTCCAATACTATCGCTTTTAATTCGGTTGCTCAAATCATTCCAGCTTTGACCACTCAGCACTCATTCAGTGAGCTCCTGTGTCTTTTTGATACACTACATCCATTTATCTATATAGCTCTTCTTTACTTTCTAGCACTACAGGGTGCTCCAGGCTCATCTTATATTTTCCTGGCCCCAGTCCTAAGAATCCACCATCTCTCCAAGCATCCCTGGTTCTTTTTTATTGGAGAATGATATTTACAAGCCACTGTCTGGGCATTAAGTCTGCTTTTTACTAACAGAACTGTCACTGCTTCTATGCCCTCTCAGTGGACAGGAAATGTATGTATGTATACTAACCCTTGTATATACACAATTGTATTTCTGTATCTATCTCTGTGTTCGTATGTATATGTATGGATATATACATATACATATATATATGCACACTTCATTCTAGTATTGCCCCCTTACTTATTTGTAACTTCTTTCTCTGATAGTAAGAAACCTGGTTCTCATTTTCTACAACACAGTTAGTTATTTGTTCAATGCTATTATATATTAGTTTCAGAATTACTAAATTGTACTCCCATGAAAAATAAATTTACCAAATACAGTACAGTGTTTGTGAAGAAGACGAAATCTTTTTAATACTGTGTATCCCTGGTACTTTTTTTTTCTGGATTTCCTTGTTTTCGTTTCCGAGTTAGTTGTTCTCTACCTTCACTTTGGTCAAGGTTTCTTAAACTGTAGGTGTCTACATTCTATATTAAACTGTAGGTATCTACATTCTAAATTAAATTGTAAGTATCTGTATTCTAGTTTCCTATGATTAGAAAAGACTTGTAGTCACCACTGGAAAAGACTGGCCTTCTGGTAAACTGACTACATTTGAGTTAGTTGGAGTTAATTCCTCACTCTCTCTCAGCTTCCCTTCTTCTAGGAATTTGGAGTCAATGATTATGTGAACATCTAAGACAGTTACTAGACAGCAACTGGCATATCTTCTGTCCTCTTCATCATGCAAGCCACCCAGGATCCCTTTTTACATTATTTCCTTGCATTCTTTTATCTAGCTATACTTACCGCCTTTGAGTTATGATTTACCCTACCTTCATTTATTCCTGCTAACTACACTAAACTTATCAGTAGAAATATCACAATCACTATTTTTTAAAGAACTTACTATTTGGAAAAAGAAAATTTACTTAAGAATTACACGCTTTTCTACGTTTACATAGAAAGCAGCATTTTTTGATGGTTACCAGGGATGGGAGGGTGAGGGAGGGAAAAATAACTACCGAGTTGGCACGTGTTAACTTTGGTAAAAGGAAAAGACAGTACACAATATGGGGGAAGTCACCACAACATGATCAAGGCAAGGGAAGACAACAAGAGGTACACAAGAATAAAAGGCAATGATGGTAAACAACATATACAATCCTGCAACAACAGTAATAACAAACAACAATTTATGAGTGGATACATAGGTAGATATGCATGCTGAACAGGTGTGGAAGGACGTATGGGAGTACACCCACATGTATATATAGGTTTGGCTGTGGACATCCCTACATACGTATTTGTATGTGCTGCATGTAAACTCATATATATATGTAAAATAAAGCACACAGGGTGCACAGTTATAGAAACATCCTAGACATAACCAAACATCTCGGAGGACTGAGTTACTGGACTTGAAGGCTAAGGACCATAGTCTCAGGGGACATCTAGGTCAATCGGCATAACATAGTTCATAAAGACAATACTCTACATCCCACTTTGGTGAGTAGCGTATGGGGTCTTAAAAGCTTGCGAGTGGCAATCTAAGATACAACTATTGGTCTCTTTCCATCCAGAGCAAAGGAGAGTGAAGAAAACCAAAGACTCAAGGAAACAATTAATCCAAAGGGCTAATGGACCACAGGAACCACAGCCTCCACTAGCCTGAGACCAGAAGGACTAGATGGTGTCTGGCTACCACTACTGACCACTCTGACCAGGATCCCAACAGAAGGTCTAACGGTTAGAGTGGGGAAAAAATGTAGAACAAAATTCAAATTCATAAAACAGACCAGATTTATGGGTCCAAGAGAGCCTGAAGGAACCCCTGAGACTATGGCCCTTAGACACCTTTGTAACTTGGAACTGAAGCCATTCCTGGAGACCAACTTTCAGCCAAATAACAGACAGGCCTATAAAATACACAATAGGTTTCTCAGAACAATCATCTATATGAGTTCAAAAGGGCAACATTTGTCCAAAAGCAAAGATGAGAAGGCAGGAAGGGGCAGGAAAACTAGATGAATGGAAATGTGGAACTCAGGGTGGTAATGTGGAGAGTGTTAACACACTGCAGGGATTACAACCAATGCCACGGAACAATTTGTGTATAAATTATTGAATGGGAAACTAATTTGCTGTGTAGCCTTCACCTAAAACACAATTTAAAAAAATAAAGAAAAAAAAAAAAAAAAAGGATTCTATGCTTTCCTTAATGCCACAATAATTTCTCACTTTCCAACACAGCTACATCCTAATCTTCTTTAATAGCTGGCTTTTCCTAACCAAACCACTGTACATTCTCCCTATTTTCCTAGTGCCATTTAATGAGAATCAAACAAGAATAAAATTAAATACCTACTACATTTAGACCATCTACATTAGATAAGGAGGAGCGCTGGTGGCGCAGTGGTTAAGTGATATGGCTGCTAACCAAAAGATAAGCAGTTCAAATTCACCAGCCACTCCTTGGAAACCCTATGGGGCAGTTCTACTCTGTCATCTAGGGTTGCTATCAGTCGGAATTGACCCTACGGCAACAGGTTTGGAAATCCTGGTGGTGTAGTGGTTAAGAGCTATGGCTGCTAACCAAAAGGTCAGCAGTTCCAATCCACCAGGCACTGCTTGGAAACTCTATGGGGCAGTTCTACTCTGTCCTATAAGGTCACTATGAGTTGGAATTGACTCAAATGGCAGTGGGTTTTGAGTATGCTGTTTTTGGGTTCAAAAACCCAAGGTAATCATACCATAAGAAAAAGAGACCAAGAAAGTTAGAAAGAGATTAAAGGATGAAAGAAAAAATAATCAATTTAGGCTGTATCTGATCTACAGCAAACAACATCAGTTCTATAAATATATGTATTTTATTCCTTGCATGAATATTTTAAAACTAAATGGCTTTAAAAACCATCTCTACTTAAAAAAAATTAGTCCAAAAAAAAAAAAAAAAAACTTCCTTCACACAAGAAAAATAAAGTATTGTAAAACACAATTACTGAATTTTGTCCTTAACACCTGCCACTCCAGTCTTAATCAGTGGTGGAAGAACTGTCTCGCAACTGCTTGTCTCGATTGGTCATTTAAGTTTAATAGTAAAAGACTAGTTTAATGACCACAGGTCATCATAACACCTTCCAAAGGAAAGGAATATCATATGGACCATTTGTTTTTGTATGTGGCAGTTTTAAGTTATTAGTTTTTAAAATCAGTAATTTTAAAATGGAAAGAACATGACCGAAAATCTGTCACAGAATTTTCAGACCCATTAAAACAAAGTTTAAAAAGAAAAACAAAAAGCCACAATTATCATACAGGTATTTGATAAAGCAAATATAGTAAAATCTTAATTGCAGAATGAAAATGATGGGCATTGCATAAATCTTTCAAACTTTTGATATATTCAAAAAATGTCATAGAACATTAGGAAAATGAAACAGAAAAATTCAACTACCAAAAGCAGAATTAAACTATCCTAAAATGGACATACAAATCCATCGCCATTGAGTTGATTCCGACTCACAGTCACCCCATAGGACGGAGTAGAACTGCCACACAGAGTGTCCAAGAAGCAGCTGGTAGATTCAAACTGCCAACCTTTTGGTTAGCAGACAAATGCTTAACCACTGCGCCACCAGGGCTATATCTCCAAAGTGTACCTACAGGTATATAAAAACTAGAGGCTATACATTTGATCAAATTCATACTATTTGACTCTGACATCATGTAAAAGTCATTAGGACAGACTGTGATTCCGAAACTACTGTTATGACGCTACAGATTATTCTTGGTTATTTTCAGAATGCTGGTAGTTTCTGTTGCTTTCATCTCATAAGATCCCAAGTTAAAGAACACCACTAGACGTTATCATGGGTATTTATAGGTAGTTCTAAATTGACTATCATAGTCAAGATTTGGTTTCTCAGAGAAAACAAAGGTAAGAGTTGTGAGAATTGTGTTTTAATGGAGAATTCTTCTATCTAAATGTTCAATTCATTACAATCCACTCCTTACTTATACTTTTTACAAAGTTGCTGAGAGGGTTAGAGGCTCATAAAATACCTAGCTGAACGCCTAGTTCATAGTAGGTATTCAAAAATGTTACTTCTCCCTTCTCTTCTCCATTGATTTTCAACTCTTGTGAATCCCTCCACTTCTAGTACCAGGCTGGTTACACCTTAACAGCAACAAAGAAAAGGGTGTTACTTTTTTCCCTAGACCCCACCATTAAATCCAAAATGGACTCCGTGGATATAGTATCATGAGGGTAACCACAGGCTGCAAGGTGGTTTCACAGCACAGTTTTGGCTTCTAACTTCCTAAGAATATACTATAGTCTACAGCTCAAAACTCACTCTGCTGTTCTTGATTACTACAAAAGGTTTAACTAATTTTATAATGCACATTACATACTAAATTACACTGAAATTTAACATCGCATTGTAGGAAATTTGAAAAATATAAAAAAAGAAACCAACTGTAATTTTGCCATGCTAATTAGTTATTTTTAATGATAAAAGCTGGTCTTTTTATCCAACTGGTTATTTAGAGGAAGGGAATTTAAGTACCTCAATGACCCAAGTACTGCTTTTGCATGGTACCTTATTTAGTTCTCCAACATACACTGTTCTATCACGTGATAGTTATAACAAAATTAATCAATTTCCCTATATTGGACATTTTTTTTTTTTTTACATTCCCCCAAATCAAACCACTAAACATTTTTACACAGTATATTCCTGTTTTGTTTGTTTTTTCTTAGTTAAGATGATCCTGTATATACAAATTTGTACCCAGATAAGCTCACTCTGGAGAAATTTGTAATTCAACATGCTTGATTAAAAAAACATTACACACTGCCTTTTCTGGGACTGGAGATGGTTCTCTCTTAACATATTAAAAGCTGAGGATACAGAAGAGCAAAAGGAATTGTCAATTTTAATGCCTTACTTCACAAAAAGAAATTAAGTGGGGAAAGCAACCTCGCTGAAATTAATAGAACTTATTATTCGATCTATACTGTGGGGGGCGGCAATGAGAATAGAACTATATTATTGCAATTAATGACCTCCCGAAAGAATTTTGAAGACTGAAACTTTTCTGAAGAAAACATTACACATTCTTCTGAGCATATCTAATAGTCAAATACTTCCAACTATCAGGTATGATTGAATATAATCTTCAATAACTAAATTCACTTATTTTTAAAGACAAAGTATATTTGTGTGCAAAAGTATTTATATACAATAGCATGCCTCTCATTCTGTAAAAATAAGAGAATGAACTCGAGAGAATACTGATGTACAGTGCGTGAGAACAAGCTTGGATATAGCTGAACTGAATACATTTATCAAGCATAAACATTCTATTTTTAAACAAATGGAGAATGGGAAAATTTTTCAATAAATGGAAAATGGGAAAAATTAACAGGTTTATATGTATAGGGGATAATGTCCGCAGAAGAGCAGAACCAGGCAGTTAAGTGAAGTACATTTTCCGAATCTTACCTAAATTAAAAGACACTAATAAAAAACACAGGTCAGACTTACTAAACATGCACAGAGTATCTGGCATATATTTTTATCCTCTGGCAGGATAAAAAAGAAAAAACGGCAATAATGGTTGCATCTGGAAAAGGGAAAGGTGAGAAAGTATGAACAGAGAGAAAATCACTTTTCACTGCATGCCTTTTTGTATTTAAACTTTTTAAAAATACTGTATACATTTATTACTTTTTAAAAAGTGAAGAGTTGAGTAAGAAAATTAATCACATACTACTAAATTATAACCCATAGTATAAAGGGAATATATACGAATCCATACAGACACAAATCAATGAATAAATAAATGGGGGAAAATAAAAACATCTCCTGTGCAGAATCCAAATAACTTATGCAGATACACCACCCTCTAGGAGGAGACAGAGCACAGCTTCCTGCCTTTTAAGTGTGGGCTGCACACACAGTGACTTCCTTCCCAAAAGTATAGTATGGGGAGGGGGGCGCTTTTCAGTGAAGACACCTGACGAACACTAGCTCCACCTGGTGACCATGCTGACAGAAGGTACCCTTGATATGATGTGATTAAAACGGCACCTCACTTCTGCGGTCCCCCTCCTAACCCTACCAGAACTGAACCGGGCACTGTCAGGTAGATCGGCCTCCTGGCGACCAATCCCCCACACATCCGAGTGGGACTGTGCCCCACAGGGCTCTCAGCGGCTGAGCTTTCAGGAGCAATCACTGCAACTTTCTTCTGGGGCACCTCTGCGGGGACAGGAACTGCCAGCCTTTCATTTAGCAGCTGAGTGCTTAACCATTTGTGCCACCCAGGGACCCGCCCATCAAAAAAACCATAACCCCTGTGTAAATCATGAGAAGAACATCAAACAAACCCATATCGAGGGGCATTCTACAAAATATCTGACTAGTATTCTTCAAAACCATCAAGATCACGAATAACAAGGAAAGCCTGAGTCTAGAGGAGCTTGAAGAGACATGACTACTGAACGTAATGTGGTGTCCTGGATGGGATTGTGGAACAGAAAAAGGACATTAGGTAAAAACTAAAGAAATCTGAATAAAGTATGGACTTCAGATAATAATAATGTATCAAAATTGGCTCACTAATTGTGACGAATGTACCTTATTAATAGAGGATGTTAATAACAGGTAAACCAGGTGCAAGGTATATGGAAACCTTCTGTATTATCTTTGCTCCTTTTTTGTAAATCTAAAACTATTCTATTTTAAAAGTTTATTGAAATAAAGAAAGCAAAGAATAAATTTTAAAAATATTCTTATAATTAAAAACAGGACTCTCAAAAAGGTTTACTAAGACATGTGAATTAAAAAAAAAAAAAAATTTGGGAAATATCAGTAATGACCAAGACAAGACACAAAACACTGAAATGCATACCATCACTAATTTACACTGGTGTGAACAACGTTTCCTTAAGAAAATGAAATACAGATAATTAAAATATATTTACTGAAAAATTTAAATATATTTTTAAGTTTTGTAATGATTTCATAGCAAGAGTTTATCTCAAATATAACAAAAGATAAAACAAAAAAATTTCCCCCTCACCATTTGCTGCAGCCAGAAAGGATTTGTTACTGCCTCGAGCCTTATTGGTCAGGTCTTCCGTTATGTCCATGTGCCGGTGGATTTCTTCACGCATTTCTTCTAGAATTTTGCAAAGTTCTGCTTCCCAGTAATCTTTGTCTAGACAGTCAATTAATTCTGCAAGCTGGACCTTTGTGCTGTAGTACCAAATTTTCTTCTCATTTTCATTTTCTGTATCTTCTTCTCTGTTTAAAAGAAATTACAAAAATACTTTCTGTGTTAGACATGACACCACTCATCTGACAGTCTCATCTACCCAGTGAGAAGTTCAATATGCGATACTAAAGTTCAGTACACTTACTTGCAAGAGCTCTCAGGTCTCACTCAAATCAACTTATACTTATTTATTTGAGAAAACTCCAATTATTTTGATTTCCTAGCCCACCGCAACTTAGGACAAAATAATTAGGAAGTAGTAGCAGACAGAGAGGTACTAGTATATCTAGAACCATGACACACAGAAAGATGACTTCAAAATTTAGAGACCTGTGAGAGTACTTGGTGGAGGGCAAACTGCCTCAGTTACACCTCAATCAACTTTTAATGTACATAGGCCTAACTTAACCCCTGAGCCCACCAGAAATGTTTAAACTATGCACACACCAGGTTCACACTGCCATATAGTTTAGAAATATTTCCAACAAAATGGTTTAATGCTTTATTAAGTTCCAGTCCTTGAAGGAAGCCATAATGGGTCATCTCACTTCTCTTCTTATAGACAAGCAAAGCCCAAGGTACAAAAAAAGAGGGGCACCTCCTTTCTTGTCTAAAACTTGCCTACGGTTCTATTAACTTTTAACAGAATTGGAGATTTCAACAGAGATGGTCACTAATGAAAAAACAAGGCAAATTAACGTCTAAGACCAGACTTAGAGAGCATGTATCATGGTATTTCTTCTCCCTCTCAAAAAGAATTCAGGAATGTGAATGGAGGCACCTGATGAGAAAGTCCAACTTTCCTGTTTACTCAAGGCAAACTGATGGGGTGGAAACAACTGGGCTTTAAGAAAAACCTGGCTTCAAATGAGCTCAGTCAAGACACAACCTCTCTTGAGCCACTCAGAGCCATTTTACCTTACTGGTAAAATGAGGATAATAGTGTCTGCCTTCAGGGTCATTTTAAGAATTAAAGGTATTATGACCAAGCATCTATCAGAGTGCTTAGGCGCATGGTTAGCGATCAATAACCACTAAATATTATTATCACTATTAAGGTAGTAAATAAATAAAAACTTAGCAGGACTCCAGGAATGAGTCATTCAGTAGTTCTGAAGAAAGAGGGATATACTAAACTGTGGATACAATAAAAGGGTATCAAAATTACCAAAACTTTTAAAATAAAAAAATGATTTAAAAAAGGTCCCTGTTATCTAGCTTTGCTCTTTCAAATCAATTATCTGCTGACATATTAGTATATTTCTCTGTTAAAAGCTTTTTATACATTTCTGACAATTGCTTTTTATTTAATCTGCTCTAGATTTCACTCTCTAATGGGTATTTCTACTGACTTCTTATGATGAAGTGATGACATTGGTCTTATTCCAATTTTCAGTGTTAAAGAGGTCAGAAACCTCTAATTAAAAAGACTCATAAAAAGCTTTCAAAAGGCAAAACCATATAAAAAATCTAATTAGGTGACAAGATCAAATCATACAGTGCTTAGTGAGCACTAACCCAGACTAACAGTTGCCAGTGCTAACACCAGGTTCAACAGGTGAATCGGGAGGAAATTGGAGAGTTTCGTTTTTTTTTTTTTTTTTTTCACTTTCTGAAGTATCAATTTTAATGATTTCCTCTGTTATAAAGATGTTGAATTATTTCTTTGTTTAATTTTTCCTTTTAATTCAGAAATACCTAAATGCCTCAAAAGAAGAAAGATAATCTACATAAAAAGTTTTGGAGTACAGAAAGTAATTTACAAGCATAGCATTTCAATACAAAAATGGGAGGCTATGGGAGTAAATTTAATGAAACAGAAGTTCTGTCCACTTTTTCAAGCAACTGCCAGGTTATGGGAAGGGTCCCTAACTGCTGACTGACTAGTCCACACTGGCGCCTAAAGAATTTCCCACCACGACAGAGAACTTACTACCTCATATCACAGTCCTTTCTAGATTAGAATTGCTCTTTTAAAAAGTAATTCCTTTTAATCAGATGACTCAAATCTCTAATATTTCCACCCATTAGTTCTGCTTCTGCGTATTAGAGTGATGTGCAATAAATCTAACACTCCTCCACACACAGTCCTTCCAATCTTTCACAGCATCTACAGTTTTACTGTTTGTCTTTTCCAGGCAAAACTTGTTCACATACCCTAATCATTCCTCGTCCACAACGTTTTCCAGAGCCCTCACTTCTCAGACACGTAGTTTGTCAATGTCCCTCTAAAAATGTGGCTCCCGGTCACTATTTTTTATTCTATTCATCAAAGATAATACTCACACATGGCTTAACTTTTTTCCTCTTGAGGCTGTAGGTGGATAAATTAATCAAAAGCATAGAGTAGCAAAGCAGAGTGAACAATAACTCTTAATGCTTTCAAAGAAAAGTCAGGCAGCCCAACTAGTGGTTAGAAGCCCAAGTTTTAGAGACAGAATGCCTAAGTTCAAATCCTGATTCTGCCACTTACTAGTTGTATGATCTAGACAAATTACTTAACCCCTCTAGGCTTCAAATTCTCCACCTGCATACCTATGCACTTGGGCACATTTACACAGTTTATGTAATCAAAATTATTTATTCTAATTGTAAAAGTGACTTAAAACAACAGTTTTTCTATATAAACATACATTAATTTGTATATAGAAATGGTTTGGAGTTATAATGTAGAAGCTTTCTGCAAAAGCTTTGTCCCTACAATGCTCCTTAAACAGACCCAAACTGGCCTGGCTTCCCTGAAGACACTAACCAGCACACTTTCGCAAGCAGCCGGGGGCGGGGGGGAGATGCAGGAGTAAGGCAGGTGGGAATGAAAAAGTCTGCCAAAAGTATACCTAGGAACAACCGTACGTATTATGTCTACATTTTTTTTGTTTGGCTTTTACCTAGACTAGATAAGTAGAAGGAAGGTTAATAACTAACAGTAAGTTTCAAGTTTCATTGCTAAACAAATCCATAGCAACTAAGAGGAAGGACACTAGGGAATTGGCAATTAGATACGACAGGTCGGGGGCCCAAGTGGTGGTTAAAAGCACAGGTTCCAGAGCCAGAATGCTGAGGTTCAAATCCTGATTCTGCCACTTACGAGCTGTGCGATCTTGGATAAATTATTTAACCTCTCTAAACGTCAATTTCTTCATCTGAAAAATGGGGTGCTTAGTACTTACATTCAAATGTTGTCATGAGGATTAAATGAGTTAAAAGATATAAAGTGCTTAGAACAGTGCCAGCATCTGGTAGGTGCCATATGGGCCCCTGCTATTCTTTTCCTCACTGTATAAAGTATAGGATATCTACCTTATAACAAATAATTAGAAGTTGGCCGTTAAAAAACTAGAAGTGTTACAGGGTGTGAGAGGAAGGGGTGCAGGGTTAGGGGGAGCCCTCAGAAATGGCATAAAGAGGCTGAGATTTGAAGGATAAGTTAACCAAGAGTGTTCTGGGTATTTTATTTATCTTGTTTTCGGTGGTGGGAGGCAAGAAAATTAAACATACAAAGTTAGGGACCCATGTTAAAGAGTTTGAACTTTCTGCTGAGAGCAAATGGAACACTTTACATAAACTATCAAATGGGAATCTAATTTGCTCTATGAACTTTCACCTAATGCACAATTAAAAAAGGGGGGAGAGTAAATGGAAGTAACTGAAAGGTTTTTCAACTTGGGAGAAGAAGAGACCTGACCAGAACTGCTGTTTAAAAAACCATCCAATTATGGAATAGAGAAGAGAAAAGGGGAGGCGCGGGTACATATAAGCCAGTTTGCAGGCTACTGAACAAGTCTAACAGAGATGACATTGTCTTGTACTATGGTAAGGACAGTGAGCATGACGAGATACCAATTCAAGATTTAAGAGGTCTTTAAAAGATATAACAAACAAGATAGAAGAAAAGACTATTCCTAGGTTTCCAGCTTGGGCAGCTGGTAGGCAAGTGATCCCATTTACTAAGATGGGAACCCTGGATGAAGAGCACGTAATGGGGGGAAATGATGAGTTCAATTTCAGACAGGCTGTGTTTGAGGTGCCTGCCATGTGCACATGTCCAGGAGGCTCCTGGATATACAGAACTGGACCTATACAGAAAGACCTGGACTACAGGCATAGATCTGATGGCAGCTAGAGCCAGCAAGTGTATAGGTGACCTAGAATGGGAAAGTGGGGGTGGAAAGCTGTATAGCTTAAAAAGTGTAACTCAGTTCATTTGAAAAATACAGTTTTAAAATGCTGAGTTCAAGGTAATTTTATTCAAAATGATCAGTGACAGGAAAAGTGTACTTATCTACTTTAGCAATTCCTATTTTACTGACAGTCTCAACTTCAGAACAAAGGCTGATAACATGAAAGCAACATTTAAGGAAGATTGGCCCACTTACATACTGGTTTAAAATTGATCTCTACGTTTTGTGCTGAACGTATGTCTTGGATCCTCAGGTAGACTATAAGCTCATGTGTAAGGATATTTCTTTCATTACATGCTTTAACACTAAACTATACACAGAACATACTTTTAAACGCTGAGTAAATAAATAGGAGCAATTACAGAAACAATTTCTATAAATTGCTAACATTGCAATAACAAAAACTGTTCACTGACAAGACTCTGTTGTAGGGACAAATTCAAGTTCCAGTAGCAAAAGGTCCACTGAGATTCAACATTTTAACTTCTGGGCTTCCAAAGATGGCAGATAGCAAACCTTCACATACTGTCAACTGTCTAAGCAATTTACATGACTTTAAAACTTTCATGTGACAGTCTGCTTCCTTAAAGATTAAACCTTGGAAACCCCGAGGGACAGTTCTACTCTGCCCTTTAGAGTCACTATGAGTTGGAATCCACTCAATGGCAACAGGTTTTTAAACTTTCACCAGGAGCCCACATACAATCTACCACAAGGGGGCACTTCAGCTGAAAGTGTTTAAATGTAATTTTAATAAAAGATGTAAAATCATTCAGATTTACTAAAATCATTAACACAGTACACTTAATTATCACTACCATGGTATTTAAAGCTTATTTGACCTTACACAGAAAACACTCAGAATGTCACAGCATAATGAAAGATCAAGCCTATTTGTCTGAACTCATTAATTTTTGTACACTTCACTGTGCATTAAGAAAGGCACACTGACATTCTACAGCTAAAGCTTTTAAAGCAAATACATTTAAATAGTTTCATTGCCAAGCACGCAATTTAAAGAATTTTACTGTTCAATTTAGAAAAGTAGCAGATTATTGATTTCATCAATAATGTATCATAAATCCATTCATATTTAAAACTTTTATACTGTTTCTCATATCAGTATCTAGATTAAGTTAACAGACTAAATTCATAATCTAATTTTGCTCCCCCATGAAACTCTCTAAAATTATACTAAGAAAATTTTTTTAAAGACAAAATCAGAGGATGGGAAACAACCACAGAAACTGAAACCTAGAAAGCAGATACTGCATTAGGAGACCCGAGAAAGCCCAAACCCGATCCAGAAGGAGTAAGCTGAGAACCAGCCCAATTCACATTCACAATCCTCAAAAGACACTGAAAATGAGGGGTGAGCATTTAAAACAGAGAACTGGTTGAAAGCTGTTTAAGAAGCGGATCCCTAGATTGTCTCCCTTCTCCAAGCCACAAAAGGTTTGGTCTCTAGAGGAGGTAAAACTGAGGCTACGTAGACCCAGGAATCCCGGACTCAGTTGTGAACAAAGGTAGAGATTAGAAAACACAGGAGTTACACGGCTGTATGCAAAGTACAGTATGTACACTAACTGCAGGCCTCTTCCACTACTCTGGAGACCTGGTGGCACAGTGGTTAAGAGCCTGGCTGCTAACCAAAAGGTCAGCAGTTTGAATCCACAGCTGCTCCTTGGAAACCCAACGAGGCAGTTCTACTCTACAATGAGTTAGTTGCCCCCCTCCCCCGCACCACCACCACTCGGCCACCAGAATACCACCAGCCAGAACCTCATGTTCCAAGTGGGACACAAAAAGGCCTCACTGGACCACCTGGCCAGCCCCGGAGGAAAGACCTAAAGGTATGGACAGCAGGAATTCCCTAACAAAAGACTTTATGGAAATCACTCAATACTTAAGCTCAAAATTGATAAGACCCACCCACTTGCTCTGAGCTTCCAATCAGCTATGTAGCCCCACACTGTTAATCAGGAGCAGAAAATCTGAGCATAGGAGAGAGAGAGGCCAAAGCAAACATTAGCAAGAATTGATTTAGAAAAAACAGAGACTATGCACATAATAGGAAAAAAAACTATCATTAATATGCTCAGAAAGGTAAAAGAAACTACTACACCACGAAACAAAAACAGGATTTTACTATTAATTTTTTTAAAAAAGATTCTGAGAAACAAAACACCTCTTAGAAAATAAAAATATGGCAGCAGAAAAGAAAAATTCAACTGAATAGTTAGAAGATCAAGATAAGGAAATCTTCTAGGAAAATTAAACACACACACATACTTTTTTTTTTTTAGGAAAGCTGAAGCCAGACTATGGCCCTGAGTCTTTTGTGCTTATCATCTCCTGGGGGACTGTAACCAACAGTGGCAGAGCTGACTTTTCCTTAGACAGCTAGGTTTGTTCCTGCTGCTCTGTTTTACACACAGATATGGTAAAAGTAAAAAGAGAGGCAAGAGAAATTCTAACACCAAAGTTAGGGCAGGGATTACCCTGGGGTAGGCTGTAAGGGAAATGTAACTGGGTAAGGGCTCGCGGTGGCCTTCCAACTAATAATCTTCTAGTTTCTACCCTCAGTATTAAATACAATGGGGTTTATTTTGCTTCTTTTCATACACTCTTCCTTCTTTACAATTTTAAAGATGTTTTAATGCCCATATTCCTTCAAGTTGGAATTATTTAACTATAATTATTTAATTATTTAACTCACCGTTAAATTACAAAGGTTTATACCACATCAGCGGCAGTATTCTCCTACATCAACAATGAAGCAAACTAGTTTTAGTTTAAATATATACAAAAATTAAGACCAGATTTACTTACATTATGAGTCTTCGGTTTAAGAACCAGTATTTCCTCCGACTTCGGTCATATCCAATAGGTTCATGTCGAATATATGGTTTATTTTTTTGGATTTCAGCAACACAGTCAGTCACCCCTGGCACCTTATGTGCTACGCAGACTTCACACTGCCATTCGTCCTCTGGCACCTCCTCAAGAGGTGGTTTCACACATTCCAAATGGTATACTGCTGAACACGTCTCACAGCAAAGCAAATCCCCAAGTTTGTGACAAACCCTACAATGGTCGTCATACTGAATCACCCCTTCAGACATCAGTTCCTCACGAGCGATATTGGTTGTAAGAAACTGATCGACTAAGAACTGCAGAACTTTGATTTTGTTCTCTACTGGTCCATAAGGATAGTCTTCTGCTTCTTGGTAAGGAAGAACATGATGGTACTCCTTATCACTCTCACAGTACACCCGCAGCACCTCTGGCCACGTCATCCCATCTATGAAATACAGTGTGGAATTAACACTATCTTTCAGATCAGCAGGTCCAAAGGTAGTATTGGAAGTGTCTTCTTCACGCAAAACTGCTTTTAAAAGCACAACGTGCATCTCTGCCATAAGTGTGCACTGCTCTTGACTTACCAGAGCTGCACAAAAGTCCTCAAAGCGAAAAGGTGATAATCTTAAAACAGTGCCAAAGTTCCGCAGTACCTCATAAATGGCAATAACATTCATTATATGCTCATTAGGCACCATTAAATCCTCAGAGGACTTGGGAAATTCAAGGAGCGGGATGTCTTTTTCTTCCAATATTGGAGAACGAGGTCGATGTACTCTTGGTTTTCGCCTACCTGTAAATAAAGGAATGATATAATTACAAATAAATAATATATTAGTTACAAAAATTAAGGGTTCTCCAGTTTCTCCTACTTGGACATATACCTCAAAAAACAGAAGAGCTTAACTTTTATTTCTCTAATAAGTGTCAAGTTAAAATAATACCAAGAGCAATGATTTATTTATCTTTAATTTTTAAGACTACAGAAAATCAAAAGTCAAGGTTTTCCCATTAGATTCCAAATCAGAAGTAAAAAAATGTAAAATTGTAATCAGCTCTCAATTATCTAGAGAAATTAACTGGTTTATATGTAACCATGATTAAAAAAAAAAAACTGTGCATTTCTGAAAGATTTGAAAAGAACATGAAACAGAAAAAACACCTACATATAAGACAGCATGAGTTTGGTTTCTGTCACTTACAACTAAAAGAGTACGGATTAAAACAGTATCTGACACTGCATATAATAGATTTCTTATAATGAGAAATGCAACAATTATTATTTTAAGACTATCTGTGAAAAAGGTTAATGTTAAAAATAATAACAATCTGTTGATAGTACCGAATTTGTAAGGCAGTAACAGAAATAGTGTCTAATTTAATGTCCTACTTAAAAGTATCAGCTTTCATGCATTCTAAAAGATTTCTGGTAACTATTTTATTGTTCTGATTTTTAACAGTTCATTTAGCTTTCTATTAAGCTAAAGGTCTTAGTTTTCTGTTGATTTTAGAGGGAAAAGAAGAAAGACCAAAAAGGTCCAAAAGTTCTACACTCTCTATCGTCTATCTGGAAACTACAAAATAGCTTCCGTTCAAGGCTATATTCAACAATGTGAGCACTTCGGAAACTTCATGTTAAATACTGGCCAGTTCACTCTGACACACTATTGAAGAGTTATAAATTAAACTGCTTCTATTTTTCAGAAGCTGATTTGGTAAAAATCTATCCAAATACACACCCCTTGTCCCAGCAATTCTACTTCCTGGAATTTATCATACAGATATACTCACACATGCATTTAAGTAAGTACAAAACTACTCAGTGCAACAATAGTTTATAAAAGCTGAAGTTCTGTGGGGTTCTCCGCCTTTTAACCTAACTGTTCATTAATAATTAAATTATGGTACATCTACACAACAAGTGAGTTTAGCAGTTAAAAAAAAGTAAAATTCATATGAGCTGAAACAAAACAATCTTTAAGATACATTATTAAGTGAAGGGAAAAGCCAATTACAGAACAATAAATAGAATGCCATCTGAGTGAAGAAATTAGAAACAAGAAAGAAAGAAAAGGTGATAAATGTATACCTCTTTAAAAGGACATAGAAAAATCTTTTTTAAAAGTAGTTGATTCTATGGAGAGGAACTAGGAGACAGGAAAAGAAAAGACCAATTTTTTTTTTTTACCCTTTTGTACATATACATGCATGTATTTTTTTTATTATAATATTTGAAAAGAAAAAACTGGGCAGGTAGAAACACTAAAACATTAATATTCAAAATTATGCTGCTACTAATAGTTACTGATGTATGAAGATAAATATCAGGTCATTATGCAAAATTCAAAAATTCAGTTCTACAGAATTAAGCACCGATTACAGGATATAAGGCGGAAACTCTTATAAAATTAAACCACTTAAGCCACTCAACTGTCAGTCATTAGTATTAGCAAGTCAAGTCATTTCAACTATTCATGAAAGCATTTTTATAACTTGCCATTGAGTATATTATGCTCATTGCCATTTCTAACAGTTATCTAATATCTACCAGTTGAATTGTATTAGCTTGTATTTTTAAAAAAAAAAAAGATTAAAAGTAGTCCTCAAATCACTATTATAAGAACTCAAGAAAAGGTTTACACACAGAAGGAAATATTCTTTGATGGTTACGAGGGTGGGGAGGGAGGGAGAGGGGAATTCACTAACTAGATAGTAGACAAGAATTATCTTAGGTGAAGGAAAGGGCAACACACAATACAGGGGAAGTCAGCACTACTGGACTAAACCAAAAGTTGTGAACTTTCACCTAAAGCACAATAAAAAATAGTAGTCCTCAAAATTGAGCATGCATCAAAATCATCTGGAAGGCTTGTTAAAACAAAGATTCTGATTAAAACAGTTTCTGATTCGAAGGTCTGGGACACTGAACTAGAGCCCTGGTGGCGCAGTGGTTAAGAGCTCAGCTGGTAACCAAAAAATTGGCAGTTCGAATCCACCAGCCGCTCCTTGGAAACCCTACGGGATAGTTCTCTGTGCTGTAAGGTTACTATGAGTCAGAATCGGCTCTATGGCAACGGGTTTGGTTTGAGTTTTGGTATCCTAAAAACCCCAAAACCAAACCCATTGTGGTCAAGTTGATTCCGACTCATAGTGACCCTACAAGACAGAGTAGAACTGCCCTATAAGGTTCGAACACAGTAGCTGCTCTGCAGGAAAAA
This sequence comes from Elephas maximus indicus, assembly GCF_024166365.1. NCBI lineage: Eukaryota > Metazoa > Chordata > Mammalia > Proboscidea > Elephantidae > Elephas > Elephas maximus. The sequence continues at coordinate 56,082,779 of NC_064837.1, forward strand.
GATGCGACAGTGTGCTTCTGTAAAAGATTTACAGCCTTGGAAACCCCATGGGGCAGTTCTGCTTTGCCCTAAAGGGTCACTGTGAGGCAGAATCGACTAGACAGCAGTGGGTTTGGTTTTAATCTTTACGAGGCTGACTGCCACCTCTTACATCTTTCTCCAGTAGGGCAGCTGGTGGGTTCGAACTGCCAACCTTTTGGTTAACAGCCTAGCACTTAACCGCTGCACCACTAGGACTCCTTGGGTCTAGGGCGTCTGAGAATTTGCATCTCTAACAAGTTCCGAGGTGATGCTAAGGATGCTGGTCTAGGACCCACACTTTGAGAACCACTGCCCTAGAACTTACAAAAGTTATCTATCCCTTGAGATTCAGACTTACACACATTGGATCAACTTCACTAACTCCAGAAATTACTTTTAAATCCTGCTGTTCAAAACGTAACTGGCATCACCTAGGATGCTTGAGAGAAATTAAGAATCTCAGGCCCCACTCTAGACCTACTAAATTAGAATCTGCAGTGTGCCAAAATCCTCAGGTGGTCCACATGCTCATTAAAGTTTGCAAAGCACTGCCTTGCAAACAGTCCTTCCTAAAACTGGACATGCACCATAATCACCCGGGAAGTTGGAAAAGGTACAGTCTCGATATGCAATTCAAGTTTACAGAACCTTAGGTGAAACTCTGTTTCTGTAATCTGTATTTTTATCCTTCCCAGATGATTCTGGTGTGCAGCCAAGTTTAGAAACCACTGCTTTAACGAAACTGGGTATTTCCCCCCAACCAACCAGAAAAGCAGGCCTTTTGTGGAAACCCAAGCAAGGAATCTTTAAAGGGTTGCCTCAGGATGGCATGGGTGGAACAGGACTGATGTGACAAGAAGCTGAAGCTTCTTCAGGTCATTGATAAGCCTACAAAAAGGAAACTCTCAAGGAGGAAAGTAGCTGGCATGAATTCTGGGGGCGAAAAAAAGAACTACAGAGCGATTTTGTCAATCAATTTCCAGCACAGTCTAGGCTAAGGAAGAGAGTTTCTTGGCTGAATGACAAGGATTCTGGCCAGCTGACAGGTCATTCATTACCTTCATGGAGGAATTATGTTACTATGTACAAATACTTTAATTAAAATTACCTGGAAGTGGCTGAGGCAAAACTTTCTGCTCTTTTGTATTTCATATTAGAAGGCAAGAGGGTCTATTGGCATGCTCTCATCTCTCAACTCCTCAGGAGAACTGGTCAACCAGATTCACTAAGTGTTAAGTGTTGTTCAGGGCCCTTTTCTACATGCCCGGTGTTACAGATATTTTTAATATGCTCTGTGGGCACAATGCAAATTTAGCTAATTTCTTATTTTTTTAATAATAAAAAAACACCCCACCTATATACTGTAAACAGAAATTGCCTTAATTTGCTGAAGTTGTAAGAAATCCTAAACCTTTTTCAGTGTCCTGCTCAAACATCACCTCTGTCCTCTTGTGGGCTTCTCTGACCCTTTGTATAGCCAGCTCTCCATTACAGCTTTGCTGTTGCTCACTGCTATCAGGCTGTCCCCCTGACTCATGGTGACCCCATGCGCAATGGGATCGGACCGCTGTGATCCATAGGGTTTTCACTGGATGATTTTTCAGAAGTAGATCACCAGGCCTTTCCTCCTAGTCTGTCTTAATATGGAAATTGCTGAAACCTGTTTAGCATCATAGCAAGGTGTGCTTTAGCATATTTATATTACTACTACTACTCGTTGCCATCAAGTCGATTCCAACTCATACCAACCCTACAGGACAGAGTGGAACTGCACCATAGGGTTTCCAAGGAGCAGCTGGTGGATTTGAACTGCTGACCTTTTGGTTGGCAGGTGTGTCACTTAACCACTGTGCCACCAGGGCTCCATGTTTATATTACAGGTAATTCATTACTCTTTTGTTAACTTTAGAGATCATGTCTTAGTTATTGTAGTAAGTAAAAAAACATCTTTCAGAGTGAGCCCCTAAATTTTTATTTTGTTAATTTTATTTTGTTTTTTATTTACAAAATGTTTTCAGACTTCTAGATCCCATAAGACAGCTCTCTATGTAATGTGTGTTTCTTGGGGGAAAAAATGTAATCTTGTTCCCTTATTCCTAATTGGTATCTAAGAGAAAGATGAACAACTTAGTATTGGTATAGGGGCTGGGAGAAGCTGGTTTCTGGCTAAATCTAATTCTTTACCATTAAGTATATACCCAATGAAGTCGAGTCGATTCCAACTCATAGTGACCCTATAGGACAGAGTAGAACTGCCCCGTAGAGTTTCCAAGAAGCACCTGGCGGATCTGAACTGCCAACCTCTTGGTTAGCAGCCATATCACTTAACCACTACGCCACCAGGGTTTCCCGTTAAGTATATATAACCCATGAATGGCATAACACAAATATATCATCTGTGATGATTTCAACAGTCATCTTTTAAAAATTATGAAACTGATTTGTCAAAAGTAACATGCAGTCACCCTTTCACCCAGTCTAGTTTTACAGTTATTACTCTCAACGTTGACCTCTTCCAGTGAGTAGGTTCCATCGTCTCCATTCCCTATCCTTTCATGCCAGTAAACTATGAAAAATGGCAGAAAAACAGTCATGAGCTTTCACGGAAGGCTCCCTATATGCCAGGAGCTGCACTAAGCATTTTAAATGCATTATCTCATTTAATCTCAGATCAACCCTATGAGGTAGGTAGGTACCATTATTACCTTCCTTTTAGGATGGAAAATAACTTGCTTAAGGTAACATAGCCAGTACCACCAAGTGATAGAATCACAATTAAAACACAAGTCCACCTGTCTCCTAAGTCGACATCTGGCGAAAGGGCTTCTGAGAAATAACAAGTGCCCTATGTGCAGATGAAAGGAACAGCAGATAAACGAGATCAGTGACAGGGTTAGAAAAGTGAATGTCCTGAAAGCAGAAATTTCAGCAAGAGCCATCATTTCAAGCATTTAATAGCCACATATGGCTAGGGGCTATCACTCTGGACAGTACACATATAGAACATTTCCATCACTGCAGAAAGTTCTATTGGATAGCCCTGGTCCAGAAACACATCTAGGGACTACTACACAATAACTGAAAGTTCAAGTAACAACCCACTGGGTTATCAACACAAGGCTAAAACACATTCAGTACTCTTTCTCTTTAGAACAGTGGTGCAATATTACATATATTCTCAATGGGTTTCCAGCAAAATAAAAGAGTTCCATCAAAACTGAAATAAAGACGTAAGCATCAAATAAAGAAACCTATGTGTACACACAGATGTACAATCCGAGAGAACATATGGTCTGTGCTTGGAGTTCATAAAAAAAATACTGGAAATAATCCAAATGTCCATCAGTACGGACTGAATAAGTAAACTATGGCTTACTCATATAACAGACTACCAAACAGCATTTAAAATAAATGAACTAGGTCTATCAACGTGGATAAATAACAATTTTTAAAAAGGTGAAAAAAGCAAGTTAAACATACACCAAGAGCCCATTTATGTAAATTTTTAAAATGCAAAACAAAACCTGCATTTAAACATACCCAGCAAAGGGGGACGTCTGGCTTCAACAAAAGCTTAAGACTTCATGTGATTTCTTTTAGCCTTTGAAAAATAAAAATCCCTTTCATATACATCTCTTTAGTTTTTTTCCCCAAAAAACAGTATGGCTCAGAATAGTTCAATAAACAATCTACAAAGCATCAGCAAAGAATCTAATTCCTAAATATATGGTATAAAAACTAACTCCCATGACATAAAATTTCTTGTTTTTCACAACGAATAAAAAAAGAATCCGTGAGTCCACAAAAATACTCAAAAGGGAGGGGGAGGGGTTCTACAAATGCAGCTAACAGATGAAGAAGGGATGACAGAATTAGACAAGGATAGAATCAGAACCACCATTTTGCAACCACCACTGCAACGGCTAATTCAGACAAGGATCATCAATGCGTGCTAAAATCACTGGGTGAAAGATTGCTGGTAAACAGGATATTCAAAGAGTATCACCTCACAGATTATATATTATTTGCAAAACAGAAAGGTATCTTTACAAAGAAGCAATCTGGCAGATACCTCTTTTACTGAGTGATAAAGTTTATCATCAATAACGGGACAAATGGACGATGTGCTTCCTGATGAGATACACTGAGAGGGATACAACATAGTATTCCCGCTAAAATGACCAGATAAACCTAAAGAGTGAGGCATTCCGTAAGATAACTGGCTGGGACAATTCAGAACATGTTATTTCTTCACCTCCCTCTCACTAAGGTGATAGAACCACTGTAGATTAAAGGAGCTCAAGAGATGTCAATGAAATGCAATATACGACCCCTGATTGAATCCTGGACGGGGAAAACCACAGCTATAAAGAGCTATTACGGAAATTTAAAATGGAATATCACATCAAGTTTAAATTAAATGCCTCGAGTACACTGAAATATCTGGAGGTGAAGTGTTATGTCTGCAACTTATTCTTAAATGGTTTAGGAAAAAAAAAGAGAGAAAGAGTTGCAGTAGGGTTGTTGTTTTCTGTTTTACTATTTTTTCCCTCTTCCAACTTCTGCCCCCAAGGTGGACCCTCTTGCAGAGCTACATCACTGGGTCGATGCAGTCATATAAAACTCCAAGATAATCCCGTATTTTTGGCCAGTGGACCAGGAAGAGGGGCCCCTGCACACCAGAGAGTTTGAGGGAAATTCCAGAAAACATAGCTGTAGAAGATCTTCAAATTCTATGTATGAAACAGCACAAATCCTGGCTTACCCTTGAGCTGCGCACACATGGGACCAACCCAAGGCAACACAGTAAAAGCTATGAGAACTAAACTACAATATGAACCACTGTTAAAGCAGCAAACTAAACTCTGAGTAGTGCATGTATAGGACAGACAAAAGCAACAGAGTAAAGGCTCTGAAAACTCAACGCTGTTCACAACAGGAGAAACAGAACAACCTGCAGTCTAAGCCAAGCTGACTGCCTCCTTTAAAAAAAAAAAAAAAAAAAAATCCCCTGCAGATTTTAACAGGGTCCAGAGTCTCAAAATAAAAGACTTAAAGTGTCCAAAGTACAATCCAAAATTACTCAAAATACAAAGAATACGGAAAATTTAATTGATACTGAAGGGGAAAGACAATAAACAATCTAAAGATGAACCAGATTTTGTAATTACAAGACAAAGAATTTAAAGCAGCTATGCTCTAGGAGTTAAAGGTAGACACTCTTGAAATTAATGAAAATACAGAAGTTCTCAGCAGAGAAACAGAAACTAATAAAAAAATCAAATACCAATTTTAGAACTGAAAAATACATCATCTGAAACAAAACATTCACTGGATGGGCTCAATAGCAGAATAGGATGATAGACGAAAATACCAGTGAAAGTGAAGACAGATCAACAAAAATTATCTAAGCTGAAGGACAGAAAAAAATGGGACACTATCCAAAAGGTCTAACATTCATGCCACTTGAGTCCTTGAAGGAAAGGAAAGAAAGAATGATGCATAAAAAAAACCTGAAGAAATAATGGCTGAAAACTTCCCAAAACTAGCGAAATCCATAAATTTACAGATTTAAGGAGCTCAACAAACTCCAACAGGATAAACTCAAAGAAAACCATGCCATCAAAATCAAACTTTAAAAAAAAAATTAAGATAAAGGAAAAATCTAGAAAGCAGCAAAAGTAATACATTACATATGAGTGAACAATAACCCAAATGACTGTGGGACAACATCTTTAAACTTCTTACAGAACTGTCAACCTAGAATTCTACATCCAACAAAAATCACTTAACAATGAAGGCAAAATAAAGACATTTCAGATTAAGAAAAACTAAAGAGACTTTTTCAGAAGTCCTGCTCTAAAACAAATGGTAAAGGAAGGTATTCGGGCTAAGGGAAATGATACAGGAGGGAAACTTGGAACTAAGAAGGAAGAGCAACAGAATTGGTTAGTATCTGAGTAAATAAAAAGGATTCTTTCTTACTCATAATGGTCAAAAACTGGAAGCAACCAAGGTGCCCTTCAACAGGTGAATAGATAAACTGTGATATACGTATACAATGGAGTTTTATTCCGCAACAAAAAGAAATGAGCTATCAAGCTACAAAAAAACATCAATGAACCTTAAATGTATATTGCTAAGTGAAAGAAACCAGTCTGAAAATGCTACACACTGTATGATTCCAAGTATATGATATTCTGGAAAAGGCAAAACTACAGAGAAAGTAAAAAGAGTAGTGGTTGACTGGGGGGGGAGGGGGCCCCACAGGGGAATAAAGAGGTGAAGCATAGGGCATTTTAAGAGCAGTGTAATAGTGGATACATGACATTATGCATAAACTGTGCAACACAAAGAGTAAATGCTAATATAAACTATAGACTTTAGTTAATAATAAAGTATCAATATTGGTCCATCAATTGTAATGAATATACCACACCAATGCAAACTCATTGCCAAGTCGATTCTGACTTATAGCAACCCTGTAAAGGTTTCCAGGGAGCAGCAGGCGGATCCGAACGGCCAGCCTTTTGGTTAGCAGCTAAGCTCTTAACAACTGTGCCACCAAGGCTCCACACTAACCCAAGATGTTAATAATAGAAGAAAGTGTGTACAGGAACCAGAGGAGGTATATGGAAGCGCTGTCCTTTCTGTACAACGCTTCCATGACCTTAAAACTGCTCTAACATTTAAGGGATCTTACTAAAATGTTAACTCTAAGTAGATAGGATAAGTATGTATACTGTAATCCCCGAGCAACCACTAAAAAAATAACACAGAGATGCAACCAAAGAGCCAATAAATAAAATAGAGCTCTAAAAAAAGTATTTGATTAATCCAAAAGTAGACAGGAAAGGAGGAACAGAGGAACAAAAAAATTAGGGGGTAAACAGAAAACAAATAGTAAGCCTAAATAAAACCATAAATAATTACATGTATTTGGTCTAAATATACCAATTAAAAGACAGATTTGCAAATTAGATTTTTAAAAAACCCACTTTTTAAATATAATGATATAGAGGATTAAAAGTAAAAGGATGGAAAAAGACACACCTTGCTAACACTAGTCCAAAAAAATTGGCTATTAATATGAAACAAAGTGGATTTCAAAGCAGAGAATATTACCAGGGATAAAAAAGGTCATTTTATAATAACAAAAGGGCCAAATAATCTGGGGGATAAAACAATATTAAGTTTTTATGCACTGGGTTTTTTTCTTTAATAACAGAACCTCAAAATACATGAAACATAAATAGAATCGCAAGGATAAAGAGAACAAACCCACAAAAATCATTGTGGACATCAACACTCCTCTCTCAGGAATCAACAGAACAGGTAGACAGAAAATCATTAATGATACAGAAGACCTTAACAGCACTATCAACCAACTTGACCTAATTGACATTTATGGAACATCTACCCAACACTGTGGATCATAACAAATTATGGATAACATTATGGACGAAGAATGGGAATTCCAGAACAACTAACTGTGATCATGCAGAACCAGTACATGGATCAAGGGGCGGTTGTTCAAAAAGAACAAAGGAATACTGCCTGATTCCAAATTGGAAAGGTGTACAGCAGGGCTGTAACCTTTCACCTTACTGAATCGATCTGTATGCAGAACAAGTAATATGGGAAGCTGGGCTATATGATGAAGAACACGGCATCAGGATTGGAGGAAGACTCATTAACAACATGCCATATGCAGATGACACAACCTTGTTTGCTGAAAATGAAGACAACTTGAAGCACTTACTGATGAAAGTTGAAGACCAGGGCTTTCAGTACGGATTATATCCGAACGTGAAGAAAACAAAAAATCCTCACAACTAGATCAATAAACAACATCATAATAAATGAAGAAGAAACTGAAGTCATCAATGATTTCATTCTACATGGATCAAAAATCAACATCCATGGAAGCAGCAGTCAAGAAATCAAACAGCATACTGCACTGGGCAAATCTGCTGCAAAAGACTTCTTTAAAGTTTTAAAAAGCAAAGATGTCACTTTGATTACTAAAGTACACCTGACCCGAGCCATGGTCTTTTCCACTGCCCTATACACATGACTCGAGGGCACTGGGTTTTTTTTTGGGTATACACATGAGAGGAAACCATGGTGGCACTGGGGTTAAGTGCTACCACTGTTAACCAAAAGGCTGGCAGTTCAAATCCACCAGGTGCTCCTTGGAAACTCTACGGGGCAGCTCTACCCTGTCCTACAGGGTTGCTTTGAGTCAGAATCGACTGGACGGCAGTGGGTTATATACATGAGAAAGCTGGAGAATGAAAAAGGAAGGCAGAATAAGAACTGACGCATTCGAACTGTGGGATTGGTGAAGAATATTGAACACTTTCTTAGTTATCTAGTGCTGCTATAACAGAAATACCACAAGTGGGTGGCTTCAACAAACAGAAATGTTATTTTCTCACAGTTTAGTAGGCTAGAAGTCCAAATCCAGGCTGCCAGTTCTAAGGAAAGGCTTTCCCTCTCTGTCGACTCTAGAGGAAGGTCTTTGTCTCTTCTGAGCTTCTGCTCCAGGACAATCTTCATGTGGCTTGGCATGTGTCTTCCCCCATCTCTACTTACTCACTTGCTTGTCTAATCTCTTTTATATCTCAAAAGAGATTGACTTAAGGCACATCCTACACTAACTCTCCTTCATTAATATAACAAAAACTACCCATTCCCAAATGGGATTATAATCACAGGCATAGAGGTCAGGATTTACAACACATATTTTGGGGGGACACAATTAAATCCATAACAAATACTAAACTGCCAGAAAGGACAAAACAGTCTCAGAAGAAATACAACCAGAACACTCATTAAAAGTGTGAATGGCGAGACTCAGGCTCGCTTACTTTAGACATGTCATTACCAAAAAAAAAAAAAAAAACCCACTGCCATCAAGTCAATTCCGACTCATAGCAACCCTACAGGACAGAGTAGAACTGCCCCACAGTTTCCAAGGAGTACCTGGTGGAGTCAAACTGCCAACCTTTTGGTTAGCAGCCGTAGCACTTAACCAGTACGCCACGAGGGTTTCCAGACATGTCATTAGCAGGGACTAATTGCTAGAAAAGGACATCATGGTTAATAAAGTAAAGCATCAGCGAAAATGAGGAAAATCCTCTATGAAATGGAGTGACACAGTACTCAAACATATAAACAATCACCAAGACGGTATAGGAGCAGGCTACATTTCATCCTGTTATACGTAAGGTCACGAAGAGTTGAAGCCAACTCAACATCAACTAACAATAACTAACTACCCAACAATAGCAGAATACTCCTGCTTTTCAACTGAAAATGAACATTCACCTAAACAGGCAGTATTTCAAACCACAAAACATCCCTAACCTTTTTTTTAAAAGTCATACAAATTATGTTCTCTGACCATGGTGGAATTAAATTAGAAATCAAAAACAGAAAGATGTCTGGGAAAATCCCCTAATATATGGAAATTAAACAATACACTTCAAAATAATCCATGGGTCAAAGAAGGAAGTCACAACAGAAATTAGAAAATATTTTGAAATGAATGAAATCCTACATATCAAAAATTATGGAATACAGGTAAAGAAGTGCATAGAGGAAAATTTATAGCAATAAATGCTTAAGTTAGGAATGGAAGAACTCAAGTCAATGACCCACTAGCTACATTCAGAAGCTAGAATAACAAAAGCAATTAAACTCAAAGCAAGCATTAGGGAAATAATAAAAACCAGAGCAAAAAAACTATAGCTAAAAATCAATGAACCCAAAAGGTTGTTCTTCAAATCAATCAACTAAATCTTGAACCTCTGAGCAGACTGACCAAGACAAAAAAGAGAAGAAACAAATGTCAGTATCAGGAGTGAAAGTGATGACATTACCAAATTCTACAGATGTTAAAAGGATAATAAGGGAATATTATGGACAACTTTACATCCATAACTTGGACAACTCAGATAAAATGAACCAATTCCTTGAAAGTCACAAACTAAAGCCCCCTCAAAAAGAAACTGATAACTGAAATTGTTCTATATCTAGAAATTAAATTCATAGTTAAAAAACCTTCCAACAAAGAATTCTCCAAGCCCAGATGGCTTCACTGACATATTCTACAAATATTTAAGACATAATTCCAATTCTACATATCTCTTGCAGAAAACAGAAAAAGTGAAAATACTTTCCAACTCCTTTTGAGGCCAAAAACCAAAAACCAAACCTGTTGCTGTTGAGTGTATTCCTACTCATAGCAAACCCTACAGGAGAGAACAGAATTGTCCCATAGGGTTTCCAAGGCTGGTGAATTTGAACTGCCGACCTTATGGTTAGCAGCTGTAGCTCTTAACCACTGTGCCACCAGGGCTCCCTTTTGAGGCGAGTATTACCGTAATACCAAAATCAGATGAGGAAATCAGACAAGAAAAGGAAACTACAGATCCATACCCCTCATAAATATACAGATGGAAATTCTCAAAAAACACCATCTATGAAAATTCAGTAATATACAAAAAGGGTAACATATCATGACCAAGTAGATTTCACTCCTGGAATGCAAGGCTGGTTCAACATTCAAATATCAACCAATATAATTCACCATAGCAACAGACTAAAGAAAAACCATATGATCATCTCAATAGTTGTAGAAAAAGCATTTGACAAAATCCAGTGTCTATTCTGATAAAAACTCTCAGCAAACTAGAAATAGAAGGAACTTCTTCCATCTAAAACACCTACAGCTAACATCATACTTAATGGTGAAAGACTGAACAACCGATCAGGAACAAAACAAAGATGTCCACTCTCCCAGTCTCACCAATCTTATTCAACATCATACTAGAAAGTCTTGGGCAGTACAAAAGGGGGGGGGGGTGTCCCAGACTAGGAAGGAAGGAATAAAATCATCTCTATTCTGCCAGATAACATGATCATCTACATAGAAAACCCCAAGGAGTCTATTAAAAAAAACCTACTAGAACTAATTACATGCGAGCATTTAATAAGGTATCAAAGATCAATACACAAAAATCAACTATTCCTATTACTAACAATGAATATCTAGAAATTCAAATTAAGAAAAAGTACCAGTTAAAATAGCACCGAAAATCATGAAATCTTAGACATAAGTATAACAAAACAGGTGCAGGACCTACAAGCTGAAGACTACAAAAACACTAATGAAAGAAACCAAAGATGACCTAAATTAGTGCAAAAATAAATGTGCTGTTCATGGATTGGAAAATTCAATATTAAGATATCAATTCTACCCCCAATTGATCTAGAGATTCAACACACTCCCAAACAAAATCCCAGTAGGATATTTGGTAGGTATTGTTAAGCTGATTCAAAAAATTGAATGAAAAGGCAAAGGAACTAGAATAGCTAAAACAATTTTAGGGAAAAAAAAAAATTGGACAACCCACATGGCCTTATTTCAAGACTTAACTATAAAGCTACAGTAATTAAGATACTAATATAGCAGTCAAAATAATCAAGATTACCATAAGAAAAAGAAAGATCATGGGAATAGAATAGAGTCCAGAAATTGATTCACACAAATATGGTCAACTGTATCTTGACAAAGATAAAAGGAAATGCAATGGAGAAAGGACAGTCTTTTCAACGAATGTTTGTCTGGGTTAGACAAAGAGCTCTTAGATACAACACCAAAAGCATGATCCATAAAAGAAATAACTGATAAACTGGACTTCACCAAAATTTAAAACTTCTGCCCTGGAAGACACTGTTAGGACAATGAAACACAAGCCAGAGACTGGAAGAAAATATACGCACATCATATATCTAACAAGGGATTTAGATCCAAGATATACTTACTAAAAAAAAAAACTTTATAACTCATTAATAAGAAAGCAAGCAGCCCACAGTGTTAACAAACAAGAATTTACAAATGGATGCATAGATAGATATGCCAAGAGATGTGGGAGGGCATTAAGGGAACACACCCACTGGCATATACAGGTTTGGTGGTTGATATTTCTACATACATGACTGCAGGTGCTCCTCATATATTAATACAGACAATAGAGCACAAAAGTGGCACAGTCAGGGAAACCTCTTAGATATAACCAAACACCTCGAGGGATGATGTGCTTAGGCTCAACATAGTTCATAAAAACAATGTTCTACATCCTTGTTTGGTGAATAGCATCTGGGTTCTTAAAAGCTTGCAAGCAGCCGCCTAAGATACAACTATCTGTCTCTTCTAGTCTGGAGCAAAGGAGAGTGAAAAAAACCAAAGACTCAAGGGAGCAATGAGTCCAAAGGACTAATGGATCACATGAATCACAGCCTAAAGACCCCAGGACCAGGAGAACTAGATGGTGCCTGGCTACCACTACCAATTCCTCTGACTGGGATCAAAACATAGGGTCCTGGACAGAGCTGGAAAAAAACATAGAACAAAAGATCAAATTTACAAAAAAGATCAGACTTACTGGTCTGACAGAAACTGGAGGAACCCCCGAGACTAAAGCCATAGGACACCCTTCTGACCTGGAACTAAAGCCATTCCCAGAGACCACCTTCCAGCCAAACAATGGACAAGCCCATAAAATAAATAGCACCAAACAGGGATGTGCTCCTTAGAACAATCAATTATACGAGATCAAAAGGGCAATATTTGCCCAGAAGCAAAGACAAGAAGGCAGGAAGAGGCAGAAAATCAGGACGAAAAGAAACAGGGCGCCCAGGACAGAAATGGGGAGAACACTGACACATTGTGGGGAAGGAAGCCAAGGCCATGAAACACTTCATGTACAACTATTGAACAGGAATCTAATTTGCTCTGTAAACTTTCACCTAATGCACAATTAAAAAAAAAAAAAAAAGTCAGTGTCAGAGTGCTACAATGTGAGAAAGGCTCAACTGATCACTGCTGGCTTTAAAGACTGCAGGGGGCCACGGACCAAGAAACACTGGCAGCAGTGTCTAGAACCTGGAAAAGGCCAGGAATCGAATTCTCCCCAAGAGCCTCCAGAAGGTACACAGCCCTGCTGACACCTTGATTTTAGCCTAGCATTGGTCTTCTAACCTACAGAACTCTAAGATAATAAATTTGTGTTATTCTCAGCCACTAAATTGGTGGTAATTTGTTTTAACAGCAATAGAAAACAAATATAATTGCTCAGAGTACTAAACAAAACTCCAAGTCTGGATGTCTATCAAGAAAGATTAAAAAATGAATAATCAGATTACAGGAATATTTATTTCCTTCTTTAGTCTTTTCGGTATTTTTCCATACTTTCTATAACCAACACTGATAACCTTAGAATCAGAAAAAAAAATTTTTATACTAGAAACAAACTTGCCATTAGTGCAAATCTTATTTTTAAAAGTACACAATGTTTATACTCGTAGCGTTTAGAAAATAAGAGAACAGAGGATAATATTTCAATAAACAGAATACAGGTAATCCAAGATCAAAGTAGCATAGACTGAAGAGAAATTTGGGTCAAATAAACTAAACAGACATTTTCTATATACAATGGTCCTACAACTCCTTTAATTCGAACAAATTAATACCAGTAAAACAATTCATACTTTAATTAAATATAACTTTCCCAAGAGTCTCAATCTAAGTAGAAATGTTTTTGTTTTTCTCTTTAATGAGGCAAGAGATGCAGCTATTCCAGTCTTGACTAACACACCCACAGCTGCAAAGATCTAAGCAATGACATACCCCCTCAAACAACAGACCCGGGAGACACTAGGATGGCTAAGATTAAAAAAAAAAAAAAAAATCCAGAAAATAACAAATGTTGGTGAGGATGTAGGGAAACTGAAACCCTTATCCACTGCTGGTGGGAATGCAAAATGGTACAGCCATTGTACAAAGGAGTGTGGCATTTTCTAAAAAAAACACTAAACACAGTACTATATGACCCAGCAATTCCACTCCTAGATATATACCCAAGGACTTGAAAGCAGAGACTCAAAACAGAGACTTGTATACCAATGTTCACTGCAGCACTACTCACAACAGCCAAAAAGTGGAAACAACCTATATGCCCATCAACAGATGAATAAACAAAATGTGGCACATACATACAATGGAAGACTACTCAGCCAGGAGAGGAAATGAAGTCTTGATACATGCTACAATGTGGAGGGAGCTTGGGGACATTGTGCTTAGTGAAATAAGTCAATCACAAAAGGACAAATACTGTAGGACCTCACTTATATAAAAAGACAAGAACAGGCAAATGTATAAGATCAAAGTTTATTAGTGGTTATCAGGGACCAGAGGAAGAGGGAAAGGGGAATTACTGCTCCTGGAGTACTTGAGTTTTAATTTACGCTGAAGGAATCGAACAGATTATGGGTAGGGTTGCAAAGTCAATTAAGTACTGTCAACAAGTTTTACACCTGTAAGAAGCTGAATTAGCAAAAGCTGCGTGACAGTCATATTTACGACAAGAACAGGAAAAAAAAATAAGAATGCTGACACATTGTAAAAATTGTAACCAAAGGCACGGAACAATTTTTACAAAAATTGTTAAAACCAAAAAAAAAAAGAAAAACAAACTTGTTGCCATCAAGTCAATTCCGACTCAAAGCACCCTATAAGACAGAGTAGAACTGCCCCACAGGGTTTCCAAGGAGCGGCTGGTGGACTAAACTGCCAACCTTTTGTTCAGCAGCTAAGCTCTTAACCACTGTGCCACCAGGGCTCCATTATTAACCTAGAGATAAGCAAATTAAAACTACAATAAGATACCACTTCACACCTATTAGAGTAGCTAAAATTAAAAAACAAAACTGACAAAGCAAAGTGCTACAGAGGATATGGAGCAACTGGAATTCTCATACACTGCTGGTGAGAAAGCAGAACGGTATAGCCACTTTGGAAAAGTTTGGCAGTTCCTTAGAAGCATACAGCAGTGCAATCCCACTCCTAGGTATTTATACCCAAGAAAAATCAAAACTTGTGTTTATATGAAAATGTTTACAGCAACTTTATTCATAATTGCCCAAAACTACAAACAATTCAAGTGTCCTTCAACTGTTAAATGGATAAATCGACTGTGGTCCATCCATACAATGGACTGCTACTCAGCAATAAAAAATAAACTACTGATACAACATCATGGATGAATCTCAAATACATTATTCACAGTGTATGTATAAACTACAAAAAATTAAAATATTTTTTAAAATCCAGCAATATATGAAAAAATTAATATAGTATGATTAACGAGGGTTCATTTCAGGAATGTAAGCATGAGTCAATATTATGAAATCCACCACTGAAACAATTCTATTAATATATAGCACACAGGAGAAAAACCATACAACCATTTCAAAAGACACTGAGAAGACATTTGGCAAAATGCAAAGGCCATTATCTGATAATAATTTTAAAAAGCTCTACCAATGAGAAATAAGCAAATATACTCAAAACAATTAAAGATCTCAAACAAACAACTAACAATGAAATATTAGCATTAGTCCTGTTACATTTAGAAAGCAGACTGAGATGCTCATCATTACAACTAACATTTAACATTGTTTTGGAGGTGGTAGGCAATGTAATTTGAAAAGAAAAAAAAAGGAATAGAGGAAAAGCAGATGTGTGCATATGATCAATGTTTGTAGATGATACAATTTAATTTCCAGAAAATGTAATCCAATCAACACATAAACTATTAGAAAAAATTAGAAAAAAGAACAGGTGACCAAATACAAAATTGATTTTTTTAAACCACGAGCTCTCCACTAGAAGCTCCACGAGGGCAGATACTTTTGTAGACAAATTATTTAAAGACAGAATAAGATTTCACAGTATAAGCGAAAAAGTTTACCAAACCAATTATGCATTATCCCATTAAGTAAAAATATGTATGTTTCTCCACGTGAGTACTCATTTGCACGCACACACACATTCATACAAAGGTGGTGCAATGGACTGAACTGTGTCCCCCCAAAATATATGTCAACTTGGCTAGTCCATGATTCCTAGTATTGTGTGACTGTCTATTTTGTCATCTGATGTGATTTTCCTATGTGTGGTAAATTCTATTTCTGTGACGTTAATGAGGTAGTTATGTTAATGATGCAGAATTCAATGAGATTAGTCAATTAGTCAATTTGAGGTATAAAACAGAGAGGTGAGCAGAGAGACATGGGGACCTCATACCACCAAGAAACAAGTGCCGGGAGAATAGCATGTCCTTTGGACCTGAGGTCCACGCACTGAGAAGCTCAACTGGGGAAGGCTGATGACAAGGACCCTCCCCTAGAGCCAACAGAGAGAGAGCCTTCCCCTAGAGCTGACACCCTGAATTCGGACTTCTAGCATCCTGGACTGGGAGAGAATAAATTTCTCTTTGTTAAAACCATCCACTTGTGGTATTTCTGTTATAGCAGCACTAGATAACTAAGACAGAATGTTACCAAAGGACAGTAACCAAAGCATTAATGCTACCTCCTGAATTTTCTAATATTTTTTCCTGATAAAAGGAAATCAGCAAAAACAAGTTTTACAGATCTTACTAAACTTTCAGAAATGTTATTTTAGAAATTCAAAAAATTTTTTCCTACCTTAATTATCAAATCACAAATGAATGTTGGCAAGAGCTGAAAGGGGGGTCTGCAAACTACGGCCAGTCATCACCTGTTTTTATAAAGTTATTTACAAATAAGCCACGTTTATTTGTTTACTTATTGTTATGGCTGCTTTCAGGATACGATGAGAGTTGAGCAGTTGTGACAGAGACCATCAGTCTCACAAAGCCTAAATTATTTACTAAGTTTGCCAACCCCCTGTCCACTGGAGCATCTAGTCTAGAGTACACTTTACAGATGAGTAGACTGAGACACACAAAGGAATGAGTTCTCTAAGGTCAAATTCAAGCTAAGATGCAATAAAGAACTCCATTTCCATGGTACTTTGTACTAAGCTGGGAGATTCTCAACAGACATCTGCTCCCCCCCTCCACCCCACCCCCATAGGGCAGTTAGCTACATTTCAGGCTCTCTTATCACAAATGAGTATGTTGTTGTCGTTAGTTGCCATTGAGTTGGCTTGAATTCATGACCTTATATATAACACAACGAAATAATGCCCAGTCCTGTATCACCTTCATGATCATTCAAACAAGTATATTCACCAAGAAATTGATGAGAAGAGGACTTTGGGTCTAATAAATACCCAAAAACATCTGCTAAAGATCTGCATAAACTGTTAGATTCTAGGAAAAGTTCATTTAAAAACCTCTTAACTAAATTAGGGAAGGTTTAAAAACACACAGGTGATGCGGCTGTAAGCTAGTTCAGCCTTTTAAATGATGCACACTGCCACCGAACAGTCCCACTCCTAGGAACCAGCCCTACAGAAACACCTGCATAAGCAACTCTGGCACACTTAGGACAGCATTATCTGTAAAAGCAAAAAGAGACTGATATTTTAGCAAATAAAATAAATATCAGCAGCAATAAAATGAAGTTATGTATTAAGGGGAAAAAAGGCCGCTTCACTTTTTTTTTATTTGGACCCTGAAGACACTTGAGTTTGTGACCTCTGCCACAAACAATCTCCACTACTAGGTTTCTTCAGCCAAGGAAGCCAAGCTGGTTGTGGTCCAGTCAAGTTCGACTCACAGCAACACTACAGAACAAAGTAAAACTGCCCCACAGGGTTTCCAAGGAGCGGCTGGTAGATTCGAACTACCAACCTTTTTGGTTAGCAGCCGAGCTCTTAACCACTGCGCCACCAGGGCTCCAGGTTTCTTCAGAGGCACAGGGAAAATTCACAACTCAAACCATTTAGGCAATCACAAATAATATACCTGGAAGAAGGCAATCTTCAATATTTAAACGTAAAGGATCAGAAATCTGAAGAATTTCATCTGGATATTTCCAACCCAAAAGTTTAACTATGTATCTGAAATTATTGTAAAATTGCTATTTTATTTCTTTATTATTTGCATAATACTTTGAAATCAGGGTTAAGTTGGAGAAAAAAGTAGTTCACTGAATAAGAATTCAAGCAGTGAGTGAAACAATTCTGATCTGCAAAACCAAAAACTGCACTGATAGGAGGGGCTGAAAGTTTATTAACTACTTTAAATATTGGAATATTTCCTCAGAAAAGTCTCAATATAAGCTATGCAAGCATTAGAAACGAAAAGAGCCAAGAAGAGAAATTCCACAGATTAATATGTGCACTTCTAGAATACTTTTTAAGTTCCATAAATAGAATGTACTATAAACAAATGGACCTCAAAGGAGGCAACGTGAACATGCTGAAATCAGGCAGGAAGCCATGACAGTAAAATATAAAAATTGCACCTACTGGGAGTGAATCACTTGGTCTTGCCTTCTCCCAAGTGTGTGAATCCAAGACCAGTATCCGTGAGTGTGCAGAGGAGTCGAAGCATTTACTTTCTTAGCAAATGTCAGACAACTCCATGGTTGTGATTAAATATCACTTAAATAACAAAAGAATTCCACTACCAAAAAAAAAGCCAGAGGGGGTTTCTTTTCTTTGAAAACTATTAAATAATCTGGCCAGAGACTCCTGAGAAAGAGGTTTTATACATGAGAATCCAGATACGCTGGGACAGGTACTTCACATACCACTTTTAAATACCAACTTTTAAAGTTTTGTAACGTAGGGGTTCTTTGAGTTATCAAATTAAATCTCTCAACCAAAGTCTCTAATTTTAATCCTTCCTTCCCTCCTGTCCTACGTATGACTTAATTTTATCACGACAGTGGCAGATTTTCTAAAATTAAGTACTAACTGACTGCCTCTTTCCGCAACCACCAAGAACAACAAATAATGTACAGTCATCTCAGTGAACCCAATTCTTACTACAGAAATTCAGTGCCAATCAAATAACACAGATAATGGGGGCCAACAGTCACAATGAAGGAGGACCACAGCCAGACTCCAAGGACTATCCAGGCTGCTCAGGCTTTAGAGCAAATAAAAGGCTAGAGGAAAAGAGGCTGACTGACTACAACAGCACAGTATGAGAGAACTTTCTGTGATGATACGAAATGGCCCAAATGTTCTAAATCTGTGGGGTGCAAGGCGGAAGCCACCAGCCACATGAGGCTATTGAACACTTGAAAGGTGGCCTGTGCCACTGAGAAACCGAGGTTTTATTTTTACTTAATTTAAATTTAGTCACATTGCCTAGTGGCTACCATACTGGACAGCAGAGAACGAGAGTGGAAAGAATCCAGAGGCTTTCTTTGACTCCTACATTCAGTTCGACTATTACCTTGTGCTACCTACTACATACTAGAGATTATGAAAAGAGAGAGACAAATGAAATACTCCCTGCCTTAAGGTAGATTTTAATGAAGGAACAGCCAGATAATAAACAGCTCATTTCAATACAATGTCTTAACGATAAAGATATAATGATAAAGGGGTCCAATAATCAAGAAAACAAAACCATACTAAATGTTTATGTACCTAATAACAAAGCCTCAAAATACATGAAACAAAAACTGATAAACTACCAGAGAGACAAATCTATAACAATAGTTGTACACTTCAACACTCCTCTCTCAATAATAAATGGAACAAGTAGACAGAAAATCAGCAAGGATACAGACAACCTTAATAATACCATCAGCCAACCTGACCTGAATTATGAACACCCCTCTCAACAACTGCTGAATATACCTTCTTTTCATGGCATATGAACATTCACCTAGACAGGCAATATTTCAGGCCATAAAACAAATCTCAAAAAAATTATTTTAAATACAAAGTATACCTCTGACCACAATGGAATTAAATAAAAAATCAGTAAAGGAAAGATACCTGGAAAATCCTCAAATATTTGGAAACTAAACCATATATAAACACACAATGTCCTGGGGCGGGTGGGAGGGTAAAGGGACTTAGTCTTTAGCCCCATGTCAGGGCAAAGGGAATGGTGACCAGAGAAGGCAAGCTAGAGAAGGTGATGGATAGGTGGCTAGGAGTTAGTCATAACAACAGTGAATTAACTATAAGGTGTTTGAAAGAACTACAACAAATTCATTTTTATATGAAGACAAAGTTCAAGGTAAAGAAAAAGAAGTAAACAAAGTGAAGAGAAATAAAAGAGATTCAGAAGTCAAGTCATCAATGACTCCTTTCTCTCCCTACCACACCCCAGTCTATCTAACCAATCTATCTCCAAGACCTGTCATTCTAACTCCTAAATTATTTTTTGAAATTATTTCTCTCTATTCCCCCTGGTACCAATTTAGTGAGAACATCTGTCATCTGGTCTATTTCAACAGCCTAACTCATCCATTCTTCTTGTGTGCCGTCAATTCCGACTCATAGCAACCCCATGTGACAGAGGACAACTGCCCCATAGGATTTCCTAGGCTGTAATCTTTATGGGAGCAGATCGCCAGGTCTTTTCTCCCACTGAGCTGCTGGGTGGGTTCAAACAGCCAACCTTTAGATTAGCAGCTAAGTGCTTAACTATTGTGCAACCAGGGTTCCTTCGTCCATTCTTGTCCACTCCAATTCATTCCCTATTCTGCAGCCAGAGGGACTTTTTTTAAAAACCATAAATCTGATCACAACACTCCCTACTTAAAACCCTTCATGGTTTTCCTTCCAACCTATTGCACGTGCTGATCCTAGGGCCAAGATTCTAGAATTCCTTTTCCCCTCCCTTCACCCAGCTACTTTAGTTATAAGCTTAACTGTCACTTGTTCAGGGGAGCTTTTTCTGATCCCTGTTGACTAGATTATATGTACTTGCCCCCTTTCAGCACAATTTCGCTGATACACCGGCTGCCTCCACTGCTACCCAAGAAGCTTCATCAGGGCCGTGGCCACATCTGACTTATTCACTGCTGCATCTCAGCACCTGGAACTTGGCAGGTACCGAATAGGTATTTTTTGAATAAGTGAATGAAGTAGCAGAAAATGATGCTGGCAAGGGAAGCAAAGCTCAAGTCATGGACCATCCACATACCACACTAAAGAATACAACCATTTTCCCTCTGAAGATTTTTACGAAGGAACGTTACATGGTCAGACCTGTCTTACAGCAGAGACGTACGTGTGTAGAGAATGGATGTGAGGAAGGATGAGCGGAGAAAGGGAGGCCAGGCGGGCAGACAGGTTCCTTCAAGAGGTCAAGAGAAGGATAAAAAGAGCTTGATGTAGGGAACTGTTAGCGGGGATGGACAAGAGAGTTGAATGAGATTTAAGATGTAAATCAAACAAGACCTAGTAACAAGCCAGCACGTGGAAGGTGAAGCATGGGGAGGACGTGCTATGACTTCCTCACTTGTGGCTTGAGCAATTCAGCGAGCAGTGTTGTTATTCACTGAGCAAGGTAATGAGAGGCGGGGGGTAGGCACTAATGCGTGGACCCTGTTTGGGACCTGCTGAATTTGAGGTGCTCTAGGACATTCATGTGAAGTGCCTCAAAAAGTATTCATCCATTGAAGAATTCAAACTACAGGGAAGAAAATCATGACTACAAATAGAAGTTTGGATATCAGCAGCCATGAGGGTACTGAACTTTATTAGTAGTCAAAGAAATACAAATTCATATAACATCTTAACCCATCAAATGCAAAAATGATTTTTAAATAGTGTTGGTAAAATGGGGACTTTAATACACTGCTGGTGGGAACATATTCATTATATTTAGTATTTACAATTATTATAAGGATATATATTATATATATTCTAGAATGTATATATTACAATATGTATTTTTATATTATAGTATAATATAGTAATATATATTAAAAGCCTAAAAATTGTGTAAAGCCTTTGTTTTCCAGTGAGTCAACTTCTAGGTATTTATCCTAGAGGGGGAAAAAATCAGGGATGTGAACCAAGATTTATCCAAAAGGATAATCACTAAAGGTAACTACAGCAATCAAATAGAGAACAGCTTTATTTTGGTACAGCCACAGAATTGAATTTTACATAGCTATCAGTCCTGTCCTATCCCAATAAATCCCATACACCAAGGCCAGAAAGGTTGTTTTTCAAAAAGCACAGCTTTATCATGATGTGTTTCAGTTCAAAAACATTCAGTGGCTCCCCACTGCCTACTAACAGTACAAATTCCTCAGACTGGCATTATTCAAACTGGACCAAAATATAAGAACCATTTCTCTGTTTTATCTCCTCAACACTCAAATCACTAGCACGCAGTCCCTGAGCATGCATCTTTCTGTCACCGGCAACATTTCACATCCTTCCTCCTCTCCCCATTCAACCTCTACCTGGGGAGATGCTACCTACCTTTCAAGGCACATCAAAAATTCAGCCTTCTTCTTGACACCGTTTCTGATCTCCCAATAGAATGTGACCTCTCTTCCTAACTTTTCTTTTTTCTTACAGAACTTGTCACAGTCTTCCCTATATAATAGTTATTTCACCCTGTGTTATTCCCCCTTCTAAAAAATAAAGACCTTAGGAGCAGGGACCATTTCCTGTCCATCCCTGCATCTCTTTGAAGCTTTTAACATAGTGCCTTGTATACTGAACATTGGATATTGTTTTTAAATGGTTAATTACATTGTAAAACAATACTTAATGAAACTCAGGTTATAAATGGCAAACTTGTACCATGAGTTAAGATCTTTTTCCTCTCAACACTTAGTAAACTGACAGCAAAGAAACAAAAAGGTTAAAAACATACTATAACAAAAAGAAAGGAGACATAAGCAGTAAGGCAATTTTACCTCTTTTGTGGAATACAGAGTGTGGAAGGAGAAGAGGCACCTGACTTTGCAAAGAAGCCTCCACTCTAAGAAGCTTCTGAGCGGGGTGTGGAGGAGTGAGACAGCTCAGGATGTGGAGGCACCAAGAGCCCTGGACCATCAGGCTCAGGCTTCCTAACAGACTTTTAGTGAAAAGTCTGCATACTGTAGGGTGACAGCCCCTGCCACCTTCCCTCATCCAGCTACCCAGAATACTGGGCATATGTACCCCCTCACCCTCCAACTCCTAGCCCCAGGCAGGAGATTTAAGAAATCTCTTAAGAAACCAAAATTAAAAGAGAGAAAACAAATAATACACAAGAACAAATATGACCAATTACCTTACCATGAAACCCAACAGTTGACAAACTATGGCCACCCACAAAGCGTTATCCAGTGCCTCACTCCTAAATATGACTAGCCTAGGGTCACCAAGCATTTGAATAAAGCCTCCAATACGAACGACAGAAAACCAAAACAGAAGAAAGGAATGTGAGGCAAGAAAGGAAACAGAAAAAAACAAAAAATGTTCTCAGACGAACAACAGAGGATGTTACATCCGTGAATACCCATACCCATTTCTGTTGAGTCAATTCTGACTCACAGCGACCCTATAGGACAGAGTAGAACTGCCCCATAGGGTTTCCAAGGCTCTAATCTTTTCGGGAGCAGACTGCCACATCCTTCTCCTGCAGAGCAGCTGGTGGGTTTGAACCACCAATCTTCTGGTCGGCAGCCAAGCACTTTAACCACTACACCACCAGGGTCGCTATCATCCATAAATAGGACAAATAATTTTTTTAAATAAGAAACTTAAGAAGATCAGTTTAGAAGAGTCAGCATCTACCTAACCAGGAGCTGAGGAAGAAAACCATGTAAATCGGGCGGCGGGGGTGGGGGTATATGTGTGTATATGTGTGTGTGCGTGTTAAGTGAGATTTTCCCTGAACTAAAGGATGTGAGTCTCCAGATTAAAAGGACCCTCCAAGTGCCCAGTACAATGAATGAAAAAGAACCACATCAAGGGATATCACCGCAAAACTTCAGAATACTAGAAACAATGAAGGGAGCTTAAAAGCTTGAAAAACGGGGGGCGGGACAAGGCAACTATGAAGGAGGTCATCAGAATGGATGGCACTAGACTTCTCAACAGCAAGAGCAGATGCTAAAAAACAATAAAGCCTTCAAAATTCTACGTGAAATTCATTTTTTTTTTTTTTTAATTTAAGACCCTACACTGGACTAAACTATACATTAAGTACGAGCTGAAAAAGCCATTTTCAGACATGTAATAATACAAAAAGTGTACTTCTCATGCACCCATTCTTAGGAAGCAACTAGAGCTTGTGCCCCAGCGAAAAAGGGAAGTAAATTACGGGGATCAACATGGGAAAGCAGCAAAAAGAAGTCCCAACGTGATGGTCAAGAGACTTGCAGAGAAAACAGTTAGTTAGGTGAGAGAGGGAATGCTGAGGGTGCAGAAGGGAGGGGAAGGGGAGTTATAACAGAGCTACTAGCACAAAGGCTGGCAGTTCGAACTCACCCAGAGGCACCTCAGAAGACAGGCCTGACACTCTACTTCCAAAAAGTCACAGCCTTAAAAAATCCTGTGGAGCAGTTCTGCTCTGCACGTACGGGGTTGCCATGAGACAAAACTGACTCAACAGCAACTAACAACAACAATGAATCTTCGTCTACCATAACAAAGCCAAGAGATAAATGTCTAAAATAGATAAATCAAATAATAGTAACATAAGCATATTATTAAAAAATACTGAGGTAAACACAACAGACAAAACAACAAGGACAAGAAGGCAGGAGGGGACAGGAAAGCTGGACAAATGGAAATGCGGAACCCAGGATGATGAAGAGGAAACTGTTGACATGTCGAAGGGTGGACAGCCAATACCACAAAACGATATGTATAATAACTGGCTAATGAGAAACTAATTTGCTATATAAACCATCTGAAGCACAATTAAAAACAAAACAAACAAAAAAACAGCACACACACAGAAAGACAAAACAAAAACAGCTAAAAGAGTTGAAAGCAGTTGCCTCTGCAAAGGTCTTGGTGTGAGGAGAGGTTGGGCAGGGAGCTGCTTTAGTTCACTATAAGCCTTTAATACTTTAACCATGTTCACGTATTACTTTGATAAAAACAGAATGAGATTGGGAAAAGTTTTCCATATATGAAGTGAAAACAATCAGTTTGTTTAACATATTCCCAGTAATATCCTTAGAAGCAAGGATGGCAAGACATCATCTCATGTACTTCGGACATTTATCAGGAGGGACCAGTCCCTGGAGAAGGACGTCATGTTTGGCAAAGTAGAGGTTCAGCAAAAAAGAGGAAGACCCTCAATGAGATAGACTGACACGGTGGCTGCAACAATGGGCTCAAACATAGCAACAACTGTGAGGATGGTGAAGGACCTGGCAGTGTTTAGTTCTCTTATGCATGGGGTCACTATGAGTCAGAACTGACTCGACAGCACCTAATAACAGAATCTTTTTAAAAAACGTGCAGAAAATGGAACAAAAAAAATACATATCAAAACATTTCCAGTGGCTATCTTTGGTTAATGGAATTACAGACGATTTCCATTTTCTTCCTTCATGAAGAAACTGCCAAAGAGCTAGAAGTACCAAGAATGTTTTCTATACTTTAACTGGCAGACTAGTTATGGCATCTGCACTTCTGGAATAAATTCTCTAAGCTGGAATAGATTTATTACAGTAATGGAATAAGTTTGATGTCAGGTGCACTAAATTTTTAAATGGCTAAATTCAACATTAGATATTTCTTTTAAAGGGAGGAAAATAAAGCTCTTTGTTTAATGAACATTTTTACTTAAATGCGGTCCTCAAAATACTTTTATACTTTGTGGGTCAGTCAACAGCTTTTGATAGAATAAAATACTACACTGCACTATACTGTAAGGCCAGCCACTATATCATCACAGAATCACCATCTTCAGTTCAGGAAGAAATGCTGCCACATATTAAATTACAACAGATAATAAAGAATCCAAAAAAAAAAAAAAAAACTACTGGAACTAATAGAAGATTTCAGCAAAGTATCAGAATACAAGATAAACATACAAAAATCAGTTGGATTCCTCTATACCAACAAAGACAATGTCGAAGAAGGAATCACCAAATCAATACCATTTACAGTAGCCCCCAAGAAGATAAAATACTTAGGAATAAATCTAACCAGAGACATAAAAGACCTATACAAAGAAAACTAAAAGACACTACTGCAAGAAACCAAAAGAGACCTACATAAGTGGAAAAACATGCCTTACTCATGGATAGAAGCCTCAACATTGTGAAAAAGTCTATTCTACCCAAAGCAATCTACAGATACAATGCAATCCCGATCCAAATTCCAATGGCATTTTTTAATGAGATGGAGAAAAAATCATCAACTTCATATGGAAAGGGAAGAGGCCCTGGAAAATTAAAGCATTACTGAAAAAGGAAGAAACAAAGTGGGAAGCCTCACGCTACCTGATTTTAGAACCTATTATACCGCCACAGTAGTCAAAACAGCCTGGTACTGGTACAACAACAGATACATAAGCCAATGGAACAGAATTGAGAATTCAGACATAAATTCATCCACCTACGAGCAGCTAATATTGGACAAAGACCCAAAGTCCGTTAAATGGGGACAAGGCAGTCTCTTTAACAAATGGTGGTAGCATAACTAGATATCCACCTGCAAAAAAATGAAACAAGACCCATACCTCACACCATGCACAAAAACTAACTCAAAATTGATCAAAGACCTAAACATAAAATCTAAAACAATAAAGATCATGGAAGAAAAAAATAGGGGCAATGCTAGGAGTCCTAATACATGGCATAGAGTATACGAAACATTACTAACAGTGCACAAATGGCAGAAGAGAAACTAGACAACCAGGAACTCCTAAAAACCAAACACTTTGCTCATCCAAAGACTTCACCAAAAGAGTAAAAAGATTACCTGCAGACTGAAAACATTTTTGGCTATGACAAATCCAATCAGCACCTAATTTCTAAAATCTACAAGATACTGCAAAACCTCCACAACAAAAAGACAAATAACCCAATTAAAAAACAGGCAAAGGATATGAACAGGCACTTCACCAAAGAAGGCATTCAGGCACCAAACAGATAAATGAGGAAATGCTCATGATCATCAGGCATTAGAGAAATGCAAATCAAAACTACAAAGAGATACCATCTCACCCCAACAAGGCTGGCATTAATCCAAAAAAACACGAAATAATAAATGTTGAAAAGGTTGTGGAGAGACTGGAACACTTATATACTGCTGGTGGGAATGTAAAACAGTACAACCACTTTGGAAATCGATTTGGCACTTCCTTAGAAAGCTGGAAAGAGAACTACCATACAATCCAGCAATCCCACTCCTTGGAATATATCCGAGAGAAATAAGAGCCTTCACATGAACAGATACATGCACATCCACACTCACTGCAGCACTGTTTACAACAGCAAAAAGATGGAAACCACCAAGGTACCCATCAACGGACGAACAGATAAACGAATTATGGTATATTCACACAATGGAATACTACGCAACGATAAAGAACAACTGAATCCGTGAAACATCTCACAACATGGAGGAATCTGGAAGGCATTATGCTGAGTGAAATTAGTCAGTTGCAAAGGGACAAATATTGTATGAGACTACCTTAAGAAAAGGTTTAAACACAGAAGAAAACATTCTTTGATTGTTACGAGGGTAGGGAGGGAGAGGGGTATTCACTAATTAGATAATAGACAAGCATTATTTTACGTGAAGGGAAGGACAACACACAATACAGGGGAAGTTGGCACAAATGGACTAATCCAAAAGCTAAAAAGCTTCCTGAATACAACCAAACACTTCAAGGGACAGAGTAACAGGGGCAGGGGTCTGGGGACCATGGTTTCAGGGGACATCTAGGGCAAATGGCATAACAAAGTATATTAAGAAAACGTTCTGCATCCCACTTCGGTGAGTGGCATCTGGGGTCTTAAAACCTAGCAAGCCGCCATCTAAGATGCATCAATTGATCTCAACTCACCTGGAGCAAAGGAGAATGAAGAACACCAAAGACACAAGAAAAATATGAGCCCAAGAGAAACAAAGGGCCACATAAACCAGAGACCCCATCAGCCTGAGACAGGAAGAACTAGGCAGTACCGGGCTACCACCAATGACTGCCCTGACAAGGAACACAACACAGAATCCCCGATGGAGCAGAAGAAAACTGAGATGCAGACCTCAAATTCTAGTAAAAAGACCAGACTTAATGGTCTGACCAAGGCTGGAGGAACCCCAGAAGTCATGGCCCCCGGACTCTCTGTTAGCCCAAAACTAAACCCATTCCCAAAGCCAACTCTTCAGACAAAGATTAAACTGGACTATAAGACATAAAATGATACTGGTGAGGAGTGTGCTTCTTAGAAGCTCAAGTAGACACATGAGACTATGTGGGCAGCTCCCATCTGGAGGCGAGATGAGAAGGCAGAGTGGGACAGAATCTGGTTGAACGGACATGGGAAATACAGGGTGTAAAGAAGGAGTGTGCTGTCACATTGTAGGGAGAGCAACCAGGGTCACATAACAATGTGTGTGCAAGTTTTTATATGAGAAACTGACTTGAATTGTAAACTTTCATTAAAGTATAATTTTTTAAAAATTCAAACAAACAAAAAATTACAACAGGTAAGAATATCTAACGTGTATTGAGTCTTTACCACATGCCAGGCACTATTCCTAGGCATTTCACATGTATTAACTCATTTAACCCCCACAACACCTTGAAGTCAGTACCATGATATTTCCATTTTACAAATGAGGAAAGTGAGGCACAGAGACTTGAGCCAACTGCCCATTGTCTCAGATCCCAGATTCTACACTTTTTACCTTTCTATGCGACATGCCACCTCTTCGATTCTTGACATTCATAAAAGATTCATGTCGAATATTGAAGTTCTCATACATCCTAAAAGCCTAAAATTCTGTGGTGAGGTTACATTTGCAGGTGCCTCTGATTTTTTTTTTTTTTTTCCTGATGCTTGTCACAGGTCCTCACACTGCCAGTGTGGGCATCAATGGCTATGACGAGACCTTCATCTGGCAAATTACTCATAGCATCTGCAATTCTGGAATAAATTCTCCAAGATGACCCAATGCAATCTAAAGTCATAGATCTCTTGGGAGGACTTACAACCCAGCTATCTTTTGTCCTAAGATAACTTGCTTAAAAACTATTATAACAAACACAAGTCTGGTTCAAATGATTCCATTAAAATTAAATTTATAATGACCCAACAGGTCCATTCCCAGTATATACCCAAGAGAAATAAAAAGATATGTCCAGACAAAACCTGTACATGAATGTTCACAGCACTACTCTTAAGAGCCAAAAAGGAAAAACAACCCAAATATCCATCAGCTAATGAACACATAAAATAAAACGTGGCAGTATCCATTACAATGGAATGCTATTTGAATATAATACTGGTACGCGCTACATGGATGAACCTTGAAAAACATTATGTTAAGTGAAAGAAACCACTTATTATACGATTCAATTTATATGAATTGTCCAGAACAGGCAAATCCATAGGACAGAATTAATTAGTGGGGGAGGGGCAGTGGTGAATGACTGCTCAGGGTACACAGTTTCTCTCTGGGGTGATGAAAATGTTCTGGAATTAGACAGTGCTGACGGCTGCACAACTCTGTGGATACACTAAAAACCACTGAATTGTATAGTTTAAAAGGGTGAATTTTTGGTATGTGAATTATACCTCAATAAAGCTGCTATTTAAAAAATCGAATTTTTATTAAATATAGCTTGAAAATCAGTCAGCAATTTAGACGTCCAATAAATGTTAGCTAAAAGGGTCAGCAGTTCGAATCCGCCAGGCGCTCCTTGGAAACTCTATGGGGCAGTTCTACTCTGTCCTATAGGGTCGCTATGAGTCGGAATTGACTCAACGGCACTGGGTTTGGTTTTTGGTTTTATTACTGTTAATGTTTTAAAAATCATTCAGCAATCAAATTAATGATATTTGAACAATATAACATAATATCTAGAAAAATATATATAAATAACTTTAGATATATACTAGTAGAGTATTTGGACAAAATAATTAAGACATTATAATCATATCTAGTTATGTGCATTTTAATTTTTATATGATTTCACTCTCAATCTTTTAAAGTACATTATGCATACATCGTGTTATGTTGTGTTGTTCTGAGTTAAGAAATAGCCTGCCTCCTGAAGCTTACCATTTCAAAGCCTGGAAAAAAATTATAATAATGAGGGTCGGCGTGTGACTTCTGGGTGATGAACTACGCGGTTTAGACTATAACTCAATAAGCAGGCACTCAAAGAGAAGAGAGACCAAGGTGAGCAACAGTACTCATGGAAAACGCCAAGGAGATGGGATTTGAAATTGACTCAAAGGTAACTAACGACAACATCAACAAGAAGAGTGGGGGCAATGGTGGTCCAGTAGTAGAATTCTTGCCTTCCACGCTGGAGACCTGAGTTCGATTCCTGATCAATGCACCTCAAACGTAGCCATCTGTCACTGGAGGCTTGCATATTGATCCTGAACAGGTCAGCGGAGCTTCCAGACCAAGACACACTAGGAAGAAAGGCTTGGCACTCTACCTCTGAAAAATCAGCCAATGAAAGCCCTATGGATCACAACGGGGATGGCAATGGCACAGGACTGGGCAACTTTTCTTCAGCTGTGCAGGGGGTCACCATGAGTTGGGCCAGGTGAAGGGACGGAGGAATCCATTCCAAGCAAAGGAAGGAGGCATGTGCTAGGATTTGTTCCTATTTGTGTCACCCAGATTACCCTTCCCCCAAGGATCTGTAGTCACAGAGAGGACAAGGGGTCTTGAGGAATGAGAAAAGGAGGGCCTAAGAGAAGAGAGCAGAATCCCTGTCCTACAGGCACACACACATTTCCACACGCAGCTCCATTCCCAAATACTCCTATAGGTGAGCACGGAGCAGCAGATGAGCGTGAACTGCCCACAAGACCATTACTGCAGGCTGAGGACTCCCTCCTTATTACTCATAGATCAAGGTGCCTAACTTCTTAGTAACTGTTGGCCCTCATTTTCTTTAATTCTCATGTTTAACCCCCTCGGGTATTGATGCCTCATTAATTTCCCTTATAGTCTGACTTTCTTGTTGAGACCGAGAGCACTACCATTCTCAGAGGCGTATTTGGTGCATCTCTTTCACAGTCTACACTTTTAAGGGGGAGCTCTGAATTTCTTCCCTAATAGATCTTCCATTCCACTACTATTATCCTAATTAGCCTTCAGAGCCACAGGTCAGGGCTACAGAACCCACTCATATCCCCACTAGCTATTTTGTCCCCTTTCAATCCACCCTGCATAACAAAAACTATGGTAAACTTCCTAAGGTCCCACTGAAATCACAGCCAATCGTTCCCAGGTTTCTGAGAGATTTCCAATACCTACAAATGAAATAGACTGGAACCAGATTTTAGAGAGAGGGGACTTCAAAAACCACTGCCTACAGTACTCAATCTGGGGAAAGGGCTGCACCCACGGCTTAATAATATCTCTGGGGTTTGGTTTGGTTTGATGCGCGTGCTGACGGGGATACAGCAAATCCTTTGGGTGTTCTGGGACTGAAAAATGATTTAGTATCACTGATCTGGCTCAATCCTCATCCTACAGATGAGGTGCAGGAAAAGTGTAATTACCACAGCCTGGTATTCTAGGTACTGCCCAACACAGCATACAAGGGAGGTTTCCAATTTTCTTTTCTACTCACAAACCCGGTTACTTGCGACTGCCCATACTTCACTACCCTGCCCGCGTTAGCCCACACTGCTCCCTCCCACACTGCTCCCTCCATCCTCACTCACTGTCCACAGCCCCATCCAGGAAGCATACGCCCACACCAACCCCCTAAACAGGGTCTGTGCTCCTCCTCCTTCACATCTCCACTGCACTTTGTACCTCACTTGTAGCAATCTGCAATTACACACACACTGGAAAGGTATCTGCTTGACACTGGTGGGATAAATATTGTCACACCAGTGACAAAATCTGTTCTAGGCAAATCTACATACAGTTCGTCCACGGCATCTCTGCCATTGATCTCTACTGTACTAACCCTTAGACAACATACATCACTAACTTCCCCAGGATAACACCAAGGCTTTTGCTTTCTGAAGTTAGAGGATTCAAATCTCAAAAATCTCATGTAAGTATTCTCAGAAGTCCCACCCAAGTTTAATGCAAGAACCATTCTGTTTCAATGTGAAACAAATGCTAAATTTCAAAATGCTGTCAGAACTTTATCAAATGCCTAGTTAAAACATTTTTCATATAATCCTCAATGTATTGTCCAAGTATGTCATAAAACCTGTAGGCTGAAATAACTCTAAATTAAAAAAATAATAAAAATAAAGAAAAGCTTTACTCTGCTAAATGCCTCTATCTTAAGCAAAATTAGATTATTTAATTTTGAATACATTCTCATCCCCACAGCAATATCTGTCATGTGAGCACTTTAGATACCCATTTAAGATCTCTCGCCATAAAAGGAAAACATTTAATCTCCAGTGGATAATCTTTTCAAAATCTATGACTTAGGTTAAACTAGTAACATCATCTATAATTTTTACATCACCCAGTTAGATTACCTTCAAAGTACTGAATAGACTAATTAGTTATTTCTCATGGCAGGAATTTAATATGTCAGCACTTAAGCCAACACTCTAATAGATCCCTGGGTAGCAGAAACAGTTTGCTTTCAGCTACTAAGTGAAAGGTTGGCAGTTTGAATCCACTCAGTGGCACCACGGAAGAAAGGCCTGGTAACCTACTTCCATAAAATTACAGCCACGGAAAACCCTGTGGAGTCCAGTTCTACTCTGAGACACATAGGGTCGCCATACCTCAGAACCCACTCAACGGCAACAGGTAAGCCAACACTCTAGTCTATAAAAATTGATGAAATCGCTCTAAATTACCAATAAAATACAGCCTTCTTGTAGGTTTGAAAGTACCATAGGATTCAACTCCATCAACCTTATTTCTTCATATGTTTTGGGGATATCTTAAACCAGTCCTAGAACTTTTTTCCTTCCCAAACACAAGTACATATTTACACATTTACCCCACAGCCTTCCTCCCAGGAAGTACAGACAATAAAACTAATGAAACTGGTACTTAGCCTAAACAACTCACCTGTCATGCATTGTTACTCATTCTAGGCAAGTGGGCATATTCTGAAAGTCCAGAACACAAACTCTCTCCTCCATTTACCATAATACTGAGAAATAATGAGTTTCAAAAGGCAAAACAACCAAGAAGTTAACACCGTATCCCCTGAAGAAAGGAAAATGCCTGGCAAGCAACACTAAACAGCATTTCAAAACACAGTAACTCTGCTATTTAAAAATTTGCTAGTCAAACTGTTAAAATCTAATTAGACCAATTTTTAGTTTACTAAAACCAAAACATTTACGAGTTATAGCACCCACTAGGGAATTATCAAAACTTCATCTATTTCAAGTTCTCGCCTACTAACTATGGCTTATCCAGACCGCCTTTGATGAGCACCTGCTATGGGCATGACTAGGAGGCGCAAGGGAGATGAGATCAAGATCTCTCATTAAGGAGTTAATAATTTTATAAAGGGATAGGACAAGTATACACAAGGTAGACTACAAACGTCATTAGGAAAAAAAATGTCACAGATACGTCATAAATACACAAGTTTTTTTTTTTTTTTTTTAAGGAAACCAGACCACGAATTGTCATGTAATTCAGCCCATGCACAGCCAACAATCCAAAGTATTATTTGTTAGGCCTTCAAACAGGAGTTAAAGTTAGCTAAACTGCCATACCAAAAAATGCCTTAGCTCCTCTCTAACCTGGAAGAACTTCCTCCAACAGTGAAATTCAGTTTCTATGGTTCATTCAATTCTAGGCTCTTGGTAGAAAGTGAACATGTGTGATTTCTTAAAGTAAAAAAACTTATTACTATAAAAAGATGTACTAAAATTACGCTGGCAAGGAACAAAACTTTTGTGCAGTCCCTTTCACATACAAAAGACAAATACTTAACACTTAATTCATTACCTTCACTCTCCCCTGCCTGTCTCCACCCTCAACAAAGACAGACACGCTCTCATTGTCAGGCAAAAGCCACTACCTTTCCCATTTCACGTTAAGACAACCAAAACAGGTTTATATCCGGTTTCATACTTCTCCAATAGGTACTGAAGCATTTGCAAAAAATGGAAACATTTCAATTTAACTACTTTTTCTACCCTAGTCTCTCTTAAACACTAGTAACACACCTTAATTTTCCAAGATCCCCGTATTTCCTCATAAACTACTTTGTAAATGCTCTTAAAACCAGATTCTAATTTAGTTAACCCAGACAAACCAAAATACAATGTCTGGCAGGTTTTTGCTACATATTTGTTTGTTTTTTTTCCAGAATTTAGTAAGCTGCAACTACGTATTTAATACAAAGCAGCAATTGTGTTGTATTTTTTTGTTTCTTTTTTTAACAAAAGGCATTTCAGCACCAACCTAGAGAAACGTCCTGAGAGAAAACAGGAGAGGAGTCACCACGAAGAAGTCCATTACTGATCCTGGATGGACTTTCAGCCTCAGAAACAGAGTGAAAAGCAAAAGTTGTTTTCTAATAGCCCTCCTCCCCCCAGTATCTCTGCTGTGTGACTTAGAAGTTGGTCCAAGTGGTCATCTTCAGCAATTATGTCTGGGTGATCAACTACGCGTCTTCTGCAACAGGTGACATGAAACTGTCTTTCCCAAGCAAAGCAATCGCCATCAAATTAGTAAGACGGCATGCTCCTGCGGTTTTTTACTTTTATTTTGGATTTTACCCAAATGATTTTGAATCGGATGAATTACCGAATTTGCTTTGGGTTTGGTTTTCTGCTTTGCTTTTCAATCAGCCATTTACCAGCCACTGTTGCACGAGCCCATTAACACCCAAGAAATAAAAACAAACACACAGGGCCAGATAAGTAAGGCTTCCTCTACTAACCCAACTGATCTATTTCCTTAACACAGTTTTTAAACCACATAGCTAGGGGAGTGAAGGGAAGAAAGTTTTGTTTGTTTGTGTGTATTTATGTGTCTGCCACAATCTATCTAAACCCTAAACCCCCTTTTAAGGAGCAGATAGACCATAAAAATCTAAAAGAACCACATTAGAAACGCAAAGAGGTTTGCAAAAACAAGTGGTTTCTTTCATTCCAAAAAACCAAACCAAAACAAGGGGAGAAAAATGAATGCAATGGATGTGTGTGTGCCAAAGTTTCAATCCTGCCCGGTGGAGACATTGCACTGGCATAAATTTTGAAGAGAAAAAAAGGGGGGCTAAGGGGAGAGAGAGCGAGCGAGTGTGGCCTGCAAAGTGCAACAATGCAATCTCCATTTTGAACAATGCGCCTCTTTCCTCTTGTAAATCTAGTTTTTTGCCACTTGATGTGCCTTCGCATTTCCCCTCGGTTTGGGGGGGCGGTGGGGGTGGGGGGAGGCCGGAGCAGGATGCACAGCACCCAAGAGGGAGTGAGCAAGGGGGGAGGGTAAGGAGGTGGGGAAGGCGTCTGCAGCAACTGGGCTGGGTGGGTACCTGGAGTGCTGCTATAGGTGCTATGGCTCCTGAAGCTGCTTTCCGTGCAATAACTAGCGTCGTCGTCGTCGTCTTCCATCTCCTCCGGATAATCGGAGTCATCGTCGTCCTCCTCCATCTCATCTTCCTCGTCGTCCTCGGAATCCTGGGTCTCCTCGGCGTCGCCGTCCTCCTCCTCCTCTTCCTCGGAGACCATGTCCTCCTCCTCCTCCTCGCTCTCGTGGTCATCGTACACCACTTTGTTGACGGCCCTCCGGGCCGGGGTGGCCCGGGCCAGGTGGCCGCCGCCGCCCCCGCCCCCCGTCCTGCCGCCCCCGCCTCCTCGCCCCCCCCGGCCCGGGGCGCTGGTGCTGGGGGGGGCCGGCGGCGGCGGCGGCGGCGGCTTCCTCCGGCTACTGCTGCCCCCCCTGGGTGAGCTCAGCCGCGTCTTGGGCGCCACCTCAGCCTGGGCGGCGGCCCACCTGCCCCGGCTGCTGCCGCGGTGCCGCGATCGGAGCCCCCCGATGGGTCCGGACGTGGGCGGCGGCGGCGGCGGCGGCGGCGGGGCCGGGGCGCAACGCTCCGCAGCGGGAGCCGCGGGCTGCTTGGGCGGCCTGCCCCGCCGGCCCCTCATGTCGGAGCCGAGGCGGGGGGAGAAGGGAAAGCGGAGGGGGGAGGGGCGGGCGGAGGGGCGGCGGTGAGGGGCGCCGGGGCCGGGTGGGGAGGCCCGCGGGGCCGGGCGGGAGGGGCCGGGCCGGCGGAAGCGGGTGGAGGGAGAAGGCTCAATCCGAATTGCTGGGGCCCCACTCCGGATCGCCTTCAGCCGCCATCTTGTTTCTTCCCTCTCGCTCGGTGACTGGGGGAACCGACAGCGGCCGCAGGCCCAGAGCGCGGTCACGTGAGCTGCGCCGCCGACGAGCCTGGGACGGAGCGAGGCCGCACGGCGGCCGCTAGGGGGAGCGCGGGAGCGCCCAGTCGGGTGCGAGGAGCCCGGGCGCCTTGGCGCGGCGGGGTGGACCTGCGGGCTCTCGCAGCGCGAGCGAGAGGTGCGCTCCGCTGAAGAAATGAATCCCGCGCAAGGCGTCGGGAGACGAAAGCCTCTGCGGAGTCCCCAGCGGAGCCCGAAATTCCCGCGTCTCCCCTCCCGGGTTCGGAGAGGAGGGCAAGGGAGCCCCAAATTTCATACTGCATGCCGCCCCCTTGGGGAAATGATGCTGCGACAGTGTCACGGAGGGGGAGGCCCGAGTGACGGGGGGGACCGGGTAGTGCTACCGACGGGGTGAAATTAACTGGGGCCCCGTAGACGAGCCCCCAGAAACGTGAAACTCCAAGCGCTTTTTTCTGGAGTCCTGAAATTGATCCCAATGACAACTGCTCCGGGGCCGTGCCAGAAACCACGCCCTGGGCTCCCAGACCCTGAAGGAAAGTCGCTTGGAAGCTTCTTGCCTCCGATAAACTCCAGGAGGCAACCACACTCTAGTTTGCGACACCTCTTCTAAGGAGCTCTGGTGGCTTGGTGGTTAAGTGCTTGGCTGTTAACGCTTACTGTAAGGGTTGGTGGTTCGAACACAGCAGCCCCTCCAAGGGGGCCTCGGTAAACCTTGTTGGGCAGTTCTGCCCTGTCCTCTAGTGTTGCTATGAGTCAGAGTCCACCAGACAGCAAGGGTTTGGGTTTTTTTGTTTTAGTTTTTTTCTTTTTACACTTTTCCTAGTGTCCCATCTAGGAACTTGATAATGGCAGCAAGAACTTTCCTGTTTCTCATTTGCAGCATAAAGGGTGACTTCCCTCCTAAAACCTGCTTCAAAATATTTTTGTCTTCTAGAGAAATTATTTATTTACCTGACAAGTCAGTAGGGTCTCAGCTTCGTCTAGGGTGGGAGTCGTGATGATGCAATTTCAGGCTCCCCACACCAAATCGGGGTGACTTAATAGGTTGGCCAAGGTACGCTCTAGGGATAAGAGAAAGGTTTTATAAACATAAGTGAGTATTTATTAAAATATGAAATATCCAAGGAGTGGTTCAAAGAAAAATAGTTAAGATAGTAGACGTGTTAACTTTGGTGAAGGGAAAGACAACACATTATGTAGGGGAGGTCAGCACAACCTGACCAAGACAAAGGAAGACACTTACAGGAGCACGAGGAAAAAAATAAAAGGCAACCACAGTAAATAAAATACTGCAGCATGTACAGTCCCGCAACAACAGTAAAAACAAATAATAACTTATAAGCAGGTACATCGGCAGATACCTATCCTGAATAGACGAAGGAGGGCGTTTAGGAGTAAACCCATGCACATATGTAGGTTAGGCTGTGGATGTTTTTACACACGTTTGTATGTACAGCGTGTATATTCATATATATATATATGATAGAGCACAAACGGAGCACAGTCATAGAAGCTTCCTCAAACCCAAAAAACCAAACCCAGTGCCGTTGAGTCTATTCCAACTCATAGCGACCCTATAGGACAGTAGAACTGCCCCATAGAGCTTCCAAGGAGCACCTAGCAGATTCGAACCGCCGACCCTTTGGTTGGCAGCCATAGCACTTAACCACTACGCCACCAGACATGTCCAAATATCTTGTGAGACTGAGTTACTGGAGCTGAGGGCTGGGAACCATGCTCTTGGGGGACATCTAGGTCAATTGGCATAACACAGTTCATAAAATGCTCAACATCCTACTTTGGTGAGTAGCATCTGGGATCTTAAAAGCTTACCAGTGGCCATCTAAGATACATCTATTTGTCCCATGCCATTCAGAGCAAAGGCGAATGAAGAAAACCAAAGACACAAGGAAAATATTAATCCAAAGGACTAAGGGACCACATGAACCACAGCCTCCACCAGCCTGAGCCCAGAAGAATTAGATGGTGCCTGGCTACCACCACCAATCGCTCTGACAGAGATCACAATAGAGGGTCCCAGACAGAGTGTGAGAAAAATGTAAAACAAAATTCAAATTTACAAAGACTGAAGGAACCCCCCAAGACTATGGCCCCCCACCCTTCTAAATGGGAACTGAAGCCACTTTCAAAGTTCACCTTTTAGCCAAAGATTAGAAAAAAAAAAATTTTTTTTTTTTAGACAACCCTATAAAACTAAGTGAAGAACATGCTTCTTAGATCAAGTATACGAGACTAAATGGGCAACACTTACCCAAAAGCAAAAAGAGAAGGTAGGAAGAGACAGGAAAACTGGATGAATGGAAATGGGGAGCCCAGGGGGAAAGAGAGAGAGTGCTGGCACATTGTAGGAATTGTAACCAATGTCATGAAACAATTTGTATAGAACTCTTTGAATGAGAAACTAATTTGCTATATAAACTTTCACCTGAAGCACAATAAAATAAATAAATAAGAAAAATAGTTAACATTATTCTGGCCACCAAATATTTTACAATGTAAGTGAAAAAATAGAACATATGTGAAATGAAAATTAAAGAAATGCAAGTGCTAACTGCCAAATTAATTTATTAGACATAATTTGGTTGAGCACCAAGGGTCACAAACTTATATGCCTTCAATGACCAGGTGAGCAGTGAAAGTAAACAAAGTGGGCAGGGTGAGGCCTTTGGAAAACTGAGCACCCAAGTTTTGTTTAGAAAGAGCAGCTACAAGAATACAGGCCTAAAATGGCCAGGTCTTCAACCTTTTCAAGAGAAGGTGCAAATGAGGATTACACATGGAAACTCTTGATTTTTAAATATTAGCAACTAAGTCAATTTTTTAAAAGCACTTCAGATGGATCAAAATATACTAGATCAGATACAGCACTTGGAATTTTTAGTTGCAAGCAATAGAAATCAACTATGGCTCATTTAAAAGAAACAGAAAAGGACTCCGTGAGACAGATATGGGTACCTCCAGAATTGCTGGTTCCAAATGTAAATGGAATCCAGGCTCCCAAGCTATTGTCTTGCAGCTGGCTCTGTAGCCAAGTGAGTGTTCCGTGGGCCATTCTACTGTTCGGACCATTCTACTGTTCCGTAAAGCTAGCTGCTTCAGGTGGTTGGGAGTGTAAATAAGGCTAGTGCATCCAAGAGGATAGCCCATTTCTTTATTTCTTTCATTTAAAGTTAGTCTCATGCTTGATACCATGGTGTATAAAATACCACGATGGTAAATAAGGTATTCAGTAAGTCCCTGTAGGGTGATGATGATGGTATAAGTATGGCTGGTGGGGGAAAGCAAATCCAACTTCAGTATAACCCTCTCCCCAATTAAGTTGACTCACTGTCCCCTTCATTATAGAGTCCATTATAATGACGCCTTCCAACATGGGCATTCAGCAATGGCAATAGCCAGTTCAGCTTTGCAGAAGGGAAGCACGTGTTGAATCCGTTATAACCTTGGTGCCAGCCCCCATTGCCACTTTGTGCATAACCCCTATAAGCAGGTACTGGCTTTACTAGGGAAGGAGTTTGACCTACATTCACAGGTTGGGTCTTCTTGCCCTCTAACTTGTTAAAGCTTCCTTAGCAGTGAGGATATTTTGATAAGTATTCATATGGGGCACAAAATCTATCACTTTCTAGGTTTATTCTGAGAGGTTCATCTATACCTTCTTTCTAAAACTTCTTGTCACCAATCCTCTTAGTCCCTGACCAGCTGGCCAAAGGGACACTGCCCATGACTTGGTGTAGAGTCTTTCTCAAGGCAAAGAGAACCACAATAAATACAACTCAAGGCTCTGCCTACTGGGAGATGTCCTTTTGCCACTGTCCTTCAAGACCACTTCCAACTGTAGCTATGGTACTTTAGCAGTCCATTTCCAGCTGATACCATCTGTAAACCAAGCTCAAATGTTGTCCTTCTTAGTTATATGGTCATGGGGAGTTGGGGTTGTGGACTGAGGAAGGAGTGGCAGTGAAGTGGGAGTAAACACTCAGTGAACTGGGAATTGCACTCCTGTGTTTCTCCAGGACCTGCTCAGGCCTGCTCTTCCATATACCATGTACTCTTCAGGATGGGAAGGCTACCGGGTATTTATGGCTAAATGAAACAGATACTCAGTTCATGATAAGCAGAACAGATTACACGGTCACCTGGTACCCCAAAGGTCAGGCTTTCTGTCTTTGCCAGGGCCCAGGAGCAAAGTTAAGAGCAGTTCTCAAAAAGAACAGTTATTAGCCAAAGAGAGTAAGACTTTGCTCCAAAACCCTAAATGTAACCATAGTGATGCTCCTTTGGGGGCTTGCCATGGACTTTGTATAGCACCCCAGTACGTGGATGTACACAGAGCATTATTGGGTCCACTGAGTCATGAGAACCAATTAGCAGAGATCCTTTCACTGCCCCCTGGACCTGCTGAAGAACTTTCACTTGCTCTGGGCTGCACTCAACATTCACGAATTTTCAGGTCACTTTTGAAAATGGCTTAAAGCAGCACATACAATTGTGGCATATGTAGTCATCTAAATCCAAAAAGAGCTTCTCAGCATCCAGTACCGTAGAAGACACCGCCCCACAGCCCTTGAATTCCTCACTCCCATTATATGTTTTATGGCTACAGTCACTCCTCTGAAGACCTGCCTTTAATTCCAGGTGACACCGGTGATTTTGTTGTTTTGCCACTGTTTGCTATGGGCTATCAGAGCATCATACCTTCACATTAGATGCCTCTTCTCTGCCATCAGCCTCAGAAGACCAGACAGACAGTCACAGACACCCCTCCCCGTTTCCCTGGGACTCCACAGCCTAGGGCCACTCTGGCACCAGTTTCTTTAACAGTTGGGTTCTTGGTTGCAGCCAACAGAAACCAACACCATCTGCTGTAAGATCACAGCATCACTGAGGGTACAAAAGAACCAGGCTCTGAGGCTACACAGCCAGAAACATCTAAAACCAGGCAAGAAGATTGGATCAGGAAGGTAGATGGCTGCTGCTGCCTCACATAACTACCTGGCTTGCCCTGCTAATGCCACAACCAGTGGCACTGGCCATCGCTTCCTAGTGATGCTAGCTTCCTCAAATAATCTGCTACCCCTAGTTTGGGAAGAACATAGCCCGGTTCCAGCTGAGAACATGAACCCCTTTTTTCATCTATGACCTCAAAGACTTTGCAGCTTTGGAAGTACCCTGCACAGGGAGAGATAGGGTGACCAACTCATTCCAATTTGCCAGGGACTTCCCCAGTTTTAGCATTGAAAGTCCCGCATCCCAGGAAACTCTTGAGTTCCGGGCAAACTGCGCAGTTGGTCACCCTACAGGGAGGTGTCCTTTGTGAGACACTGCAAGAACATAGGCCTGGCATAAGAGTGGCTTTGCCTCTCAAACACAGACCTTTTGTGAATACTTGGTGGGGGAGGGTGGCAACTACTCCCTAGGGCCCAGCCCCAGTGTCTTTGCAGAGGTCCTACAGGAACAGGTGGGGGCAATGAGGCAGTGAAATTTGGGTAAGTGCTAATGTGATCTCATTTCTACCCAAAGGCTCAATATTTACATAACCAAGATCACACCAGGTACACAATTTTACCTAGCGTTTTTTTTTTTTTTTTTTTTAATTTATGACTCTACTGATGAAGATGAAAGACCACAGCTTCAGTATGGATTACACCTCAACATAAAGAAAACAAAACTCCTCACAAATGGACCAATAAGCAACTTAATGATAAACGGAGAAAAGATTAAAGTAGTCAAGGATTTCATTTTATTTCGATCCACAATCAACACCCATGGAAGCAGCAGTCAAGAAATCAAAAGACGCATTGTATTGGGCAGACCTGCTGCAAAAGACCTCTTTAAAGTGTTGAAAAGCAAAGATGTCACTTTGAAGACTAAGGTGAGCCTGACCCAAGCCGTGGTATTTTCAGTTGCATCATATGCATGTGAAATCTGGGCAGTGAATAAGGAAGACTGAAGAAGAATTTATCCCTTTGAATTGTGATGTTAGCGAAAGATATTGAATATACCATGAACTGTGAAAAGAATGAACAAATCTGTCTCAGGAGAAGTACAACCAGAATGCTCTTTAGAAGCAGGAATGGCGAGACTATGTCTTACATACTTTAGACATATTGTCAGGAGAGATCAGTCACTGAAGAAGGACATCATGCTTGGTAAAGTACAGGGTCAATGAAAAAGAGGAAGACACAGTGGTTGCAACAATGGGCTCAAGCATAACAAC
Source organism: Elephas maximus indicus (assembly GCF_024166365.1). Classification (NCBI taxonomy): domain Eukaryota; kingdom Metazoa; phylum Chordata; class Mammalia; order Proboscidea; family Elephantidae; genus Elephas; species Elephas maximus. The sequence continues at coordinate 56,125,320 of NC_064837.1, forward strand.
GATTGTGGGCATGGCACAGGACTGGGCAGTGTTTCATTCTGTTGTACGTAGGGTCGCTATGAGTTGGAACTGACTGGACTGCACCTAACAACAACAACAACAACACGACTCTACCAAACATTTTCAGAATTTAATGACTATATAATATTCCATGAAGAGGATTTTGAGTCTGTTTTAAGAATTTTTCTATTATAAATTACACTTTTGTGAACATCTTTGTGCTGAAGGGTTTTTTTCCCTGTATTTAAGATTTTTTCTCAATAGCAATTTAAAAGTACTGTTTATTAAGTATACACAATGTGCCAAAGAGGTGCCCTGGTGACACGGTGCTTAAGCACTCGGCTGTTAACTGAAAAATTGGTGGTTTGAACCCACCAGCTGCTCCATGGGAGAAAGATGTGGCAGTCTGCTTTCGTAAAGATTACAGCCTTGGAAACCCTTTGGGGCAGTTCTACTCTGTCCTGTAGGGTCGTTATGACTTGACAGCAGTGGGTTTGGTTTTCGGTTTTATGCACCAAATATGGTGCTGAGCACTTTATATATGTCATCTCATTTAATCCTCATAACAACACTCGGGGGTTGGTTTTATTTTCCTCATGAAAACTTGAGTTCAGAGGTTATGTAATTTGCCCAAGGTCGCACAGCCAGCGTGTGAGGGAGCCAGGATTTGAAACCAGCACCACTGTACACCTTTAAATAAGTTGATGGTGAATTTTGATTAGCTCAGGATTGCATCATCTTCTGCTTGGGTTTGGTTCCACTGAACCTTCCCTGAGCCTTGTATAACCAGAAAAAAACAGTTGCTGTCAAGTCAATTCCAACTTACGACAACCCCACGTATGTCAGAGTAGAGCTGTGCTGCGTAAGGTTTTCGATGGCTGATTTTCTGGAAGTAGGTCACCAGTCCTTTCTTCTGAGGAATTTCTGGATGGACTTGAACCTTCAACTTTCTGTTTAGCAGCTGGTGTTAACCGTTTGCACCACCCAGGGACTCAGCCTTGTATAAAAAACCCTGTTGCTATCAAGTTGATTCCAACTCATAGTGATCCTATAGGACAGAGCAGAACTGTCCCCACAGGGATTCCAAGGCTGTCATCTTTACAGAAGCAGACTGCCACATCTTTTTCCCTTGGAGTGGCTGATGGGTTTGAACTGCCAGCCTTTTGGTTAGCAGCCAAGATCTTAACCATTGCACCATCACGGGTCCTTCAGCCTTGTGTAGGTATCTCTTTATTTGAGGTTATGTGTGTACGAAAGCGCCCACATGTATCTCTGTTTTGCATTTTCCCCATTGTGTTTATTTGCGTGTTTATATGGCTGCGCTACCTGCAAAGGGGGTGAACCCCCTGAGGATAGACCTGCGTCTTATTCATCTCCTTCCAGCACACCCAGCATGATCTAGTAGAGACTCAAGAGAGATTTGTTATTCAGTGTGCAAAAGAAGAAATCAATTGGTAGACTGAAAGTAAAAAAAATAAAGGGAAAGATTATTCCAAGATTGAGGAGGCTGGGACAGCTTGAAGGGTGTGAAGTGACAGTCTTGTAGGTGCTCAGAGAAGGTAGTATTGTCAGGGGTGGGAGAGGGCTTGAGCCAGGTAGGCAAGCCTTTGTTTTATTTTGTTTTCCACAAACTTGTTGTGTGTGTACAGTAAATACACACATAACGTAAAATTTACCGTTAGTGGCATTTAGTACATTCATAGTGGTGGGCAGCCAGCACCACTGTCTAATTGAGAATCTTCACCATCTCGAATGAAAACCTGTGCTCATGAGCAGCCACTTATCACTTCCCCTCTCCTAGACCCTAAAAAAACCAAACCAAACCAGTTGTCATCTAGCCAACTTTAACTTATGGCGGCCCCACACCTGTCAGAGTAGAGCTGTACTCCGTAGAGTTTTCAATGGGCTGCCTTTTCAAGAGTAGGTCACCAGTAGACAAGCCATTCTGGGCTGGAGGAGTGGGGGGTACAAATTTGGTGGGGTGAGAACGCCCATAGGATGCCTTCATTTATTCACTCAACAAATATTTATTGAGCCCCTACTATATGCCAGTTGGCATACAGTACTACTTTAGATAGGATGGGGAGGGAAGGCTTCTTTCCTCTGAGGAGGTGACCTTTGAGCTCAAACCTGAATATTAAGGAAGCCACCTATGTGAAGAACATTCTGGACAGAGTGGACCCTGCGTGTTTGGGAAACAAAAAGAAGACTATGTTGGGGCAACTCTATGATCCTGGGCAGATTTCTTGACCTCTGTTTTCTCATCTATAAAATGGGAATAATTACAATACCCACCTTACAGTACTGTTATGAAGATTAAACGAAATAATGCACACAAAGAGCCTAGCCCAGTGCCTGAAACCTAGTAAACACTTTTAATGAAGGTCAGTGATAATATAATAATGATGATGGTGATAATTATTTTATTCTTATTTATTATTTTACTAACAGGAGAACATTGAGAAATGCATGGGAGGTAACATGATAGAGTTCAATGTAAATACTCTGAATTTAGTCCCAGGGCTGCCCCATAATAGCATAATATGTATAATTTTTTATTTCTCTAAGCTTTAGTTTTCTGAGCTAAAAATGAGGAGAAAAATTGTATTTACATATTGTTTTAAGGATTAAATGAAATATTGCACATAAAACATTTAACACAGGGCCTGGTAACAGGGGATGTTCTAAAAATGTTAGCTGTTACTGTTGTGTTTTAAGTACGTGGAGGTTTTAAATCCCTACCATTCCATTATCTTTCTAGGAAGACTACCTTCAGTTCACGTCAGCTCAGAGCCCATCCCTGACTTAGCTTTAACACTCTGCTAGCCATGGGAATAAGCTTCCTATTTACAGTGATAAGACCTGAAATGGTATAGTTACTATTTACTTCTTTTGTAAAATAATTTTTTTTAATTACACAAGGAAAGAATTAGTATATTCTCATTCAAAAAATTAAAATCGAAACCACAAGATGCCATTTCACAATCACTAGGATGGCTGTAAGGAGTCCTGTTGGCACAGTGGTTAAGCACTCGGCTGCTAACCTGAAAGTCGGCAGTTTAAAGACAACCACAGGAGAAAGAAGTGGCAGTCTGCTTCCTTAAAGATTACAGCCTTGGGAACAGGCAATCCTAGCTTGAAATGCATGTTCTACTCTGTTCTATAGGGTTGCTATGAGTTGGAATCAACTCAGTGGTAACAGCCCCCCTCCCCCCGGCTTTATGGACTTTGTCTCTACCTCATTTGGACTCTGCTTAAATTGACCTAGTTTTCTATTTAATCAAGTCTCCAGAAACCTTTTTTTTTTTTTTCCAGAAACCAATTCATTATCATAACGAATAATCTAACAACCTTTATTTTGATCATTGTTAAAAATCTCTTTTTCAGGTGGCATAATCACAAAGTACACAATGTTCTCATTTACTTAACCAGTAAAAGACAACGCTTAGGAATCAGATTTGAAAAATATATGCTGGCAGGCTTACCTGATGATAACAGTGATTGCAGCTGAAAGCTGCAGCTGCCAGACAATGGTTTCAGATTGCTGTGCACCTTGAAAACCGTGAAAAATGGATCGGCCGGCATCTTGATAAGGAAATCAATTACTTTCCTTACTCTGAGTGATGAGAGGGAGAGGGAAAGAAAAAAAGAAATGGTAAGAATAAAACAAACTGGGAAGAAACATGCATTTCAAGCTAGGATTGCCTGACCTGAAAATAAAGTCTTTATGCCTTCAGATATTCACAGTGATTTTCATTCCTGAGGCCCCCTGAAGCCACTGCAAACACCCACCCTAGAAGCAGCTGCCAGCCCTGAACCACACCGGGGATTTGAACAGCAAACAACTTTGCCTCTGATCCTCCCCACCACAGGCATCCCATTGAAGAATCCTTAGCCCCTGCTGGCCTAGAAGTGGAAAACAAATTTTGTTTCCAGGGGGAAGTTACACATAACCTTTTCTTCTGAACCGGGTTTCCATCATGCTGGAGTTGCTCCATTTGGCCCTCACTGCTCTCAGGACAGGTCTGGCAAATAGGAAGTGAAGCAAGTGACATAGAGATTTTTCAAAGCCCCATTTAGTCTTCCTAATGGGTCATTTTCACTGAGCGATAGAGGGACAGAATATTTTTTATTTCCTGATGGGCTAAAGCTACCCTGAGTCATTTCAGCTATTTCGTTATCTTCGCACCCACAGAAACGGCTCTTGCTCTGCCAGAAGCTATAAAGCCAGTGTCTTAGGAGATTCAGAATTTTATTAAACATTTATTTGCGTTACTCAAAAGTGAATATATGTTAGCTCGATCATAAAATGAATGACCTTTTTTAAGGGGAAAGGGAAAATGGTAAATGAAACATGTGACTCACTTGCCAGCTGATGCTGAAGGTAGGATTTTCTTTTTCCTAAAATCAATAAGAGGGTAGGGGGAAAGTTTCCCAGATTTTGGCTGGCATATTTTTAGTGTGCCTATCTGTGGATTGAGACTGGAAAGAATGGATCAATCTATTTTGCCCTGCCCTGTGGAGACAGACAGACAGACAAACATATACACATATGCATAGACACACCCTGGATTGCCCTCAAGGGCAGTATAGCTAGGCTGGAACTAATTTCATAGGCTCTGCCCTCAGTTTTATGCCCTCAGACACGCTAGGTGGTGCAAAAGGTGCTTGGGTGCTAACCAAAAGGCTAGGGTTTGAGTCCACCCAAAGGCACCCCAGAAGAAAGATCTGGCAATCTACTTCCAAAAAATCAGCCATTGAAAACCCTATGGAACAGTTCTACTCTGACATACATGGGATCATCACGAGTTGGAACTGACGGCAACTGGTTGCCCTCAGCCAAGGCTACTGTAGTCTCCAAGCAGTCACTACCCAGGACTGCGTCTTGCTTTGCTGATTCTCTCCCTTCTGTTGCATTCAGAAAACTAGACCCAGATCACAGAAGCAAGGAATGGAAGGCAACCTTGCAGACATGCCTCAGCCTGTTTGCATAGATTGAATCCCTTAGCCAAGAAATGAATGAAAGGAATCCCTCAGACCGCAGACAGTTCTGCCATCTGCCTGACCCCTCCACTGTGGAAGCCTGGGGTCCACACAACTGAGGAGGGTGCTGGTCATGCTGCAGGATGCAGGGTGATGAAAATATTACCAGCCCAAGTCTAATCCTGCTTGCCATTGTTTTCTTAAAGATGTCAGATGTTATCTTTGCCCTATAAACACTCAGAGTGGATTTTGATCGGGAGAGTTTTTAAACTATATCGCAGAAGGATTTGATGATTATTTTTGGAATATTTTACAAAGAATTGGGGTATAGTAATTATAACACTGATCACTTTGGATCTGAGGATATCAGAATTCAAGACAGACTTCTAGACAAGTCTCGAGCAGTCTGAGGACATAACAGTGCTCTTTGGTTCAGGCAACGCCTCTGCTTGCCTTCCAGGGGCTGATGAAAGTGTCCATTCCTGGGCTATGGCATCCTCTTCCACTGGGTGACATCCTCATGGTTTACCAGACTAGCCTGTCCTGGTTCAGCAGCTCCGGACCAACAGCAAGGGCGCCACCTCCAGGCCAATCCCTGGAAGTGTAGTTTTGTGAGCCGGATTGATATTCCGGGCCATGTTCATTCCTGGCAGTGAATCCTCAAGATGTTGGCAAAGGGCCTGGGCTCCTGGCTTGGAGGGCACCTACCTCCCCAAGGCAATTCTAGAATCTAGGGTTTCTTGGGGTTCCTACTTTTCCATCTTGTTTGTCCCGAGTGACCTCAGAGAAGAGATGGGATTCCTCTGGTACTAGCCTTGGATATGTGTTTTGTTTCAGGGATCAACAGCGCTTTATTTCTAACTTGTTCTTGGCCTCTCCCGAGTCAGCCTGGCCTTTCATCCTCAAAGCCAAACCTTTTAGCCTGTCACAAGGAGTCCGCAGCTCAAATGACTTCTTCCCCTGTCACTCAACATCAAAAACGAATGATGGTCAACATTAATGATCCTGAGGTGAAGACAGAATTGTGAGTGATCTACGTATCCTTCAAGGAGGGGATCAACTCCTGGAAAATAAGTTTCTATTGCTTGAGCCTCTCTATGTAGGATTTCTGTCACTTGCAACCACAGGAATCAAGAGATAAAAAGATGTAATATTTCTTGAAACATATTCCTAGATTGTTCTCTAAAAAAGACTTAGCTATTTTATAAGGCAATTTGTTTTCTCAATTTTTTTTGAAATTTTATTTAATTTTGTTGTTGTTGAGAATATACACAGCAAAACATACACACCAATTCAACAGCTTCTACACGTACAATTTAGTGACATTGATTACCTTCTTCCAGTTGTGCGGCCATTCTAACTCTCATTTTCTGAGTTGTTCCTCCCCCATTAATGTGAACTCACTGTCCCCAAAGGTTCCTATCTAATCTTTCCAGTTGCTGCTGTCATTTTGGTCCCATATAGATTAGATAGTTCTTAAAAGAGCAAAATGCTCAAGGCAGACATTTCTTACAAATTAAGCTAAACTATTGTTTGATTTTAAGAAGACTTGAGGGGATATTTTTGGTTTAAGGTTTAAAGATCATTTCAGGGCAATAGTTCAGGGGTTCACCCAGCCTTCACAGCTCCAGAAAGTCTTGAGTCCATAGGACTTTTAAACTCTGTTCTACATTTTCCCCCTTTTGATCAGGATTCTTCTATGGAATCTTTGATCAAAATGTTCAGAAATGGTAGCCAGGCACCATTGAGTTCTTCTGGTGTCATGGCAAAGGAGGCAGTTGTTCATGGAGGCAATTAGCTACACATTCCGTTTCCTCCTCCTATTCCTGGCTCTCCTTCTTCTTTTGTTGCTCCAGGTGAATAGAGACCAATTATTGTGCTGTGTATGGCTGCTTGCAAGCTTTTAGGACCCCAGACACTATGTATGCAACCAACTAGAAGGTAGAACAGAAACACTAAACTCATTATTAGACCAATTAACTGGGATGTCCCATGAAACCATGACCCTAAATCTCTAAGCTAAGGGACCAAATCCCATAAGGTGTTTGTACATAAGCCCAATTTTTGTTCTTATAACTGTTATTTTAAACCTTAAAGGTGTTGCATTTTAATTTTTTTATTGCTGGTAGGGTTGAGCTTTTTTTCAGTTGACACTTTAGCCTTTGTGTTTACGTTGGGTTCATCTCTTCTACCATATATTATGGATATTGACTTTATATGCCTGGATAAAAGCAGTCTTATGAGTTTGTTTCCTTTCTTTATATATTTGAAGAGTAACTGTTATTGGTTATATCCATCACATAGAGATGTGCACAAAGGCTTCTATTGATGGTTGGTTGTAAGCAGCAATGCCTTTATTCTCTCAACAGATATTAGCTTCTTATTATGAGAGTTAGCACAGCACAGAGGTTCAGATCAGAGGGTTGAGAAGTCAAAGCAAGCAATATTCTTAACCCCCTGTGCCTCCATTCTTCATATCTGAAATGCAGATAATAATACCTAGCTCAAAGGGTTTATTAATGAGGATTAAGTAAGTTCATATAGGTAGAATGATTAGAATAGTGCCTAGCACACAGAAAGCACTCATTAAACATTTGCTGTTTGTACTATTTCTGAGTCCCTGTGTGCCAGGCACTAATCTAGGCACATGGGATTTAGCAGCAAAGAAAATAGATAAAAATCTTTGGTCTTAGGGAGCTTACATTCTATTGGAGAGGAAGACAGACAAATAAAAATACAGAGTATTTCAGATGGTGAATAAAGTAATGTAATGGGGGAAGTAAAGCGGGGAAAAGAGATGGAGAATAATGGGGGAGAGGCGCCTTCTGACAAAGGCATGACAGAGAAGGTGACATTTAAGGCAATGAACCATGTGGGAGAAAGGTGTTCCAGACAGAGGGAACTGCAGGAATAGAGGCTCCGTGGCAGGAACAGCTCTGGGGTGTTCTAGGAACAATGTGGAGGTCAGTGTGTTTGGAACTGAGTGAGTGATGGGGAGAAGTCACAGACATAAGGGGGAAGAATGGGACTAAATCACGTAGGGTCTTGAGGGTGCAGGATCAGGTGGTAGTTCACTGTTGCACATGGGGTCCCCGTGAGTCACAGTCCACTCAACGGCAGCTAACAACAGCAACAGAATTGCTAGTCAGGGAGAAGATCCCGCTGAAGTTGTTGTTGTTGTGTGCGTCAATTCTGACTCATAGCAACTGTAGGACAGGGTAGAACAGCTCTTTAGGGTTTCCTAGGCTGAAGCCTTTATGGGAGCAACTGAGCGCTGGTGGGTTCAAACCTCCAACCTTTTGGTTAGCAGCGGAGCACTTAACCATTGAGCCACCAGGGCCCCTTCCGCTGAGGCTAGTGATGTTGAATTTTAAAGAAAGCTCAGTCCACATTGTTCTGTGTAGTTCTCCAGGGCTGGAGTAGGTGGAGAGCTGGATTTAACCAGAGCAAGACAGGGCAAGAGAATCCAGAGAGAGGGCGCATTCAAGGGAGTGGCTATGATAACTGACTGTGGGGTTTAGGCACTGAGTTAAGCTTTACATTTAAGTGTTATACTAGCATAGTATGTGAGGGGACCCCTGGTGGCGTGGTGGTGAAACTGCTAATGGATAGGTCGGCAGTTCAAACCCACCAGACACTCCTTGGGAGAAAGATGTGGCAGTCTGCTTGCATAAAAATTACAGCCTTGGAAACCCTATGGGACAGTTCTACTCTGTCCTACAGGGCCGCTATGAGACAGAATTGACTTGATGGCAATGGCTTTGGTTCGGTAATAACTTGTGTGTGTGTGTGTGTATATATATGAATGTTCAGCAACAGGGAACAGGTTAAATAAGTTATGAAATGTTTATATGATTTAAAAAATGAAGAAAAAAGTAGGCATTTATGTGCTAATATGGGAAGATTTCAAAGGTGAGGTGTGAATAGTACAACCACTTTTGCGAAAATTAAAATTTATATATTTTATGTGTACACATAAACACATTTGCCGATATATGCATATTAGTTTCTGGAAGGATACCTAAGCAATTTTTAGTTTTCTTTTATACCTTTCTGTACTAAAATTTTTAACCCTCTGTACACCAGAAAAAGGTCCCTAGGATGGAAATGGTTTGCACTCAACTGTTAACCTAAAGGTTGGCAGTTTGAACCCACTCAGTGGCACTGTGGAAGAAAGGCCTGGCAATTTCCTTTCATAAAGGTTACAGTCAAGAAAACCCTATGGAGCAGCTCTGCTCTGTAACACATGGGGTCCCCATAAGTCACAATCAGCTCGATGGCAACAGGGATTTTATACCAGATAAAATGGTCATCACTATTGACCATCAGGGTCCAGTGGATCCTTTAAACTTGTTTGTATTTTCTACAAAATAATTTACAAAAGTATGAATAAAGGAATAGTGAAAAACAATTTTACTAGGAATTTTAACAAGAACTTAGACATATCAAACCTCTATGATATGAAAGATGAAAACATCACACATCCTTTTAGCAAAATGAGATAGCCCAGGTTCTTGTTGCAAAATACTACTGTGTGAATGAAGCCCTTCCTGTTGAATGACTAACTGGAAGAGAATATTTTATTTCCTTTCTGTCCTTAGATATGTATTGCCCACTCATTGACCCTAAGTTTGAGAAAACTCATCAGGAGCTTGTCATTTGCAGATTCAGTCTGAGACTTCACTTACACAATTTTTCCAGTTTCATATGAGTCTCCAGAGACCTGTTACCTGTCTATTGCATTCATCATCTGATTCAGCTGCTAAGAAACAGCTTCCTCTGGAAATATGCTTTTCTTTGGCATTACGATCTGAAGACGAAAAGTTCTGAATTCTCAACCATGTTCAATGAAAGTTAAAAGCAGACTGCAATCATGGCGTCCCCAGTCTTCTTTTACAGCTTCTTGGCAGATGACAAAATATTCTAGGCAATGTGAAAAGAAAACTAAAGGATGGTGATTTGTTTCACTATTGAATCATCTTTCCAGGTGATTCCATCATTCTTCTGTATTCCCATTTTAGTCTTTAGCATACTTGGGAATAATTGATGAGTGGTGAAGAAACAATTACTGGGCGATGAAGTAGCAAAATGTCTCAAGATAAAGGAAAAATAAGATTACTAACAACTCATAATGTATCCTGGATTTACAAAAAGGTCCAAAAGACTCATACAATAACTGCAAAGTTGAAAGAGTTTTTTTTTTTTTTTTTTTTAAATTGCTGCTATTTATTTATTTTAACAAGTAAATTTTCTCTTCGTCCTTTGGAGGACCTCAAAGAAAGCATAAAAGTCATGAGATATCTATCCTTATAAATAGAACTGCTCAAAAAAAAATGCAAAAACCATGATTGAGTCCAATAGACCGTGGGTTAAAGCTTAGTTACACGTTAGTTTTGTTGTTTTTAAAACGTCAAACAGACATTTACCTGGAATAATGGAACATTTTGTTTTCTTCTTTATACTTTCTCATGTTACAAAAACCTAAATAAAAAAAAAATTAAAAGTTACTATTGCTTTTAGTCTTGTGTCAGTGGATTTTTTTTTTCTTTAATTTTGCTGTTTGGGTATAAAATAAAAAAAATAAAATAGTACTACATTATTTTAGTTTGTGTTTTGTATTTTTTAGTGTGGTTGCACTTTTTCTTTGGGTTTATTACTTGTGCTTCCCCTCCTGTGAATTGTCTGTTTGATATTTCTTGTTTGTTTATTCTCTGGTCTATAAGCTCTTATATAGCGTGAATAATAACTTTCTGGTCAATCATATTTGTAAATATTATCTTTACCTCAATATGTCTCCTTTTATGCTGGTTTGTTGATTTTCGTTGATTAGAAAGAGGACTGAAAACCTTCAGAACTCTGTGTTACGTACTGATGATTCCTTGCAGGGCTTTCTTTTGCTCTCTGTTATTCTGTGTCTTTCTCTTGCCACCCACCACTAGGACCTTCTACCCATGCAAACGGAGTAAGGCTTGAGGTAGACTGTCCACTTCTAACCACTATGTATTAGAAGATGCATCAGAAGTAGATGGAAAAGACCACGTTGTTATAATGCGAAGTAAATCTGGAGAAACTCTTGGTTTTGACTCTATTATAAAACTCCAAAGGAAAGTGGAATTGATGTCAGATGAGACAGTTTAATCTCAATTTAGTTTTAAATTCATATGACTAGTCTAAATGGGTGAGTGATCTCTCTGCTCCTAACCAAAAGGTTGATGGTTCCAACTAGACAGCCACTCTGTGGGAGAAAAGACCTGACAATCTGCTCCCATAAAGATTATAGCCTATGAAATCCTCTGGGGCAGTTAAACTCTGTCCTATAGGGTCCCTATGGGTCAGAATTGACTTGAAGGAACACAACAACAGGGAGTCAAAAATGTCCCGTTAAACCCATTGCAGTGGGGTCAATTCCGACTCATAGTGACCCTATAGGACAGAGTAGAACTTCCACATAGGGTCTCCAAGGCTGTAATCTTTACAGAAGCAGACTGCTGCCTCTTTCTCCCCCGGAAAGGCTGGTAGGTTCGAAGCTAACTTTTCGGTTAGCAGCCTAGTGCTTAACGACTGTACCACCTGGGCTCCTTTCAAATATGTCCGATAATGTTTATTAGTGGTTTTCAACCAGTTTTACAGAGTAATTTGGGGGGCCGCAAAGTGTAAGGGGGAGGCTGAGAAGACAGCACTGTGGGGCCACTCTGTGCTTCCAACGAGCAGCCCACAATTTATGTATTACAGGCACTGATCTACATGTAACAAAGCCTCTGAATAGGAAGGACTTCATCTGAAAAAAGTTTCTGCCATTTTTTAAAAAATGTAAAAACCATGTGGCTCCATATTATTTCAAGAATTAGGATCATGGTCACATACCCAATCTTCCCAACCAGAATTGGTTTATAATGGCTAAATTATTTCTCTTTTGAGAAATATTCATTTTGAATTAGTTTTTTTTGATGAACATTCAGATATTCATTTGAATGTCTCTCAGATGTCCAAAGTAAATTCCTAAATGTTTACTGATTGACTTTTATTTACTACTATCATTGAGATTTTTTTCTCAATGAATTTTCCAGCTGTTTTTCATTAGCTTATGTAAACACAGTTGACTTTTTGTTGTTGATAGGTGTGGTAGAGTTGATTTTCAACTTACCTGATCCCATGTGAGAGAGTAGAACTGTCCTGTAGCATTTTCTAGGTGTAATCTTTACAGCAGCAGGTCATCAGGTGTTTCTCCTGAAGAGCTAAAGAGCCGGTGGGTGGGTTCCAACTGCCAACCTTTCAGTTAGCAGCCAAGTGCTTAACTGTTTCATCACCAGGGCTCCTTAATTACTACATGTAACCTGAAATTTTGCTGAGCCCACTGCTAAATTTAAATCGTTTTTAGGTTGATTTTCCAGAATATAGACATATTAACTACAAAAAGTGACATATGTACTTATTTCTTCCAATTCTTACATGTCTTACTTTTCCTTCTTAAGGCATTATTACAAGCATTTCTAATATAGTAAATACTAAGTTATATTCATTAAATTAAGTTGATTAAACTATATTGAATTACATTACGGCATCTTAGTTTGACACATTAACAAAATTCGATACGTGTGTAGGTTTGAAAATTCAAAGGCGACAGAAAAAACAAAGTGAAAAGTAAAATCTTTTGTCTTTACCTTAGTTCCAAAAACCCACTGCCATCGAGTCAATTCCAACTCATAGGGTTTCCAAGGAGTGGCTGGTGGATTCAAACCATTGGCCTTTTGGCTAGCAGCCTGAGCTCTTAACCACTGTACCACCAGGACTCCTTACTGTAGTTAGGGATCTTTTTATACCTATTTTTAAGTAAGTGCAGTGGTTCTAGTGCTTCTCTATTAAGTGAGGATTCCAGGTGTCCAGGAGTGAGGGTAGTCTGTGGGGTGGACTTCCTTCGTGAGAGGTGGGGAAAGGAAACTTTATGTGTGAAGTTTCTCCGTGCCTCAGAGTAGTGTGAGGAGACATTTGGTCCTAATAGCAAGCCTCCAGAGCTCAAAGGGGTGGGGTAGAGCTCAAAGGCTCTGGGCAAGCTGGGGGAGGAGCACTCTTTAACCTCTTAAGCCACGAAGTAACGGGGAAGGAATGCTTTCACAGCAAGAGAGAGGAAGGGTGTATTGGTTCCGCAGAGGAACCCTGCTTGAGAGTTGTCCAGAAAGACATTTTAAACGAGTTAACACCATTGATACATCGCTATTTTACACAAATTCTGCTCCTTCTTTGTAGCCTGCTGATAGAATTTTAGGTTCTCTTTGTTGTTGTCAGTTGCCATCAAGGCAGCTTCAACTCACGGCGAACCCATGTATAACAGAATGAAACGCTGCCAGGTCCTTCACCATCTTTATGATTATTGGTATGTTTGAGTCCATTGTTGCAGTCATTGTGTCAATCCATCTCATCGAGGGTCCTCTTTAGCATTTGCCATTGTGTCACAAATTTCTTTCTGGGTTGTCACATAGTCCCTCTTTTCATCATCATCATTGATTTATTATTTTCTGATTAAAAATACTAATCAGTTAGGGCTTTTTCATGAGTCTTCCTTTCTTTGAGATCCTTCCAGTTCAGTTTCTTTTTCAGCTTCCCCTTCACCTTTGTGGTTGGTGTCCTGGCTTCTACTGAGAGCCTACATCCTGCACTTCTGGAACGCAGGCACACCAGGGAGGGTGGGTATGACAGGAGCCTAGCTGCCTGCGAACAAGTGGTCTCCTGGGAAAGAATGCATTCTAAGAGAAGATGGCTTCAGACAGACAAACTTGCAACAGGAATAAGCCTCAGGTGACAGGGCATAAAGGTGGTGCTTTTTTTTGTCACTCTTACCTCTCTGATACTTGGCCCAGCCATCTAGGACCTAGCATCCCATCCCTGGTCTGTACAGTCTCAGCCCCTAGACTATATATGAACGAAGTCTGGAAGAGCTATTTTCGGTAAAAACGATGTAAGACATAGGACAAAAACAGCCATTTTCAGTAAAAACTATATAAGATACAGGACCAGAAGCAATGACGTTCTCTTTCACTAATGTTTATGTGCCAAAGTATGATGGAGAGTGGTCTTACTCTCCACCCTTACATGAACATATTGCCAGAGGCAGCTTGGCTTCAGCCCATTTAGTTTGCCAGAGAACACAGTGCTGTTTTGATCTCCTGCTCATAACATGGGTGGTACTCATGTGTGATGGTTAGTTTTATGTGGCAATTTGGCTAAGCTTTTTTGATGTTGTTAGCTGCCATTGAATGGGTTCCCAATTCATGGCGATCCCATGCACAATGGATGAAACGATGCCCGGTCCTGTGCCGTGACTGGGTTTTCGCTGACTGATTTTTGGAAGTAGACTCCCAGGACTTTTTTCCCAGTCCATCTAATCCGGAAGCTCCACAGAAACCTGTTCAGCGTCATAACAACGTGCAAGGCTCCACTGACAGATGGGTGGTGGTTGTGCATGGGGTGCACTGGCAGGAATCAAGCCCAGGTTTCCTACATGGAAGGGGAGAACTCTACCACTGCTAAGCTATAAAACCAAAGCAGTTGCTGTCGAATCAGTTTTGACTCATGGTGATCATAGGGTTTTTACAGCTCTGATCTTTTGGAAGCAGATTGCCAGGCATTTCTTCCAAGGCAGCCCTGGGTGGGTTTGAACCACCAACCTTTTGGTTAGTACCCCACTACTTAACGGTCTGCTCCACCCAGGGACTTCCTGGCTAAGCTATAAACCCATTGCTGTTGATTCTGACTCATAGTGACCCTACAGGGCAGAACAGAACTGCCCCATAAGGTTTTCAAGGCTGTAAATCTTTACGGAAGCAGACTGCTACATTTTTTTTCCCCTGGAGTGGGTTCAGACCACCAACCTTTCCATTAGCAGCCAAGGACCTTAACCACTGTGCCGCCAGGGCATTGAGTTATTCAATCAAACACTAATCTAGGTGTTGCTGTGAAGGTATTTTGTAGGTGTGATTTAGTATCTCCAATCAGTTGACTTTAAGTAAAGGAGATTATTTTAGATCATTTGGGTGGGGATCATTCAATCAGTTTAAGTGCCTTAAGGGCAAAACTGAGGTTTGTTTTTCTTTGTGATTTTTACACTTACATTTTTATTTTATTTTATTTTTACTGTGTCTATGGCTCCAGGAGAAACCCTGGTGGTGTAAGGGTTAAGCACTATAGCTGCTAACCAAAGGGTCAGCAGTTCAAATCCACCAGGTGCTCCTTGGAAACTCTATGGGGCAGTTCTACTCTGTCCTATAGGGTCCCTATGAGTTGGAATCGACTCTATGGCAACAGAGTTCATATGCATGCAAAAGCTAGACAATGCATAAGGAAGACCGAAGAAGAATTGATGCCTTCGAATTAGGGTGTTAACAAAGAATATTGAATATATTGATTGACAGAAGAAGGAACAAATCTGTCTTGGAGGAAATACAGCCAGAGTGCTCCTTAGAAGTGAGGACAAAGGTCAGCGGAGCAAGCGTGGGGGTCTGGGGGACATGGTTTGCGGGGACTTCTAAGTCAGTTGGCAAAATAATTCTATTATGAAATCATTCTGCATCCCACTTTGAAATGTGGCGTCTGGGGTCTTAAATGCTAACAAGCGGCCATCTAAGATGCATCAATTGGTCTCAACCCACCTGGAGCAAAGGAAAATGAAGAACACCAAGGCCACACGACAACTAAGAACCCAAGAGACAGAAAGGGCCACATGAACCAGAGACCTACATCATCCTGAGACCAGAAGAACTAGTTGGTGCCCAGCTACAATCGATGACTGCCCTGACAGGGAGCACAGCAGAGGACCCCTGAGGGAGCAGGAGATCAGTGGGATACAGACCCCAAATTCTCATAAAAAGACCAAACTTAATGGTCTGACTGAGACTAGAGGAATCCCGGGGGCCATGGTCCCCAGACCTTCTGTTGGCACAGGACAGGAACCATCCCCGAAGACAACTCATCAGACATGAAAGGGACTGGTCAGCGGGTGGGAGAGAGACGCTGATGAAGAGTGAGCTAATTATATCCAGGTGGACACTTGAGATTGTGTTGGCAATTCTTGTCTGGAGGGGGGATGGGAGGATAGAGAGAGAGAGAAGCCGGCAAAATTGTCAAGAAAGGAGAGACTGAAAGGGCTGACTCAAGAGGGGGAGAGCAAGTGGGAGTAGGGAGTGAGATGTATGTAAACTTATATGTGACAGACTGATTGGATTTGTAAACGTTCACTTGAAGCTTAATAAAAGTTATAAAAAAAAAATTCAAAAAAAAAAGAAGAAGTGAGGATGGAGAGACTGCGACTTACATAGTTTGGACATGTTATCAGGAGGGAGCAGTCCCTGGAGAAGGACATCATGGTTGGTAAGATGAAGGGTCAGTGAAAAACAGGAAGACCCTCGATGTTATGGCTACAACGATGGGCTCAAACATAGCAAAGATTGTGAGGATGGCACAGGACTGGGCACTGTTTCATTCTGTTGTGCATAGGGTCGCTATGAGTCAGAACTGACTCAATGGTACCTAACAAAAACATTTATGGAGGAGACTGGTCAGAGAGCAGGAGCTGGGAGAGGTACACAGTGAGCTAGCAGGGAAAAGGCCTAGGGGTTTAGTAAACAAGATGTTGTTGTTGTTAGGTGCCATCAAGTTGATTTGGACTCACAGTGACCCCATGTGGCAGAGTAGAACTGCCCCATAGGGTTTTCTAGGTTGTAATCTTTATGGACTCAGATTGCTGGGTCTTTCTACCACGGAGCTGCTGGGTGAGATGGAGCTGCTAACCTTTAGGTTTGTGCCACCAGGTTTCCTTCAATAAGACACTATTAGAAGTCCAAACATCAGGCTAGCAGTTGCAACAAGAACATCCGTAGGCAGGGTGAAGGCACAGGATTAGAAGACAGTACCCTATGTCTTCTAATTTAGTACTTTCCCCACCACTCCACTGTGCTTCCAGAAATGACTAATATTCTCTTCACTGTCTGTTGTGGATTGAATTGTCCCCCTAACATACGTGTTGGAATACTAACCCCTCTATCTGTGGATGTAATCCTGTTTGAAAATCGGGTTTGTTATGTTAATTACCTGAGTAGGGTGGGTTCTAAATCTAATCATTTTTAAGTTATAAAAAGAACAGATTAGACACAGACATACACGGAGGGAGATAGATGCCATGTGAGATCCAAGGAACGCTGAAACTATGTACAAGGAAGGAACCTACATGGTCAACACCCAGATTTGTACTTTTAGCCTCCAGAGCTGTAGGAAAATAAATTTCTGTTCTTTAAAGCCACCCACTTGTGGTATTTGTATTGTAGCAGCACTAGGAAACTATGATGCTCTCCCTGCAGTATATAGAGTTTAGAAGAGAATGTGTGATAATGAATCCAAATGAGTTTATCTTTTCTGGTGGACATGAGAAAAAAGAAAGAACTTGAAGCAGAGTGAAGTACAGGTAGTCCCTGACTTACGACATATTTGAGTTATAACAAACAATACTTACAATTATTTTGGGTTTTTTTTGTACATCTTATTGTTAGTAAAATGTATGTATGCACGTATTAAAATATATCTGTAAGTTTATATGTAATGTTTCCAACCCCCAAAGACAAATAAAGATCAGATTCATAAAGATACTAATAATAAAAACCAAAAATAATGAGAACTAAACAAAAAAAAAGACATATTCGACTTACATCAGAACTGACTTACAATGGAATCGTCAGAATGGAAACCTGCCATAAGTCATGGAATACATGTAACATAATATGGAAGAGGTGTTCCTTGGGCCATGTTGAGCACCAGAGAAGCTAGCAAGCTAGCCACCCTGAATACTTCAATTAAAAAAAAAGGAGGACAGAGAGGGGAGTGACTTCGAGGGCAGCAAGGTGGAAAGCATAGGAAAGGAGAACAGACTTTTGGTCCTGAGAGTAGGGGCCCCTAAGCTTACACCCTGGCTGGATTCCAGGTAAATGGCATCTATGGGGATAGTAATACCCCTAGAAAGGCTGGTCCCTTGACTTGGGGGTTCGTACTTTCACCTTGGCAAAACTACCTGGATGCCAGACATGGCACAGAAGCAGAGATCTGCCAGACTTCAAGGGACCAGATGGGTCTGGACAAAGACCATGATGGACTGATCTTCCCCCATGTCCTTGGCATCATATAAACCTCCTAATGGCTGTTTAAGGTGAGGCAGCTCCAATAATGACTGAGACTGAATTTCCTACCAGTCTGGTAAAATGCAGGCTTGAAATAGGATTTAAGTTGATTTGATTTAAAGAAAATAAATTAGGACGCTTCTGGAACCCCTGAGGCTGTAGATGCAAAGCCACCATTCCTCATTCATTCATTAAGAATTTAGCCAATATTTTAACTCAATATTTATTGAGCACTTGATAGATACCAGACACTGTGCTAGGCACTAGGAATGGCTCAGGCATTGACACTGTCCCTGCCTGATGAAGCAAATAAATAATTACAAATAGCAATATATGACAAAAAGAATTAAAGATGTTGAAATGGTAGAGGATAAAGTAGGGAGATGGCAAACAAACCCTACTAAGATAGGGTGGTGAGGACAAGCTTCTCAGAGAAGGTGACATTTAAGCTGAGATCTGAGAGATAAGGAGTCAGCCATGCTCAGGCAGAGGGGACTGACCATGCAAAGGCCCTGCGGTGGAAAAGAACTTGCTATGTTCAAGGAACTGAAAGAGGACCTGTGTGCCTGGAACACTATGGGATTATGAGAGAAATGGATGCAAGGAGGTAAAAGAAGCAGCCTGCAGATGGGTCATGCAGTCTTGTAGAATGTGGATTCTATTCTCAGTGTAATCTAATTTTAACTTTTAAAAAGATCACTCTGGTGGTGTTATATGCATTGGTGGAAGAGAGCGTGGCCTCATGGAGGCAGTAAGGATGGTATGGGAGGTTTGTAGGTTGGCTTGCTCAATGTTGTCCAAACCTCTCTTCTTTTGTCTTCCTTTGCTACATAGACTGGAGAGCAAAACATCACTTTCTCAGCTCTCTAGCAGTTGGGTAGCCATGTGACACAGTTTTGGCCGATGAGATGTAGGCAGAAGTCTCTAGGGGAGGACTTCCATTTCAGAAAAAAGAAACAAAGCCCGTGAGAGAAGCCTTTTGCCCTTGGCCGTTTGCCTTCCGCTTTTTTCCTGCTTGGAACAAGAAGTGATTCCTGAGGGTGAGTAGCCATCTTTCGACACACGGTGGATGACGAGACAGGAAGATATAAATGATCTGAGCTGCCTTTTTCCATGGTCCTTGTTACATAAGCAAAATAAACTCTTCGCCTGTTTAATCCACTATAGTAAGGTTTTTTATACTTACAGCCAATTCTGGTATGGATTCAGTTGTCCAGAGGAGAGGACATGGCAGTTTGGACTCTGGTGGTAACAAAGGGGAAGAAGAATAGATAGATTCGAGATACATTTTGGAGGAGAATCACCAGGCCTTGCTGGTGAATTGGGCATGAAGAGCAAGAGAAACGTTAACTTGTTTATACAAATCACACAGCTAGCAAGCAGCAGAGACAAAACTCAAACCCAGCACTGCCTGCCTGCCTTGCACACCAGTCATTCCATAAATGTTTGCTAATGGTAGTGACTCTAACAGGGCTTCAAGTCTTCACTTTAATTTCAGACCCTTTCCCGTTGGTCTTCTTCTAACCTTGGGTTATAAGCTGTCTTGGGGAGGAGGGACAATGTTCCCAAGGCCACGATTCCTATAGAGTCCCTCAGAGGAACCTCCTTGTCCCTCTAGAACCCAGAGCTCATTAAGACCATCAGCCCACATGGACCCTGGGCCTAGTCTCCCAGCCAGTCGCACTGAAGACCAGGTCCAAGCTGTATGGCTGACTTAACAGTAAAATGAAGATGCAAACTCAGGAGGTTTTCTTCCAGCCAACAGAACAAGTGATTCTCAGTTACACATACTACTGGAAAAACTGGATAACGGAAGAGGATCTTAGCCTTTCTTGAGTATATGGTATAATTTTTAAATAATGGGAGGAAACCGACAAATTTTGTGAATAGAACATTTTCTCATTTTCTTTTGTTTCCTATGTTAACAAAATGATTTTCCTTGTTGTAAATTGCACTCCTTCCCTTTACCTTTTATTGTTAAAAAAAAAAACAGAGAACACATTTTACCCCTAATCATAGTAGGAAATAACTGTTCACTGCAGAAAACTTAGAAAACAAAAAAGCACAAAGAAAATCATCTGTAATTCTACCTATCAAAACCAATCCCTTTTAAAAGTATTTTTTCATGTATGTAAATTTTTTTCTTTGTACAAGAAATTGTTTTGAAACCTGTTTATTTCTATGTAATATACAGTGAAACCTGTGAGGGCTGGAACTCAATGGGACTTCCTTGTTTTTCCGGGCCTAACAAGCTTTCCTCCTTTGGCAGGATACGGTCTTACCACTTTTCTATTGCTGGTTTTAGTGGAAAATATTTGAGTTTTCCTTCCCTGACTGGTTTCTGCCTTACATGGGTTCTGGTTTTCACAGGTTTTACTGTATCATGTCTATTTTCCTATATTAATATTCTCATATGACATAATTTCTTATGTTTGCATAGAATTTCTTATAAATTTTTTTATTTATTCCTCTACTGTTGTCTATTTAGTTTGTCTACACTTTTTTGCTACCATAAATAACACTGTAATGAACATTACTGAGCCCTGGTGGCTCAGTGGTTAAGCACTTGGCTGCTAACCGAAAGGTTGGCAGTTCAAATTCATAAGCTGCTCTGTGGGAAAAGATATGACAGTCTACTTCCATAAAGATTTACAGCCTTGGACACCCTATGGGGCAGTTCTACTTTGTCCTATAAGGTCACTAATGGGTTGGAATCGACTCAATGGCAATGGGTTTGGCTTTTTTCTGTTTTTTGTTTTGGATTATGTACATCCTTGCAATGTACATCTTTGTGCGCATCTCTGATAAATTCCTAGAAATGCAATTGTTGGGTTAAAGGATATGCACTTTTTTTCCCCATAATTTTTATTGTGCTTTAAGTGAAAGTTTACAAATTAAGTCACTCTCACATAAAAACTTATATACACCTTGCTACATACTCTCAATTACCCTCCCCCTAATGATACAGCCCGCTCCCTCCCTCTACTCTCTCTTTTTGTGTCCTTTCGTCAGCTTCTAACCTCCTCTACCCTCTCATCTCCCCTCCAAGGAGGAGATGCCAACATAGTCTCAAGTGTCCATCTGATCCAAGAAGCTCACTCCTCACCAGCATCCCTCTCCAACCCCTTGTCCAGTCCAATCTATGTCTAAAGAGTTGGCTTCGGGAATGGTTCCTGTCCTGGGCCAACAGAAGGTCTGGCGGCCATGACCACCAGGGTCCTTCTAGTCTCAGTCCGACCATTAAGTCTGGTCTTTTTATGAGAATTTGGGGTCTGCATTCTCCTGCTCCCTCAGGGGTTCTCTGTTGTGTTCCCTGTCAGGGCAGTCATCGGTTGTAGCCGGGCACCATCTAGTTCTTCTGAGGACATGTACATTTTAAAGCATTTGATACATATTGCTAAGTTGTCCTCCAGAAAGACTGTACAACGGAGTATAAAAATGCTAATGCAAAGTCACACGTGGCCTTCCTGAAGCAATCTGCCCAACGCACTCTGGGAATTTTGTCCAAAATGCAGATTCTGTTTCAGGAGGTCTAGGGTGAGGACAGCAATTCTGCATTTCCAGCAAGTTCCCAGGGGATGCTCCATTTAGGGTTCTCTTTGTGGGCCACAGAGGACAATTACGGGCTGAATGAGAAAAACGGCTGGGGATGAAAACTACCCTTTAGAACATTGGCTGTAAAGTAAGCTAAATTCCCAACACCTAATCATATTCCTGATGGCAGTCAGCACTCAGTGCTCCAGGTGCTTATTTACTGCTCAGGTCTGAAAAGCTACCTGCATGATTAGTATTCTTATCCCATTTTCCAAGGAACCCTGGTGGAACAGTGGTTAAATGCCCGGGGGCCAACGGAAAGGTCGGTGGTTTGAACCAATCAGCTGCTTCGTGGGAGAAAGATGTGGAAATCTGCTTCTGTAAAGATCAAATCAAAAAAAGCCAAACTTGCTGCCATCAAGTCAATAGGGGTAGAACTGCCCCACAGGGTTTCTAAGGCTGTAAATCTTTACAGAAGCAGTTTGCCACATTTTTCTTCCAAGGAGTGGCTGGTGGGTTCAAACCACGGACCTTTTGGTAAACAGCTGAGTGCTTAACCACTGCACCACCTAGGAAACCCTATGGGGCAGTTCTACTCTACCCTATAGGGTCACTGTGAGTCGAAATTGACTCGGTGGTACACAACAAAAATAACATCCCATTTTCCAGGTGTGGAAAGTGAGTTCTAGAGAGTCTAAGTGACTTGCCCAAAATCCTATCTAAAACCAAACCAAACCCACTGCCGTCAAGTCAATTCTGATTCATAGAGACCCCGTAAGGACAGAGTAGAACAGCCCCATTGGGTTTGCAAGGCTGTAAATTCTTACGGAAGCAGACCGCCACATCTTTCTCCTGAAGAGCAACTGGTGGGTTTAAACAGCTGACCTACTGGTTAGCAGTCCACCTCTTTAACAACTGTGCCACCAGGGTTCCTTCCAAAGTCCTATAGCAATTAAGAATTAGGGCTTGCAAAGAAAGGTTAGGGCATCCCATAATGCCTTTCTGTAAACAAATGATCCCCTGGAACATAACCTGGGTACAGTTACCACAGATACGGTCTAATACTAACGGTTTGCCTACCTCTCTCAGAGTGCCTGGCCCTGGTAAGCACTGTGGAGGAAGCCCCCGGCAGGCAGGCAGCCAAGTCCAGGGGACCCCTGGAGTTGGGTTACAACGGATAAGTCACTCAATTCATCCCTGCATGCTTCGTCATAGAGTTTTTAGTGTCCACGTTCCTCAAAGGATTGCTGTGAATACAAAGGGGGCAAAAAGATGAAATTAAAGCATTATTTATAGTGAGGTTTTATACACTCATAAAAATGAGGTAGTCAGGTATTACTCTGTAACTTTAAGTTACTGTAAGATAAATAGTCCCAAGACCTGACCTCTAATCATTATTTCACTAGCCCTAAGCCTCTCTGGAAACCCTGGTGGCGTAGTGGTTAAGTGCTACGGCTGCTAACCAAAGGGTCGGCAGTTTGAATCTGCCAGGAGCTCCTTGGAAACTCTATGGGGCAGTTCTACCCTGTCCTATAGGGTTGCTATGAGTCGGAATCGACTGGATGGCACTGGATAAGCCTCTCTGCTGTGGACAGAGCCAACTGGCCATTTCCACACATTTTTACATATAACAGACTAGAATGAACTAGAAAAACCCTGTATTTAGAAGGCATTTTTGTATCGATAAATATATATATGTTAACATATGAATTATATAAATATATTATTTAAATTATATATAAATGTTTACAATTATTATGGAAAACTAATTTCAAACATATACAAATAGTATAATGAACCATGGGTATCCATCCCCAGATTCCACCATCAGCTCATGGCCAAGTGTATTTCATCTATACCCCTGCCCGCTTCCTCCTTCCCACATAAATTTAAATACTAGAAACCATACCATTTTTAAACAATTTTTTTGAGATGTAATACCATAAAAATTACCTTTTTAAAGTGTGCAGTTCAGTAGCTTTTAGTATATTCACAGAGTCATGTGATCATCACCACTACCTAATTCCAGCACATTTTCATCATCCCCAAAAAGAAACCCCATACCCATTAGCAGTCCTTCCTCATTCTTCCTTCTCCCCAGCCCTTGGCAATCACTAACTCGCTTTGTCTGTCTCTATGACTTTCCTATTCTGGATATTTCATAGAAATTGAATCATACCATATGTGGCCTTTTGTGATTGGTTTCTTTCACTTAGCATAATGTGTTTGAGGCTCATCCATATGGTAGCATGCCTCTGAACTTCATTCCTTTTTATGGCCAAATAATATCCCATTGTATGGATGTGCCACATTAGAGATCATATAATTTCTTATACAGCCATGTGACCCTTACTGTCCATGACATGTTTTGGGAAATAGGATGTTACGTGATTTGGACGTTGTGTGAACTTGCCTAAATTGCTAGCAGTAGCATTCACTGATTTTCCACCTTCGCGTTGTTTAATAACCTTTTGTTTCACTTCCAAATCGATATTTCTCCTTCGCTTAGTGGTGCTGCTATCGCTAGCACCGGTTTTACTGCGTTTGGGAGGCATCGTGCACTTCACGGTAATACTTTCGAAAGAAAGTTGCACAGAGAGATGACGCTACAACTCTCAGATGTGCAATAGACGAGCTCGGATGTTGATGCCCACGAGTCAGAGCACACGCTGTCGTACAGTAAATTTTTATTCGTAAGTAGGGAAAGTTCACATTAAAATAGTGATAGAAAGTACAGAACATACATAAGCCGGTATCATAGGCATTTATTATGATTATCGAGACATATGTATTGTAGGTTTTCCAGGCACTGTGCCATCGTATGCCTGGCAGCACAATGGTTTTGTATACATAAGACTTGAGGTACATGTGTTGTGTGCAGGAAGTTGTTGCGTTCCCTATGTCCCATTACACCCGCTGCGTCCTGTTCTCCAACCAGGATTTCTGAACTCTATGATAAGTTTATGGGACCATGGACATATATGTGGTTGGACGTTGCCTGAACGGACGTTATGAGGTGCGTGCCTATATAAATATTTCAGTATGTCTCTCTAAAAGATACCATTTGCCGCTGAGTCGGTTGACTCAGAGCAACCCCATGTGTGTCAGAGTAGAACTGTGCTTCATAGGGTTTCCAGTGGCTGAATTTTCAGAAGTAGATTGCCAGGCCTTTCTTCTAAGGTACCTCTGGAGAGACTCGAACCTCCAACCCTTTGGTTAACAGCCTGCACATTCGTCATTTAGATCGCCCAGGGACTCCATCTCTAAAACACAGACTTTCCTATTTTTCCGCAGGCTCCTGGAACAAATTACCACAAACAGTGTTTTAAGACAACAGAAATGTATCCTCTCATAGTTCTGGAGGCTACAAGTCTGAAATGTGGCAGTGCGATGCTCCCCCCATCTATTCCTTCCCTTTTGCAGCTAGCTTCTCTTTTATAAGGGCCACCTAGATAGATAGTCCAGGGTAATTTCTTCTCAAAATCCTTAATTATATCTGCAAAAGACCCTTATGCTAATTAAGGTAACATTTACAAGTTTCAGGGATTAGGACTTGATATCTTTGGTTGGCCATTATTGAACCTATTGTTGTAAGCCCCCGACTCATGGCCACCCCATGCGCTACAGGACTGGGCCACTGTAATCCACAGGGTATTCTCTGGTGGATTTTGGAAGTCCTTTCTTCCTAGCCTGTCTTAGTCTGGAAGCTCTGCTGATGTCTGTTCAGCATCATAGCAACACAAAAGCCACCATTGACAGACAGGTGATGGCTGCAGGTGAGGTGCATTAGCCAGGAATTGAACCCGGTTCTCCCACACTGAAGGAGAGACTTCTACCACTCTGTATTCAACCTATTACAACACTTCAAATAAAATAAAGATAATTCCTCATATCATCGACTACCTAGCCAGAATTTAACTTTCCAGTTATTTTATACCTGTCAAAAATTTTTTAGAGGTTGGTTTGTTTACATCAGGAATCAAATACAGTTCTCATACTGCCACTGGTTGATACATCTTTTAAGTCTCTTAATTTATTCATAGCCCTCCCCCTTCTCCATGATGCCCTTGCAATTTATTTGTAGTAGAAACCTAAATTATATTTTAAAGATACTAAATTACAATTAGCTTGCAATGACACGTTGATCTTAAAACAAAACAGTATCAATTAGGAAAGAGTAATGATACATACTGTCCTCCCACCCCTATCCCTTGTAGTCAAAGACTGATTCACTTACATGGGAGTAATAAATAAAAAGTTTGTCCGCAAGGGGATAATAAATAAAATAATACAATGGCTCAGTGGTAGAATTCTCGGTTTCCATGCAAGAGACCCAGGTTCGATTCCCAGCCAATGCATCATCTCACGTACAACCACTATCCGTGTGTCAGTGGAGGTTTGCGTGTGGCTACGGTGCTGAACAGGTGTCAGCACAGCTTTCAGACTAAGATGGACTAGGAAGAAAGGCCTGGTGATCTACTTTCAAAAAATGAGTCAATGAAAACCCTATAGATTACAATGGCCCGATCTCACTGTGCATGGAGTCACCATGAGCTGGGGCCCAATTCAACAGCAGCCAGCAACAATAAATAAAAAGATAGCATTATGTTGTAACTGTAAGGTGCACAGGCATGACTGTTTAAGACAGTGTTTTAATTTTATAAACCTGTTTTTAAATGGTCTAAACACAAGGTATCTAAAAACAAATCCCTGTGTTATTTGATGAGAAAGGGCAGGGTACACAGCTCCTGCAAAGGGAAATGCCCAGGGCACAGGGCAGAGAGGGCATTCTGCATGGATGTGCATAAAGATTAGCTGATCTCTGGTAAGGGTTTGAGGCTTTGAGAAACATGAAAGTTTAAAGACACCTGGTTGCTATGGCTGCACCTGCACGTGAAGGGGAAAACAGACAATCCTCTTTCATCTACATTATAAGAAGAGCTTGGGGGCTGCTTTACCTACACAACAGTGGTGCAGTGGTTAAGTGTTCAGCTGTTAACCAAAAGGTCAGCAGTTCAAATCCACCAGCCGCTCCTTGGAAACCCTATGGGGCAGCTCTACTCTGTCCTATAGGGTCGCTCTGAGTTGAAATCTATTGGATGGCAATGGGTTTGTTTGTTTTTGGTATCCATTGCAGGGGTGGGGCGAGCAGAGCTTCTGCCTCTGGAGCAGCCTTGGCTGACATCCTGGTGGCCTGAAGGAATTAGCCTGCAGGATGGAAGGGAGAGGTATTTGCCTTCTTTCGCTCCTTTCTTCACCCCTGCCCTTTGAGTCCTAACCATGTAAGCCCTGCCCTGAGAGGGGGAGGTCATGGGAGAGCAGCAGGAGCCACTGGGCTGGCCGGTTGGTCAGAGGGTGACTGGGTGTGGACTCTGGACTGGACGACACCAGGGATGCCTGGCCCTGGGAAGAGGGCCAGGCTGGATTATTTTTCTGGCTACTATGGGCCTCAACATACATTCCTTTCCCCTGTCCAAGCTGGAAATTCCATTTCGTTGAGCATCTGTGGTATATGTGTGGTATGAAAAGCATTAGGCCCTGAGCTCCCAGCCCTCAACTCCCAGCCCTCAGCTCTGTGGAGGTATATCCAGAACTCTAGCCTTTGGCCTTTCAGGAAACTTGAATGCAGAGCAGAGAGGAGGGGCTCTTTCAGTACTCTCCAGGCTGATCACAGGCCAGGTACAGCATCAGCTTTACATCAGGTGGGAAAACAATGACAACAGCAAATCTCTATTCAAAGGCTTATGACCATAGCCAGGCACTGTCACTGCATATTTCATGAAATCCCACAGGTAGGTGGAAGAGGATCTGAGAGAAGCAAGGAAAGGGAGGCTTAGTGAGGTCAACTAACTTGCTCAAAGTTAAGCAAAGTATCAACACATTTGGCCTTATCTCTATAGCTCTAAACAAAAAAAAAAAAACACCAAACCCAGTGCTGTCGAGTCGATTCCGACTCATAGCGACCCTATAGGACAGAGTAGAACTGGCCCATAGAGTTTCCAAGGAGTGCCTGGCGGATTCGAACTGCTGACCTTTTGGTTAGCAGCCGTAGCACTTAACCATTATGCCACCAGGGTTTCCTTCTATAGCTCTAGGCAAGACATTTTGCCTCTCTGAGCCTCAGTTTCCCCATCTGCAGAATGGAAATAATAGTGATACCTACTTGGAGAAGTTAATACAAAGAGAAACCGAGCCAATGCATGGAAACTGGCTTGATGAACTAAAGTACTTTGCACACACAAGGTAAAACGGTTAGAAAGCTGTTTGACTAGAACCAATATTGGAGCAAACTCAGATGTTTTCTCGGTAACAAGGAGTAACAATTTCTTTGATGACATTCTTCTAATCAGTAAATTAGATTACTCCTGGTAAGAATATCTACCTTTTCGTAAGACAATAAAGCTCATTTCATCTTGACTGAGAAAAAAAAATGAGGCCTGTGCACGTTGCTCTTTTCCTTGAAATAGCCCTTGTGCTAAAAAGGGGCTGCCCACTACTGAATAGGCTGTGAGTTCCTCCGAGGCAGACCATGTTATGTTGTGTCAGCAGGAGCTTTTAGCCAAGTCCTGAGCACAAGTCAGGCTGCTGCCAAACACCTGGTTGATAAACATACACTTTCTCCATTTCCTGCTCAAATACAGAAAAGGCTCTGCAGGCTTCAGCTACCTTAACAAAACAAAACCAAAACACCACTGCCTTCGACTCCGTTCTGATTCATAGGGACCCCACAGGATTTCCAAGGCTGTAGATCTCCAGGGAAGCAGACTGCCAGGTCTTGTTGTTTGGAACCCCAGACCTTGTGATTAGCAGTCAAGCGCTTCACCCACTGCACCACAGCTACCTTACATAAAAATAGATAGTATTTTTTTCTTCATTACAAAGTGCAAAGAAATTGTCCTGTATTCTTAACTTTTAAAGTTTTATTCATTCATTCCACACACCAAAAATATATTTTAAAATTCATTCTGCAAATTTTGAGCATGTCCACAGTACCAGGCACTGTCTAGATTCTAGGAATACAGAACAGACCCCATCCTGTCTGCATGGAGCTCACCTAGTTTAACAGGAGCAAGAGAAAATTAAAACAAACTAGTAAGTAAATGGAAACCCTGGTGGCCTAGTGGTTAAGCGCTATGGCTGCTAACCAAAGGGCCGGCAGTTCGAATCCGCGCTCCATGGAAACTCTATGGGGCAGTTCTACTCCGTCCTATAGGGGTCCCTAGGAGTCGGAATCAACTCGAGGGCACTGGGTTTTTTTTTTGGGTTAGTAAGTAAATAACATTGTGATCAGTGCTATGGCGGAAACAAAGATGATGCAGAGATAAGGTAGTGGGGAAAGGCCTCTCCATGGAGAAACACAAAAGGAACAGAAGGAGCCATGCTGTGATGGGGCTGGAGACAGGATGCTAGACAGAGGGAACCACCAGAGTGAAGGGCTGGGGGTGGGGCTGGCGAATTTGCCTAGAGCAAGCAGGTAGGAGGAGGAGGCTCAGAGACAAAGAAGGAGAGGTAGGCAGGGGGGCTTGTAATAACAAAACAAAACAAAAAGAACCACCAGAGTGAAGGGCTGGGGGTGGGGTTGGCAAATTTGCCTAGAGCAGGCCTAAAAAAAAAAAAAAAAGCAGGTAGGAGGAGGCTCAGAGACAAAGAAGGAGAGGTAGGCAGGGGAGCTTGTAGGCCATATAAAAAAAACCCACTGCAGTTGAGTCGATTCCGACCCATAGTGACCCTATAGGACAGAGTAGAACTGCCCCATAAAGTTTCCAAGGAGAGCCTGGTGAATTTGAACTGCTGACCTCTTGGTTAGGGGCCGTAGCACTTAAACCACTACGCCACCAGGGTTTCCTGTAGGCCATATATATATATATATATATATGATGTTTTCAGGTGCCATAGAGTCTAGGAGCCCTGGTGGCACAGTGGGTAAAGCAATCCACTGCAAACCAGAATGTTGGCAGTTCAAAACCACCAGTGGCTCTGCAGGAGAAAGATGTGTCAGTCTGCTTTCCTAAGGATTTACAGCCTTGGAAACTGGGTCACTATGAGTTGGGACTGACTCAGAGTGACCCTATAGGACAGTGTCCCATATAGTTTCCAAGAAGCGCCTGATGGAGTTGAATTGCAGACCTTTTTGTTAGCAGCCATAGCTTTTAACCTTTGCTCCACCAAACCAAAAAAAAAAAAAAAACAAAAACCCATTGCCGTCCAGTAGATTCTGACTAATAGCAGCCTTACAGGACAGAGTAAAACTGCCCCCGCAGAGTTTCCAAGGAGCACCTTATGGATTTGAACTGCCAACCCTTTGGTTAGCAGCTGTAGTACTTAACCACCATGCCACCAGGGTTTCCACTCCTCTACCAGGGTTCTATATATATATAACTCATTCATGGAGGCTCCATGCATGTCAGAGTAGAACTGTGCTTCACAGGGTTTTCAATGGCTGATTCTTTTGAGGTGCCCCTGGGTGGCACTGAGTTTGGGTTTTGGGTGGACTAGAATCACCGATCTTTTGGTTAGCAGCTGAGCATGATGACTGTTTTCACTATCCAGGGACTGACTCTGTCTATATCTAGAGAAAGATGTGAGCATGTGTGTGTATGTACACACACACACACATATACAGAGAGACAGAGAGAGAGATTGAGATTTATTTTAAGGAATTGGCTGCAGGTTGGAAAATCAGGCAGGAGCTGATATTGCAGTCTTGAGGCAGAATTTCTTTTTCTCCAGGAAAATTCAGTTTTTGCTCTTAAGGCCTTCAATTGATTGGATGAGGCCCACCCACATTATTGAGGTTAATTGCCTTTCCTAAAAGTCAACTGACTGTACATACTAACGACACTTAAAATACCTAGATTGGAACCCTAGTTAAAGAGCTCGGCTGCTAACCAGGAGGTCCGGCAGTTCAAATCCACCAGCTGCTCCTCGGAAATCCTATGGGGCAGTTCTACTCTGTCCTATAGGGTCACTACGAATTGGAATCGGCTTGACGGCAATGAGTTTTGGTTTTCAACACCTAGATTGCTGTTTGATCAAATAACTGAATATATAGCCTAACCAATTTTCGCATGCACATTAAGTGATCGAAAAGACTGTGGTACCTTAGTCATCAAAATGACATCTTTGCTTTTTAAAACTGTCAAAAGAAAAAAATTTGATTAACAAATCCATTAGAGTTAACAAGGCTTAAAAAACACCTACTGCCATCCAGTCGATTCCAACTCATAGTGACCCTATAGGACAGAGTAGAACTGTCCCATAGAGTTTCCAAGGAGTGCTTGGTGAGTTTGAACTGCCAACCTCCTGGTTAGCAGCCGTAGCACTTAATCACTATGCCACCAGGGTTTCCTAACAAGGCTTACTGAGTGAAAATCTGTTTGCAAACCGGGAGCATCAAAGCAGAAAGTGGCAAGAAGCTTGATGAAGCAGTGAGAGCACAGGGTTTTAAAGGCAGTTAGGGAATTTCCAGTAGGGAAGGTATAACGTTTGGGCCTTAAAAACCAAAACCAAACCCATTGCCGTTGAGTCAATTCTGACTCATAGAGACCCTATAGGACACAGTAGAACTGCCCCATTTTTGACTTATTTGTTCTTGGAAAGGTTTTGCACTGGCACAAATGATCATTAATTTTTATCAGTTAACAAAATTTTAAAGAGGTCTTTTGCAGCAGATTTGCCCAGTGCAATACATTGTTCAATTTCTTGACTGCTGCTTCCATGGATATTGTTGATCCAAGTAGAATGAAATCATTGACAACTTCAATTTTTTTCTCCATTTATTATGATGTGGTTTATCAGTCCAGTTGTGAGAATTTTCATTTTCTTCATGAAGTGAAAAATGAAGACAGAAGAATTGATGTGTTCAAACTACGGTGTTGGCAAAGAATACTGAATATACCATTGACTGCCAAAAGAACAAACGGATCAGTTTAGAAGAAATACAACCAGAATGTTCCTTAGAAGTCAGGATGGTAATACTTCAATTCACTTATTTTGGACACGTCATGAGGAAAGACCAATTGCTAGAAAAGGACATCATGTTTGGTAAGGTAGAGGGCCAACAAAAATGATGGAAATCATCAATGAAATGGACTGACACAACAGCTGCAAAAATGGATTCAAACGTACCAATGATTGTGAAGATGGTACAGGACCAGGAACGTTTTCAATGATTGTGAAGATGGTACAGGACCAGGAACGTTTTGTTCTGTCAGACATGGGGTTGTCATGAGTTAGAGTCGACTGAACAGCAACTAACAACATGGCCTAGCCAAGTGGATATATAAAACTAACCATCACAGGATCACTTTCATGGCTATGGAGAGAATGGATAGAAAAATGGAAGTGGGCAGATCAGTTAGGGACTGTTGAAGTTGGAAAGGTGAGAGATGATGGACATCCATGAGGTAAGATGGCTGCAGTAGACATGGAAAGAAGGGGGGCACATGTGAGATATTTTATAGGTAGGGTTGGCAGGACTTGCTGACGGACTAGATAAGGGGTAAGAGGAGGTGACGCCACGTACACAGAAGTTAGAAGAGGACAGGTGTGGAGGGGGGAAATAAAGAATTCCATATTAGATACGCTAAGCTTGAGCTATCTAATCAGAGATTTTAATTAGCCCCTGGAAATGTGGGTCTGGGAATTGGTGGGGAGGTCTGAGCTGGAGAGAAAAATTTGAGGATCATCAGGGGAATATGTACTGAATTATATAGATGCATTGTAACAAAAAAAAAAAAAATTTTTTTTTTTTTCACTGTCAAGGGTAACCAAGAGTAAAAAAACCAAGCCCATTGCCGTCGAGTCAATTCCAACTCATAGTGACCATATAGGACAGAGTAGAACTGCCCCATAGGGTTTCCAAGGAGCAGCTGGTGGATTAGAATTGTCAACCTTTTGGTTAGCAGCTCAACTCTGAAACCGAGAGTAAGAGTCTGTAAATCTAGTTCTCAGCTCCCTGCAAAGAGTTGAACATTCTGCATTTGAACAAGTGCTGAGCATTTACAAAGACAGGAGTCTGGGTCCTCAGTGGACTGTATTCAGAGTCGCCAACCTCACTTAACAGACCTCTTTGCATTTCTATTGCTACAGGAGCTAATTCTCACTGAGGGGCAAAAGCGAAAGGATTCTTGCCTTCTATAAACCTGGCTGCCAAGTAGAGTCATGGCGACCCCAAGAGTGTCAGAGCAGAACTGTGCTCCACAGGGTTTTTTTTTCTTCTTCTTCTCCATTGTAAACTTCCTCATCAACCTCTTACCCTATGTTTTTTTCTTCCACTGATGGCCACTACCTATTTCCATGTTTCATTAGAAGCTGAAAAATGATGATTTTCTAATTTTGTCAGTTTCTGTGCAATTCACTGAAATTTTTCAATATAGAACTTTCCTTTATCCCCTATGGCTGTTTGGTTACACTGAAATATGGTTCATGCTGAGAAGGCAGGACAAATGCTGAGTCCATAGGGTTTTTTGTTTTGTTTTGTTTTTCCCATAGGGTTTTTTAATGGCTGATTTTTCAAAAGTAGATCCCAGGTCTTTCTTCCATGGTGCCTCTGGGTGGACTCAAACCTCCAATCTTCTGGTTAGCAGCTGAAAGTGTTAACCATTTTTACCACAAAAAAATGGGGTCAGAGTCTTGGCTCTGGTGAAAAATGAACACTTTTTTCATCAAAGTCACTTGTATTGAAGAAGTCAAACTTATGTTTTCTAAACTGTTTTAGTTGAAGGGGAACATTTATTCATAATGTGTTTTTACACTTATGTTTTTGAGTGATTTAGATCCCTGAAGTATTATAATGAAATGTGCAAAGACCTGGAGTTAGAAAACCAAAAGGGAAGAATACACTCAGCATTTTTCAAGTTGCAAGAATTGAAGAAAAAATTCAAGGCTTGAGTTGCAATTCTAAAGAGTTCTATGGGCAAAATATTGACTGATGCAGGAACCATCAAAATAAGATGGAAGGAATACAGACTCACTGTATCAAAAAGAATTGGTCGATATTCAACAATTTCAGGAGGTAACATATGATTAAGAACTGATGGTAGTGAAGGAACAAGTCCAAGCTACACTGAAGACATTGGTGAAAAACAAGGTTCCAGGAATTGAAGGAATATCACTTGAGATGTTTCAACAAACACATGCAGCACCGGAGATGCTCACTCGTCTCTGCCAAGAAATTTGGAAGACAGTTACCTGGCCAACCAACTGGAAGAGATCTATATTTGTGCCCATTCCAAAGAAAGGTGATCCAACAGAATGCAGAAATTATCTAACAATACCATTAATACCACACACAAGTAAAATTCTGCTGAAGATAATTCAAAAGCAGTTGCAGCAGTACATTGACAGGGAACTGCCAGAAGTTCAAGCCAGATTCAGAAGAGGACGTGGAACGAGCAGAGAATACCAGAAAGATGTTTAACTGTGTTTTATTGACTGTGTGAAGGCCTTCGACTGTGTGGATCATGACAAATTATGGATAACACTGTGAAGAATAGGAATTTCAGAACACTTAATTGTGCTCATATGGAGCCTGTATACAAACCAAGAGCCAGTTATTTGAAGAGAAAATGGGGTACTAAACCAAAAACCAAATCCAGTGCCATCGAGTTGATTCTGACTCATAGCGACCCTATAGGACAGAGTAGGACTACCCCATAGAGTTTCCAAGGAGCGCCTGGCGGATTCAAACTGCTGACCCTTTGGTTAGTAGCCATAGCACTTAACCACTGTGCCACCAGGATTTCCAAGGGGATACTACTTGGTTTAAAATCAGTAAAAGTGTGCCTTAGGGTTGTAGCCTTTCATCATCACACTTATTCAATCTGTATGCTAAGCAAATAATCCGAGAAGCTGTATTATATGAAAAACAGGGCATCAGCACTGGAAGAAGACTCATTAACAACCTTTCATATGCAGGTGACATAACCTTGCTTGTTGAAAGTGAAGAGGACTTGAAGCACTTACTGATGAAGATCAAAGACTACAGCCTTCAGTATGGATTACACCTCAACATAAAGAAAACAAAAATCCTCACAACTGGGCCAATAAGCAACATCACGATAAAAGACTGAAGTTGTCAAGGATTTCATCTTACTTGGATCCACAATCAGTGCCCATGGAAGCAGCAGTCAAGAAATCAAAGGACATATTGCATTGGGTAAATCTGCTGCAAGGACTAAGGTGCGCCTGACCCAAACCATGATATTTTCAGTCACCTCATATGCATGTGGAGCTAGGCAATGAATAAGGAAGATTGAAGAATTAACGCCTTTGCGTTATGGTGTTGGCAAAGAATACTGAATACACCATGGACTGCCAAAAGAATGAATAAGTCTGTCTTGAACAAGTCTTTGTCTCACGTACTTTGGACATGTTATCAGGAGGGACCAGTCCCTGGAGAAGAACATCATGCTTGGTAGGGCAGAGGGTCAGGGAAAAAGAGGAAGACCCTTGACGAGATGGATTGACGCAGTGGCTGCAATAATGGGCTCAAACACAGCAACGATTGTGAGGATGGCGCAGGACCGGGCAGTGTTTGATTCTGTTGTACACAGGGTAGGTGTGAGTTGGAACTGACTCAATGGAACCTAACAACAACAAACTCCTGAACCATCTGTACTACTATGTGAATGATTATATTAGTTTTCTAACCAGTTAATCAGTTGCCTTTGAGTCAGTTC
This sequence comes from Elephas maximus indicus, assembly GCF_024166365.1. Taxonomy (NCBI): domain Eukaryota; kingdom Metazoa; phylum Chordata; class Mammalia; order Proboscidea; family Elephantidae; genus Elephas; species Elephas maximus. The sequence goes on from NC_064837.1 coordinate 56,160,676, forward strand.
CAACTCATGGTGACCCCAAGTGTTTCACAGTAGAACTGAACGTCATAAGGTTTTCAATGGTTGTTATCTTTTGGAAATAGATTGCCAGGCTCTTCTTCTGAGGTACCTTTGGGTGGATCCAGCCAGCCAACCTTTTGGTTGGTAGCTCAGTGCTTAACTGTTTTTGTGCACCCAGGAACTCCTATTAAAACAAAAAATCTGTTGCGTCAATTCCAACTCACAGCAACCCTACAGGACAGAGTAGAACTGCTCCACAGAGTTTCCAGGGAGCACCTGGGGACTCCTTTTAGTTTCGTTAAAACAAAAACATTGTCGTTGAGTCGATCCTGACTCATACTGACCCTATAGGACAGAGGAGAGCTGCTCCACAGGGTTTCTAAGGTTAGGCTGGTGGATCTGAACTGCTGACCTTTTGGTTAGCAGCCAAGCTCTTAACCACTGCACCACCAGGGCTCCAATTAGTTTCCTAGGGCTGCCTTAATAAATTACGACAAACTGGGTGGCTTAAAACAACAGAAATTTATTCTCATAATTCTGGAGGCTAGAAGTTTCTCTCTCTGAAGACTCTGAGGGAGAATCTGTTCCAGGCCTGTCTCTTAGCTTCTGGTGTTGCTGGCAGTCCTTGGTGTTCTTTGGCTTGTAGAAGCATTACTCAGATCTCTGCCTCCCTCATCATGTGGCTTTCTCCCCAAGTGCCTGTCTCTTCTCTTCCAAGAGCACCAGTCATGTTGGTGTTCGCCAGTATGACCTCATCTTAACTTGGTCACATTCATATGTATTGAGGGCTAGGATTTTACTATATCTTTCTGGGGGGACACAATTCAGCCCACAACCATGGGTATCCAAACTGCTAACATAAAAGTCTCTGGGAGGAGTGCTATCACCAAGTCAGACACCTCACCAAGCAGATCCATGTTGGCTCTGCTGGCAGTGACTGGACTCCCTCCCCTGCCTTTGGGGCAGTCTTCAGGTTGGGAAGACAGGCTTTTCAACAATTGTCCTTTCTTTGTTGCCCATACCTCTTAATTTCAATCACTGTAAAACACAGCGCAGGAGCTCAGGTAGATAAAACATGAGAGAAGCTTCCTAAACCCAAAACCAAATAGGACAGAGTAGAACTGCCCCATGGAGTTTCCAAGTAGCGCCTGGTGGATTTGATCCACTGACCTTTTGGTTAGCAGCCGTAGCTCTTAACCACTATGCCACCAGCGTTTCTAAGAGAAGCTTAGGAGGAAGGAAATGAACCCTCACATCAGAAAGTCTTCTCCCCTCAGCTGAAAGGATCCTTTAGCAGCAAGGGGATGCCCAGTGGCAAGGCTGTTTGTGAATTAGCTGGCTGCCACTAGCGCTGCCTGGTGGCTCTCTGCCAGCAATTTCAAAGCAGAGGGCTTCGATTCTTCCCCTGTGGCCCTGGCTGGACGCTCATTCAACAAGTAGTTCTTGAGCACCTGCTATGTGTCAGGTGCTGACCAAGGTGCTAGGACTTCAGCAGAGGACAAGAAAAACCCTCTGCCCGCAGAAAAGTTTGTATGGACAGACAAAAAGCACAGTAGTAGGTGAGACACAGGACACGTTGGCTAGCCAACAGTTTTAAAGGGGTGGGGTGTTATTGAGGGAAAGGCGTTATGGAGTGCCACTGTGGTGGTAGATAGGAGCTTGTGATTTCAAATAATGAGTCAAGGAAGGCCTCACTGAGGTGAACTTTGAGCACAGACCCCAAGAAGCTGAGGGAAGAAGGTACCTAGAAGGATGCAGGAACAAGCCTGAGCAAGAGCCCTGGATCAGATTGGAGACATCATTGGGGTGGGGCAGGGGAAGAGGAGAGAAGTACATCAGGTTGGGCCTTTAGGTTTGATGGAGAAGACTGACATGATTTTGTCTTATTTTTTAACAGATCACTCCAGCTGCTATGTTGAGAGGCGGCAAGGATGGAGGCGTTGAAGTAATTCAATCCCAGGAATGACGGCTTGGACCAGGGGGTAGAGGTGGAGCTGCCACCAGGAGTAGAATTAAAAAAGCAATGCTTTTATCCCTTATAGGATGAAGTGGCTCAGAAAGCGCTGACTTAAAAAGTGATTTGTTTGGGGTAGAGATGGGTAGTAAACATCCCAAAGATACAAATGGGTATTGACTATGAAAAGTCAGTAGCATTTTCAATGAAAGGTGTCCTCTCCAGAGGCAATCACTGTTAGTAATATATTTTATGTGTCCTCCCAACAATATTCTTAGTGTAATCATATCCCCCCATTTTTAATACCAATCATAGCACACCCACTATTTTGCACCTTGCTTTTTGTATTCTTCTATTTTTCTGGAGATTGTTTCATATCAATACACGCCAAGCTGCCTTTTTTTTTCTTTAAATTTTATTTTGTTGTTTAGAATATACACAGCAAAACATAGCCAATTTAAATTTCTACATGTACAATTTAATGACATTGATAACATTTTTCGAGTTGTGCAATCATTCTCACCCTCCCTTTCCAAATTGTTCCTCCCCCATTAACATAAATTCACTGCCCCCTATGGTTCCTTATCTAATCTTTTGAGTTACTATTGTCACTTTGAGCCAATACATAGTTCTTGAAAGAGCATAATGCTCAAGGCAGACTTTTTTTTTTTTTTTTTCCACTAGTTAAGCTAAAGCATTGTTTGGTTTTAAGAAAACTTCAGGGGATATTTTTGGTTTAGGGATTATCTCAGAGCAGTAGTTTCAGGAATTCATCTACCCTCCATGGCTCCAGAAAGTCTAGACTCCATGAGAATTTGAAATCGTGTTCTATATTTTCCCCCTTTTGATCAGGATTCTTCTATGGAATAGGTCATTTTCTTAGAGGAGCTTTGGTTAAGTGTTTGACTGCTAACTTAAAGGTTGAACGTTTGAACCCATCCAGCAGCTCCATGGGATGCCTCCTTCTTTTAATGCCTCTAAATTAAACCAGGAGATTAACTTATCATATTTATTTATTTAACCAGTATTCTCTCAGGCATTTAAGTTACTTCCAAATGTTTGCCATTGCAAACAGGCTAGAAATGAATATCCTTGTACGTGCTTCTGTGAGTGTACGTGCCAGTTATCTGTAGGATAAATTCCTATTAACTGATGGCCCAAAGGGTCATGACTTTTACATTTTGATAGACATTGCCAAATTGCCTTCTGATGAGGCTGTATCAATTTATACTTACACCAAACTTGTGAGTGGGCACATTCTTTTGCCACATTCGTTCTCTCTTCCCCAAACTGTGACAGTACTTGGCTGCTGAGCCCTCTTGAGAGCTGATGGGCTTACTTTTCTGATTTTAATCTCCAGGACATAACTTCTGATTTTTATCCTCTGGGCTCATGACCTGTGAGAGGCATTCCATTCTAGAAAACCACCTATAACTCTTGACAGCCATCACTTTCCACCCCGCCCTGTGGGAGGCAGTGGTCAGATGATGGCGGATTCTCCATCAAGGTGCCCCTTTCACAATACTTGTTTCTGCAACATGAATGGGGTTATTACAACTATCTCAAAGACCACTCACGGTGTGAATCACACTGACACGTCACAGCCTCATGGCTCCTGCACCACTCAGTCATCACTCCAGAGCTCACTAACACCTCTTCAGTGGGGAAGGAATATGCAAGGCAACTGTGATGTACTGAACTGTCCCCACAAAGAAATATGTTGAAGTCTTAACCCCCAGTATCTGTGAACATGACCTTGTTAGGAAACAGGGTCTTTGAAGATATTACCGGTCCAATATGAGCATGCCCTTATAAAAAGAGAAGAGACACAGACACAGAGGAAGAACATCATGTGGTAACAGTGGCAGAGACTGGAGTCGGGCTGCCACAAGCCAAGAATACCTTGGGCTACCCAAAAGCTGGAAGAGGCAAGGATTACCAGTAGATCTAAAACCACCATGGAGGAGGAAGAGTATTCCAGAGAAGGTATTCACTCAGTCTCAAAGATACACACAGATTACTTATGAAGTACAAAGAGAGGTGCTTTTTAAAGTGAAGCAATCTGGTAAACCCTGCCTTCACTAAGTGATCCAACTTAATTTCACTGATGATGAGACAACTCATCACAAGCTGTGTCCTTCTCTGTAGCATTCTTCCCCAAAACATTCAATCTGAATCCAATCATGTGGAAACAACTAGGTAAATCCAAACTGAGGGACAATCTGGAAAACAACTGGCCTACATTCTTCAAAAAATGACAGCGTCTAGGGAAATGTTCTAGGTTAAGGAAACATGAAAACTAAATGCAATGCATGATCCTTGAACAGCTCGTGGACAGGGGAAAATTTCAGCTATATAAAAGACATTATTGGGACAATTATGGAAATTTGAATCATTCTAGATAATAGTATTGTATTGATGTTGCCATGTGGTTATAGAGAAGAAGGCCCTTGTTCTGGAGGATTAAGCTAGAGTATTTAGGTATAAAGTGTCTGGATGTCTGTAAGGAACACTCAAATGGTTCAGCAAAAAAGAAAAATATAGAGTGTGAGATAAAGCAAACATGATAAAATGTTATCAACAGGTAAATTTAAGTGGCCAATAAAAACTCCACGGATCACAATGGTCTGATTCCACCGGGTGTGGGGTCACATGAGTCAGGGGCCAACTTGAGAGCCGCTAACAACAATACGGGTTCACTGTATTTTCCTTGCAACTTTTTGTAGGATTAAAAATTTCAAAATAAGGAGCTGGGGCAAGAAGTCCATCTTTGTTTTCAAGTTCTAGACATGCTCCAGAACAGACTCCACTATAGTGATAGTCACCAAACATTTACAAAGAAGGCTAAGAGAAAAAAGCGAATAAATGTCTAATAATCTTAAGTAGTAATGATAACCTACACTTTCATGATATCTGCATTAGTCCCCATTTCCTTCAGAAAACAGGTAAGGTTCACAGCAGGAGGTCATCTCCTAGAGAGAGAACTTCAGTTTAAAGAGCAATTCTTTTATTATTATATAGATGCAATCAGAAACAAACGTGAGATATAATTTAGTGATACAAAGATAAAAGCCTATGATGGAAAAATCTGGGAACGGATAATAAGGGTAATGGCTGAACAACACAATGAACCTAACTAATGTCAGTGAACTGGACATGTGAAGACTGCTGACGTGGAAAACGTTTTATTACATACATATTTACCACAATTTTAAAAAAGTGGAAAAAAACCCTAGAGGTAGAAGACAACACTGTTTATATTTAGTGAACAAACACAGACGATTTACTTCCTGGAAAAAGCAACTGCTGCAAACCCTAAGAATTATTACTCTACAGTAAGACAGATAAAATCCACTATTCAATAACTTTATTCAGTAACCAAATACTGAACACCTATCATGTGCTATGGTCCTGTGCTCAGAGTGCAGAAAGGGTAAGACACAGTTCTTGCCTTGAAGAACTCACCCTGTGTCTTTGCATGTTTCTCTAAAATCCTTTTTAAATTTCTAAATTCACTAACTTTGATTGTAGACAACCTAGAAACAAGAGGGAACTGGTATTTAAAGGCAATTAAAATTTTCGGCTTAATTAAAATGAGATTCAATTCTGCTAGTCATGATAGTTTATATCCTTGTGTATGGCAGCCACATTTTATCAAGTATCTGAAAACATTCTAGAAATTTTAAGCATTAATAGGTATGCTTCTACAACCCAAATTATTCAACTTAAATAGACTTTACAAGAACGCTATATAGAACGTTTACTCAAATAGACAAAAGTCTGAGGGCATGGGGAAATCTCCCTCTTACCTCTTCACCCTCAAAGGCCTTGTCTGATTCCTGACCAGGCAAGTTATTTTTCACTGCAGAAGCCATCTTCAAGAACAATCAAATCAGGAATCACTAAGCAAATGGCACTTTTAGAACTGACTGTCACTGAATTTCAGTTGCTTATCTTGTTTTCTCTGGCTGAAAGAATCCACAAGTCAATCAGATTTGTCTCTTAATTATAGGTTCTTACGAGTAACATTATCAATAGTTTATAATCTAGAAGTGTGAAAATCCCAAATCTTAATGCCCATAAAATGGATCTCTAAACCATAAAGGAGATCTTACTCTGAAGCTTAGAAAAAATCGAGAAGCTCACAATTTTATAAAGTCTGATGTCTCCAAGTAACTCTTAAATGGTTCAGCAAAGATAAAAAGGGGATATACACTGGGAAGACCTACATTTTTCACTTCTGCTGAGAAGTGTTGTATCACTGTAGTTAAAAATGACTGAGCAAAAGGTCCCATTATATAAAGTGTGACAATACAAACTCCTATCTTTGGCGTTTCCTTTCAGGTCTAAAAAGAGTAAGAATGACTGAGGAGAACCTGTTCATGAGCTGCCACAGTTGTGAGTAAAGTTTCCAGAGAAAACCAAAATACCAAACTGGTTGCTGTCAAGTCGATTCCGACTCATAGAGACCCTATAGGACAGAGCAAAACTGCCCTGTAGGGCTTCCAAGGAGTGCCTGGTGGATTTGAACTGCTGACCTTTTGGTTAGCAGCCACAGCACTTAACCACTATGCCACCAGGGTTTCCAAAGTTTCCATAGAGTGACCTAAAATAAAGCCTTCATTAATGCAAGTTAAATTAAACAACAATCATTCTGTAAATCTGGCCTCCAGAATCACACTTGAACTTATATTTATGCACTAGAATTCACAGGAGTTTTTTTTTTTTTTTAAGCATATTGCAACCCTTCACATTAAAACAGGTTTCAAAATTATTTACCCAACAGAGGCTTTCATTCACAACTCAGAAAGGTTTTACGTTACTTTGGGGAAACTGAATTCTTAAATATAACTTAAAAACAAAAACATCCATTTCTTTGACATAAAACATTTTCATTTGTCCTAAACCAAACAGTTAAAACTGGAAAGTATGGTCAATCAACCTATAAAACTATTTTCAGAAGAGCTTTTTTTTATTATTTGGCAATACAGTAAAACCTGCGAAAGCCAGAACGTATGTAAGGCGGAAACCTGTCAGAGAAGGAAAACTTATTTTTCACTAACATGATTGATAGAAAAGTGTTAAGACTGCACCCTGTTATAGGCAGAAAACCGGCGAGACTTCAAAAAACAAGGCAGTCCCATCAAGTCTGGCTCTTACAGGTCTCACCGTATACTTTCATATCCTAAACTGACTGCTATCATTAATCATGGAGGTAATCTGAGAGATGGTATAACAGAAAGAGAAACTTTTCAATCAATCTTTAGGTAGGTAAAAAAACCTGTTGCCGTCGAGTTGATTCCAACTCATAACAACCCTGTAGGACAGAGTAGAACTGCCCCATAGTTTCCAAGGAGCACCTGGTGGATTCAAACTGCCGACCTTTTGGTTAGCAGCTGTAGCTCTTATCTACTACACCACCAGGGTTTCTGTGAGTAGGTAAGAAGGTGAGTGGAAATGGGTAAAAGATAAGGGAAAATTGCAGGAGACAGCTCTCTCCTGCATGAGGCCCCCATCCCTGCCCTGCTTGTGGACTTGACCTCTTCTGCCATGAGCACCGATGAGCCAGGGCAGCCTCTGACTCTGATAAAACTACTTTCTTCCTAGAATCATTGCTTCAATGGCATTTTTTTTAATTAAAAGAATTACTCAAAACATATAAGAAATTAGACTTTTATCAATACACAAGTAAGTTTACTTAAAATCAGCTCAGTTACATGCGTAAAAAAAGTTTGAGAACCTCTTCCACCAACATCCACAAACAAGAATAGGTTCCCATGAAACCTGCAGTTCTACTTAGCGAGCATCAACGAGAGACAATCCCAGGCAGTCGCTGACACATTTTTGATACTGAGAGTCAGCCACAAACAAAACGCCTCTCTTGCCTGAATGAGTCAGAAGAGTTCACATAAAAGGGCTTTGTAAAACGTCCGTGAAGGAGAACTGATAAAGTCAGAAGAGTTCCAGCACTTCGATTGAATATAATTCCGTATTATTCTTTTCTTGATTTAATTTCTGTAGCTCCCGAAAACTTACTTCAATCTTGTTAAGCTCAGAATAAACGCTTATCTAAAGGAAAAAAGTTGTCAGAGTTAACTTTTACCATAATTTCTACATATAAACAGATCCTCCATGACTATTAATAACTATTTTAAGAACAAACTGTAGTTGAGGTGGGGCTTGGGTACACAAACAGAACTCAGTATACATCAAACAATCACAAACCTGGGCTTTCACAAACTTGTAAAGATTTATCAGTAATCTTTTTGCTTCTGGTATCATTACCACAACAGTAAAATTAGCATCTAGAAGTAGGCATATCCAATCCATAATCTGAAGATAAACAGGAAAAGAAAGTTAAGATTTTACATTTAATTTTAGGTTAATTCATTTTACAAAGTCTATAATTACATCATATAGTTATAAGAAACATAAGTCTTCTTAACAGAAGTCTGAACATCTTAGTTTAGGGACAGAGGGACTTTCAAGTAACATAAACTCTTTTCCGCTTCTATACTTGATATTTGACAAGCATAACTGGATTCTTTTCATGGGATTCATCAGTAATAAGAGAGTCCAGGTGATATTTAATCCAAGGAAGAGTCAATGCTTATATTTTTTAAAAAATTGGTTTTGGTAATTGTTTGCAGTTATGAAAAAGAACTCACTCATCCTTTATTCTGAAGGATACACTATACCCCAAGAATAGTGTGCTGTATATTGTAGGTAAGGTACTGTGAACTAAAATAAAGCTATTATTTATAAAAGTATCCCATGTAGCTCTACATCTTCAAAGGGTATTATTAACCCACAAATATCACTGTCATGAAAAACTGGCTATCTAATTTTGGAGGAAAAAAAAATCTTGATAAAACTTCTTATTGCAAACTAAATTCTGTATGTATCAAAGAGTTAAAAACAAAACAAAAGAAAAAGATAACTATGAATGTACTAAAGATAGACACCATGAATCTACTAGTCTTAGAGGGGGGAGGGCCTTAAGCATAACATAAGCCAAAAGAAGACATAAAGGAAAAGCTAGTAAGTTTTGATAGCATAAAAATTAATAATTTGTCTATGGCAAAAATTACAATAAACAGAGTAAAAAGACAAATGGCTAGGGAAATGGCTAGGCAGGATAGAAAAAGGTTAATACAAAGAACTCTTTATAAGCCAAAAAAAAGGGACAGGAAACACAATAGAGAAACTGGCAGGATTCTGACATGGCAGTTCACGAAAAGAAATATAAACAGCCAAGAAAAGATGGTCCGCTTCTTTTACTATCAAAGAGATGCAAATGAAAACAAGGTCCTATTTGTTACCTATCCACTTGGGAAAACATTAGACAGTACCAGGTGTCAGTAAAGACGTGAAGAAGTAAGCCCTAACTCCTCCTGGCATTTTCAAAAATAAAACTGCACATACCCTCTGATCCAGTAATCTCACTCCTGGGAATCTGCCTAGCACAATTTCTCTCATAGGTACACACGGGTAACTGTATGAAGGTTTGCTTACAATAGTAAAAAACCATAAACAACTTAAGTGTCTATCAATAGGGGACTGATAAATTAAGACCAACGCATAAAATGAAATAGTATGCAGTGATTACAAAGACTTAGGCTGATATATGTGTACCAGTCCAAAACACTGTTGAGTGGAAACAAACAAAAAAGTTGCAGATAGCATGTATACTATGATCTCATTTGTATCAGAAAGACAGAAAGAGAAAAAAGAATACAAGGAAAATTTTTAGACATAAATTAACATTGGGTTCTCTAAGAGGGATGAGGGGAGCGGAGACACAACATTAACTTTTTTCTGCATACCCTTTGGTATTGCTGGAACTTTCAACTACAAACTAAAAAAAAAAAAAAAAATTAACTTATACTTTAAAATGGGAAATAGTCAAATTAAATGTTTGACATACTTAGAATAACACATCCCTAAATGACAATAAATTATTTTTAATGCTTCCAGTTGCTCCTCAAACAAATACTGCGGTTAAAGAACGTCTACCATGAGATTCTGTGAGAAGACTTCTTCATTAATTTTCATTCTCTCATTCTTAGAGGGAGGCACCTATTATCAGCCTCTCCCTGCCTTCTCCCAACACAGCTAAGGAAATGCTTAGAAGGGGACTTAAAAAAAAAAGAAAAAATGAGTCAGAAACTGAAGATGAATCTAAGTCCTGTATTACAGAGCTATAGTTTAAAAAAATCTCTCTACCTAGTACAGACTCCCTCTACCTCCAACTCCAGTGGTTTGTGTGCCTGGTGAGGGAGTAGAGTCATATGGCCTAGGAATCAAGGAGAAACCAGTTACCGAATTCCAAGTTCTGACACTATATGACCTTTTGAACAGACTTTTTGCAGCACCAGCTCAAGGTATATTATCTCACCTGGTTCAGGGTTGGAGGATGTATTCCAGGAAGAGTCATAGTAGCATTTTCACTACACTTCAGATAAAGGAAATACAAATACTGGAGAAATAGCTGTAGGAAAAAAAAAGGGACAACTGATCACTTTGATTAAAAAAAAAACTTCTCTGTATATATAGCTAACAGAGACTGTTCCACTTAACTGTTTGTCAAACCAGTGTGCCAGGTACCTGGAGACACACAAAAAAGTACAATGCAGTACCTGCCATCCATGAGGAGCTCATCTGGTTTGGGGTGGGGGCTGGGGAGCTTTTTCTGTTCCTAAGGTTCCTGAGTAAGGGGCAGAGAAGAAGGAATTCTTCCTGGTGTTACTTTTTAGCGCTTACTGATTTATAACTGAGATAGCTTAACCTGGCTTTCAGGCTTGGCACAAGGAACACGTCAAGGCCTACCACCCAAATTTCACTCTAGTTTCCTAGGCACAATTTTTCACAAGGGCTGAGCAGCCCTTATTCATGGGAAAGAACCTGATGAGCTTTAGACTGCTCTAGCAGCTGGTTGGAGTTAAGCAGAGAAATAGAAGCCTGAAATAAGATTCTAGAGAATTTGTAAAAATACTTACCGTGACATGTTGTGCAGGAACGTCTTTCAAGTGAGGCAGAAGGAAAGCTTCACTGTATGCTGAATGAAGAACTGCATTTCTACTTAGGACTAAAGGAAAATCTTATTTCAGGAAATAAAGGCCATGCTATTTAAATTATGAGTAATGGCCTTCCTCAATAATATTCTTCCAAATTCATACAAAATGTTTTACTTATCTAGAAGAACTCTATCACTCAACACCCTTCTAATCACTAGTGATCATCTGGACCATTCCCCTATTACCAGTAACTGGTCTATTTATTCAGAACATTAATTTTTAGAATTGATGGAGCTTCTGCCTTTAGAATAGCTTCTTAATTGAGAAAACAGGTTTAAGTATATTATCTGAATGTAGCATTGAACATAATCCATTTTCAAGCAGAAACTGAAAAACACTGGAAAAAAGAAAAAAAAAAAATCCTTAAATTATCTAATTTCTCCCTCTTAGCTATTTCTGGCATGTGACTATGTCCACAGACAGAGACAGTCTATGGGAAACTCTGGGTTTCAAAGGATACAGCAGAGCTGCTCTTTTTGGTGTTACAGGGCTCAAAGTGGTCTCCTCTGTGGTACCCTTAGGCTTTTCTTTATTGCAGTTCTCTTCTTTAGGGTTGAAACCATTTTCCATAATTTCAGTTTGCCCTTCCATTTTCTCATCTTGTACAGTATCGCTGTAGCCAAAAACCAACTCTGCACTGATGTCTGTTTCTTGAAGACTGTCATCACTGATGCTATGATGTTAATTGAAAACAAGAAATTCTTATCACATCTTGGAAAAAATGTCACTTTCTAGGCACTCAAAGTTTTAGAAAGCAAACAATGCAGTGGACTAAAAATGTAGTAAATGAAAAGGACTATCGGCTTCCAAGTTACCTTAAGAAAATCTTTAAGCAAGCGCAGGTGACCGACTCAGGGACGTCAGGGAACTGCTGCAGACAGAGCTGTAAAGTCTGCACATCTGTCTTCTCTAAGGCAACTTCCATTAAGCCAGGGCACAAGCTAAGACAAAGACAATTCTACATCACAGTTTTATGCATTCGCAGGTAATTTATAAACTTTTTCAGAGTGTGAAAATTAGAACTGTTAAAAAAAAAAAAGTTACGCATATCAAGTTTGGTATATAGACGTATCTACCTGTAGGAAAGCACGTGCGTTTGGATAAGCTGCATCAGACAATTCCGGGGATAAAATGATGGTTCTGCTTTACACCTTCCCAGAAGTCTTGTTACAATGTCCCCAATAACAGTATGAAAGTCAGGTGTCTGTTTAATAGCCAAAAATTTACGGAGTTCTACCTCGATGTGTTTTTCTGTATCGTTCTGAAAGGACAGAATTAAGAGTTCAGTCCAGAACATTAATAAATGAGACGGAATTAAAAAATTCCTAGCTCAATGCTTCTCAAGTTTGTAATAGCATTCACATATTCTTGTGAAACTGGACTTGATATCACATTTTGCTTCATAAACACAAAATGGAGTGAAAAACACATTCAAGGAGTTATAAATCTAAATATTTTAGGAGACTAAATTACAAACATATCCAACGCGCAGTTGAATGAGACAATGATGAGGCCGCCACCATCACAGTGATCTCACAAAACTGTAGTGAGAGTCAAATACGCCAAAGTACTGGACCAACTCTGGAAACTCTAAGATACATACAAATGTTAGCTGTAGCTTCAAAAATAATTGTAAAAATAAGATACAATGAAAGGTAGACGGAATTTCTTTTAATCTCATGGGTTGATTTTTCATGTCTTTTTTTTTTTTTACCTTTATGGTTAATAAAAGTTGTGTGGATGCTGAAACCGCTGGCTGTAAACTCACTTCAACTTTTCTTGACCTTAACTGAAATTAAGTAAATTGATTAGGTTCTCAAACCAAAACAAAAGATTATGTATTTAGAAGGATATGGAACACCCCCCAAAGAGACTAGCACATTTTTGCTCTAAACACAAACTGTTTTTAAGAGTATATATATATTTTTTAATAGTGAAAAGTAGCTTATTTCAACTTTCAAATTAAATACCTTAAAAATTTAAGGTTTTTTATTTTTAAGCACAAAATAAAATCTCTGTATTCAGAAAGGTATTATTGCTAATTGCATACTGGTTCACTTTCACATCTGACTTTAACATATAACACACACATCCTGATAAAAATTAACTAAAGGACTATGTGTGTCATTTTTGATTAAGGCTGTGAGATTACTGGATTTAAGCTTCAAATTCCTCTGTCATCAAGATCAAAGCTGGAAGAGTTTTACAAATATGAACCATTAAAATAATTTAGCATTTTTCTGCTTTTCAATGCCTGCACTAACATTTCTATTTTGATGTTTAAACTTACAATTCTCGACTGCTCTGAGTTCTGTGATCCAAGTCCATATTCCTGAGATGTTTCCCAGTTCACAAAATGGGGCACAGCATGAGTGCCTAGGAAAACACAAAATGCAGTTTCTGGACCTTTTTTTGCCTATTGAACAATAACAATCACTCATGCACAATTCAAGAGAGGCTTGAAAGTCCATGTAATTCTACTGATAACCTCAGACAGGAAAATCACAACACAGTAAAAGGTCATATGCCCAGCAACATTAAGCCAATGGAAGGGGCTGTCGGAAAACCAGGGAGGGTAGAGGCATTACTGTTCTTGCCTTGGGGATCTCTCATTGCCCCTGACGTCAGAAGAACACTGGCTGTTCAAAACACAGTGTAGCTCCTCGGTCTGCAGCATTACTTGCAATATGGACTGCTCCCAAGGTAGCCTCCTGGGTCAAGGAAGTTTCCATGAACAGTGGCAAAATTCAAAATTAAGAACAGGCTCTGTAAATTGAGTGGGAATCTACGTAGCAAACCGAGAGCTAACAGAATGCTTTGTTTCCATAAAACAAACATACAGGTAAGTTCCTACCTGGGTCTTGAATATGCTTGAGTTTTCCAAGTGCGCCGGCTAATGATGACATTTTACACTTGTATGGAATCACGGTCAGAAATTTTCCATGTAGCATAAACAGATTTTCCCTATAATACCAGAGCTGCAAAAGAAGTTATTAGAAATATAAGCAATATTTTTCTCTCCAAAGAACTGACTCAGCAAAACCTTATAATTGATAACATTATGTAAGCTTTCTTAGTATAAGAAAAAAGGACAAGCTAAAGTTAAGCTACTTCCCAGAAGACACTCATATATGCAACATATAAACCAGAGTAAGATTACATAGCTCTTATTTGTGCACAAGTCTGAACGAAGCGTAATTTTTTATTTACTTAACATCTTTACTGAGATATAATTCACATACTATACAACTCACCCATTTAAAGTATAAAATTTAACTGCCTTTAGTATATTCAGAGTTGTGCAACCACCACCACAATCAATTTTAGAATGTTGTCATCACCCAAAAAGAAACCCTTGATCCAATACCAGCCCGTTCCCCACCCTAGGTACACTTAGCATAATTTAAATGATACTTTCAAATACAGGTAGTCCCTGGATTACGAACCAATCCCTGCAAAGCCTATTATATTAAAAATTTGAGGTACATACAATGGTTTGTAATAACAAATGGGTGCTACTTGGTGACATCAAAACATTATTATTATTATTACTGTATTATTATGTTTAAGATGTTTTAATGTATCTGGAAGAGTTTCTTTAATGTTTTTTTATGCATAGAAAAGTACACGATATGCTAAGACAAACATCTGACTGACTGATGTCAGTTATGAACCATATCTAACTGCAAAAAGAATTTAAAATTGTTTCCATTTTATGATTACATGATAAATTTTTTAAAATAATACAAGTATGTAAACAAAAGACTTAGAGGAACATGGAGCTAAAAAACAAGTTTGTGAGAGTGGTGGACTTGTGAGTGGTTAATTTTGTTAAAATATTTTAAATATAAACTAGAATTAAATTGTATGCTGAGAAGACCAGCCACCATATCCTCTAATTACAATTATCAAACACACCCAATTGTCTTGATTTATATTTTACTTTCATATGGGTATTCATTCACTAAATAACCAATACTTACTAAGTACCTTTGCTCCAAAGAATTGAAAAGACATCAGAGAACAAAACAAATGAGGAATTGCCTCAGGAAGTTTTCAGTCTGTTCAGCTTAAATTTTAATTTTTTTTTTTAAATTAACTTTTATTAAGCTTCAAGTGAACTTTTACAAATCCAATCAGTCTGTCACATATAAGTTTACATACATCTTACTCCGTACTCCCACTTGCTCTCCCCCTCTTGAGTCAGCCCTTTCAGTCTCTCCTTTCTTGACAATTTTGCCTGCTTCCCTCTCTCTCTATCCTCCATTCCCCCTCCAGACAAGAGTTGCCAACACAATCTCAAGTGTCCACCTGATATAATTAGCTCACTCTTCATCAGCGTCTCTCTCCCACCCGCCGACCAGTCCCTTTCATGTCTGATGAGTTGTCTTCGGGGATGGTTCCTGTCCTGTGCCAACAGAAGGTCTGGGGACCATGGCCGCCAGGGTTCCTCTAGTCTCAGTCAGACCATTAAGTTTGGTCTTTTTATGAGAATTTGGGGTCTGCATCCCACTGATCTCCTGCTCCCTCAGGGGTCCTCTGCTGTGTACCCTGTCAGGGCAGTCATCGATTGTGGCCGGGCACCAACTAGTTCTTCTGGTCTCAGGGTGATGTAGGTCTCCGGTTCATGTGGCCCTTTCTGTCTCTTGGGCTCTTAGTTGTCGTGTGGCCTTGGTGTTCTTCATTTTCCTTTGCTCCAGGTGGGTTGAGACCAATTGCTGCATCTTAGATGGCCGCTTGTTAGCATTTAAGACCCCAGACGCCACATTTCAAAGTGGGATGCAGAATGATTTCATAATAGAATTATTTTGCCAATTGACTTAGAAGTCCCCTCAAACCATGTTCCCCAGACCCCCGCCCCTGCTCCGCTGACCTTTGCAGCATTCATTTTATCCTGGAAACTTCTTTGCTTTTGGTCCAGTCCAATCGAGCTGACCTTCCATGTATTGAGTGTTGTCTTTCCCTTCACCTAAAGCAGTTCTTATCTACTGATTATTCAATAAAAAACCCTCTCCCACCCTCCCTCCCTCCCCGCCTCGTAACCACAAAAGTATGTGTTCTTCTCAGGTTTACTATTTCTCAAGATCTTATAATAGTGGTCTTATACAATATTTGTCCTTTTCCCTCTGACTAATTTCACTCAGCATAATGCCTTCCAGGTTCCTCCATGTTATGAAATGTTTCACAGATTCCTCACTGTTCTTTATCGATGCGTAGTATTCCATTGTGTGAATATACCACAATTTATTTACCCATTCATCCGTTGATGGACACCTTGGTTGCTTCCAACTTTTTGCTATTGTAAACAGAGCTGCAATAAACATAGGTGTGCATATATCTGTTTGTGTGAAGGCTCTTGTATCTCTAGGGTATATTCCGAGGAGTGGGATTTCTGGATTGTATGGTAGTTCTATTTCTAACTGTTTAAGATAATGCCAGATAGATTTCCAAAGTGGTTGTACCATTTTACATTCCCACCAGCAGTGTATAAGAGTTCCAATCTCTCCGCAGCCTCTCCAACATTTATTATTTTGTGTGTGAGATGGAATCTCATCGTAGTTTTAATTTGCATTTCTCTAATGGCTAATGATCGAGAGCATTTTCTCATGTATCTGTTGGCTGCCTGAATATGTTCTTTAGTGAAATGTGTGTTCATATCCTTTGCCCACTTTTTGATTGGGTTGTTTGTCTTTTTGTGGTTGAGTTTTGACAGAATCATGTAGATTTTAGAGATCAGGCGCTGGTCGGAGATGTCATAGCAGAAAATTCTTTCCCAGTCTGTAGGTAGTCTTTTTACTCTTTTGGTGAAGTCTTTAGATGAGCATAGGTGTTTGATTTTTAGGAGCTCCCAGTTACCAGGTTTCTCTTCATCATTTTTGGTAATGTTTTATATTCTGTTTATGCCTTGTATTAGGGCTCCTAGGGTTGTCCCTATTTTTTCTTCCATGATCTTTATCGTTTTAGTCTTTATGTTTAGGTCTTTGATCCACTTGGAGTTAGTTTTTGTGCATGGTGTGAGGTATGGGTCCTGTTTCATTTTTTTGCAAATGGATATTCAGTTATGCCAGCACCATTTGTTAAAAAGACTATCTTTTCCCCAATTAACTGACTCTGGTCCTTTGTCAAATATCAGCTGCTCATACGTGGATGGATTTATATCTGGGTTCTCAATTCTGTTCCATTGGTCTATGTGCCTGTTGTTGTACCAGTACCAGGCTGTTTTGACTACTGTGGCTCTATAATAGGTTCTGAAATCAGGTAGAGTGAGACCTCCCACTTTCTTCTTCTTTTTCAGTAGTGCTTTACTTATCCGAGGCTTCTTTCCCTTCCATATGAAGCTGGTGATTTGTTTCTCCAACACTTTAAAAAATGACATTGGAATTTGGATCGGAAGTGCATTGTATGTATAGATGGCTTTTGGTAGAATAGACATTTTTACTATGTTAAGTCTTCCTATCCATGAGCAAGGTATGTTTTTCCACTTAAGTATGTCCTTTTGAATTTCTTGTAGTAGAGCTTTGTAGTTTTCTTTGTATAGGTCTTTTACATCCTTGGTAAGATTTATTCCTAAGTATCTTATCTTCTTGGGGGCTACTGTGAATGGTATTGATTTGGTTATTTCCTCTTCGGTGTTCTTTTTGTTGATGTAGAGGAATCCAAGTGATTTTTGTATGTTTATTTTATAACCTGAGACTCTGCCAAACTCTTCTATTAGTTTCAGTAGTTTTCTGGAGGATTCCTTAGGGTTTTCTGTGTGTATAATCATGTCATCTGAAAATAGTGATAGCTTTACTTCCTCCTTGCCAATCTGGATACCTTTTATTTCTTTGTCTAGCCTAATTGCCCTGGCTAGGACTTCCAGCACGATGTTGAATAAGAGCGGTGATAAAGGGCATCCTTATCTGGTTCCCGTTCTCAAGGGAAATGCTTTCAGGTTCTCTCCATTTAGAGTGATATTGGCTGTTGGCTTTGCATAGATGCCCTTTATTATGTTGAGGAATTTTCCTTCAATTCCTATTTTGGTAAGAGTTTTTATCATAAATGGGTGTTGGACTTTGTCAAATGCCTTTTCTGCATCAATTGATAAGATCATGTGGTTTTTGTCTTTTGTTTTATTTATGTGATGGATTACATTAATGGTTTTTCTGATATTAAACCAGCCTTGCATACCTGGTATAAATCCCACTTGATCAGGGTGAATTATTTTTTTGATGTGTTGTTGGATTCTATTGGCTAGAATTTTGTTGAGGATTTTTGCATCTATGTTCATGAGGGATATAGGTCTATAATTTTCTTTTTTTGTAATGTCTTTACCTGGTTTTGGTATCAGGGAGATGGTGGCTTCATAGAATGAGTTGGGTAGTATTCTGTCATTTTCTATGCTTTGGAATACCTTCAGAAGTAGTGGTGTTAACTCTTCTCTGAAAGTTTGGTAGAACTCTGCAGTGAAGCTGTCGGGCCAGGGCTTTTTTTTGTTGGGAGTTTTTTGATTACCGTTTCAATCTCTTTTTTTGTTATGGGTCTATTTAGTTGTTCTACTTCTGAATGTGTTAGTTTAGGTAGGTAGTGTTTTTCCAAGAATTCATCCATTTCTTCTAGGTTTTCAAATTTGTTAGAGTACAATTTTTCATAATAATCTGAAATGATTCTTTTAATTTCATTTGGTTCTGTTGTGATGTGGTCCTTCTCGTTTCTTATTCGGGTTATTTGTTTCCTTTCCTGTATTTCTTTAGTCAGTCTAGCCAATGGTTTATCAATTTTGTTAATTTTTTCAAAGAACCAGCTTTTAGCTTTGTTAATTCTTTGAATTGTTTCTCTGTTCTCTAATTCATTTAGTTCAGCTCTAATTTTTATTAATTGTTTTCTTCTGGTGCCTGATGGATTCTTTTGTTGCTCACTTTCTATTTGTTCAAGTTGTAGGGACAGTTCTCTGATTTTGGCTCTTTCTTCTTTTTGTATGTGTGCATTTATCGATATAAATTGGCCTCTGAGCACTGCTTTTGCTGTGTCCCAGAGATTTTGATAGGAAGTATTTTCATTCTCGTTGCTTTCTAAGAATTTCCTTATTGTCTTCTATAACCCAGTCTTTTTTCAGGAGGGTATAGTTCATTTTCCAAGTATTTGATTTCTTTTCCCTAGTTTTTCTGTTATTGATTTCTAGTTTTATTGCCTTGTGGTCTGAGAAGATGCTTTGTAATATTTCGATGTTTTGGACTCTGCAAAGGTTTGTTTTATGACCTAATATGTGGTCTATTCTAGAGAATGTTCCATGTGCGCTAGAAAAAAAAGTATACTTTGCAGCAGTTGGGTGGAGAGTTCTGTATAAGTCAATGAGGTCAAGTTGGTTGATTGTTGTAAGTAGATCGTCCGTGTCTCTATTGAGCTTCTTACTGGATGTCCTGTCCTTCTCTGAAAGTGGTGTCTTGAAGTCTCCTACTATAATTGTGGAGGTATCTATCTCACTTTTCAATTCTGTTAAAATTTGATTTATGTATCTTGCAGCCCTGTCATTGGGTGCATAAATATTTAATATGGTTATGTCTTCCTGATCAATTGTCCCTTTTATCATTATATAGTGTCCTTCTTTATCCTTTGTGGTGGATTTAAGTCTAAAGTCTATTTTGTCAGAAATTAATATTGCTACTTCTCTTCTTTTTTGCTTATTGTTTGCTTGGTATATTTTTTTCCATTCTTTGAGTTTTAATTTGTGTCTCTAAGTCTAAGGTGTGTCTCTTGTAGGCAGCATATAGATGGATCGTGTTTCTTTACCCAGTCTGTGACTCTCTGTCTCTTTATTGGTGCATTTAGTCCATTTACATTCAGCGTAATTATAGATAAGTAAGTTTTTAGTGCTGTCATTTTGATACCTTTTTATGTGTGTTGTTTACAATTTCATTTTTCCACATACTTTTTTGTGCTGAGACGTTTTTCTTAGTAAATTGTGAGATCCTCATTTTCATAGTGTTTGACTTTATGTTAGTTGAGTCGTTATGTTTTTCTTGGCTTTTATCTTGAGTTATAGAATTGTTATACCTTTTTGTGGTTATCTTATTATTTACCCCTATTTTTCTAAGTAAAAACCTAACTTGTATTGTTCTATATCACTTTTTATCACTCTCTATATGGCAGTTCAATGCCTCCTGTATTTAGTCCCTCTTTATGATTACTGTGATCTTTTACCTATTGACTTCCATGATTCCGTTACGTGCATTTTTTTTTATTTATCTTAATTTGTTTGTTGTTGTGATTTCCCTATTTGAGTTGATATCAGGACGTTCTGTTTTGTGTCCTTGTGTTGTGCTGATATCTGATATTATTGGTTTTCTGACCAAACAATATCCTTTAGGATTTCTTGTAGCTTTGGTTTGGTTTTTGCAAATTCTCTAAACTTGTGTTTATCTGTAAATATCTTAATTTCGCCTTCATATTTCAGAGAGTGTTTTTCTGGATATAGGATCCTTGGCTGGCAGTTTTTCTCCTTCAGTGTTCTGTATATGTCGTCCCATTCCCTTCTTGCCTGCATGGTTTCTGCTGAGTAGTCTGAACTTATTGATTCTCCCTTGAAGGAAACCTTTCTTTTCTCCCTGGCTGCTTTTAAAATTTTCTGTTTATCTTTGGTTTTGGCGAGTTTGATGATAATATGTCTTGGTGTTTTTCTTTTTGGATCAATCTTAAATGGGGTTCGATGAGCATCTTGGATAGATATCCTTTCGTCTTTCATGATGTCAGGGAAGTTTTCTGTCAGGAGTTCTTCAACTATTTTCTCTGTGTTTTCTGTCCTCCCTCCCTGTTCTGGGACTCCAATCACCCGCAGGTTATCCTTCTTGATAGAGTCCCACATGATTCTTAGGGTTTCTTCATTTTTTTAAATTCTTTTATCTGATTTTTTTTCAGCTATGTTGGTGTTGATTCCCTGGTCCTCCAGATGTCCCAGTCTGCATTGTAATTGCTCGAGTCTGCTCCTCTGACTTCCGATTGCGTTGTCTAATTCTGTAATTTTATTGTTAATCTTTTGGATTTCTACATGCTGCCTCTCTACGGATTCTCGCAACTTACTAATTTTTCCACTATGTTCTTGAATAATCTTTTTGAGTTCTTCAACAGTTTTCTCAGTGTGTTCCTTGGCTTTTTCTGCTGTTTGCCTTATTTCATGTGTGATGTCTTGAAGCATTCTGTAAATTAGTTTTTTATATTCTGTATCTGATAATTCCAGGATTGTATCTTCATTTGGGAAAGATTTTGATGCTTTTGTTTGGGGGGGTTGGAGAAGCTGTCATGGTCTGCTTCTTTAAGTGGTTTGATATGGATTGTTGTCTCCGAGCCATCACTGGGAAACTAGTTTTTCCAGAAAATCCGCTAAAAAAAAAATGCAGTCAGATCCCTATCAGAGTTCTCCCTCTGGCTTAGGCTATTCGGATGTTAATGAAGCCGCCTGGGGAGGGTGGGGGAGGGAACAGAGAGATAGGAGAGTAGCACCTCAGAATACAGCCAGAGTTGCTTGTCTTGCTTGGAATGACTATTATATCTGAGATTCCCGCAGGGCGCGTCGCCTATGTGTGCTGGCTGTGTGGAGATTGCCCTCGGGGGGCCTGGGCCGCTGGAGTCACAGTCAGATCCTCCGCTTCCAGCCCCACGCCCAGGGTCAAGGCTCCCCTGCTGGGACGGTGCACTCTCGACTCCAAAATCAGTCGCTGCCTCCCGGGGACTTCTCGTCCCGCCAGCCGCGTCGCCGTGCCGCCCCCGCAAACCGGATAGGCCCCCTCCCGGGGTTAGTTCAGGTAAGTGGAGCAGCTCTCCGTGCTTGTGCCGTGACCGAGTGTCCCGGCTGGGACGCTGCTCTCCCCGCTCCAAGACCAGTCACTGCCTCCCGGGGACTTCTCCTACCGGCTGCGTCCCACGCCGCCGGAGTGAACCAGCTGGGCCCCCTCCCGGGGTTAGTTCAGGGGGGTGGAGCAGCTCTCCGTGTTTATGCTGTACCTGCGTCCAGTCCAAATCCCGGCGGGACGGTTCCCCGGCTGGGACGCTGCTCTCCCCGTTCCAAGACCAGTCACTGCCTCCCAGGGACTTCTCCCACCAGCTGCGTCCCACGCCGCCCGCGCGAACCGGCTGGGCCCCCTCCCGGTGTTAGTTCAGGGGGGTGGAGCAGCTCTCTGTGCTTGTTCCGTACCTGACTGGTACGCTGGCTCCAGGCTCTGAAAACAATCGCTGCTTCCCCGTATTGGTTCTTCTCCGTCTCTAAATCTGTGTTTGTTGTTCAGGGTTCGTAGATTGTTATGTATGTGATCGATTCACTTGTTTTTCCGTGTCTTTGTTGCAAGAGGGATCCGAGGTAGCATCTGCCTAGTCTGCCATCTTGGCCCCGCCTCTCAAATTTTAATTCTTTAAGTATTTCTATGTAATTCCATGGAACATTTTAAGATATCACCTAAAAAACTGATTTATTAAGGTAAAGTAATAGCCTTGGGGTATAGTTCAAAAAAAAAAAAAAGATCAAACCAAACCCAAACCTACTGCCTTTGAGTTGATTCCAACTTATAACAACCCTGTAGGACAGAGTAGAACTGCCCCATAGGGTTTCCAAGGCCATAAATTTTACGGAAGCAGACTGCCACATCTTTCTCCCGAGGAGCCGCTGGTGGGTTTGAACCGCTGACCTTTTGGATAGTGGCCGAGCACTTTAACCACTATGCCAGCAGGGCTCCTGATCAAGCCAGAAAGCACCTAAAAAAAAAAAAAAAAAAAAGTTGTTCTATTAACTAGCTAATTGTTCCTTGATTTAAAACTTGTTATAATTTAGTCTTCTAAAGTGAAAAAACACAAGGTAACTATTAAAACAATAGCCAAATTAAAAATAATCTTACAGGAAAGAAAAAAACTCTTATATTAACCAATAGCTGCCAAAAATATTTAGCTCCAAAGAGATCTCTCTCTCACAACATATTTATCAGGCACAAAAATACTTATATGTGAAAAGTTTCCCAACTATAAAAACTTACTTGACCGCTGGTCCCTTGCAGTAACTCTTTGGAAGCCTGCAATGTTTGAAATTTGATATTCCATATGGAGAGGCAGTCTATAAAATAAGATACACAAATTCAGAAGCCCCAAGTATAAATATATGATGCTTTGGAAAAATCAAAGTAAAATACACAAGTCTTGCTTTATTAAGAATAAAAATTAGTGACTGCCACAGAAGTTCAAAGAAGCGAGAGCTCACTGCAGGCTGAAATAATCAGAAGTTTTAGAGAAGGTAAGCTCTGAGAAGAGGCCTCAAATAATGGATGACTGACATCCGATGATAGGAAAGTGATTAAATACATTGAGGGACATTCATTCAATGAAATACTATGCAGCTGCTAAAACCAGCAAACAAACAAGGAAGATAAAAAATAATACACTGATAAGGAACCTCCAAGATATTTTAAGTGAAAAATAAGGTGCTCAACAGTTTGTATGGTCCGCTACCACTTCTGAAAAGAGGGGCATATATATTAGTATTTGTACAAAAAAACTCTAGAAAAGTACAAGACAAACTGTAACAGTGGTTCCCTGGTTTTCCGGGGAGAGAGGGGTAGAGAGGGATCAAGGAAGAGGAAGGATGGGGCTGAGAGAGGAGAATCATAGTAAAGCAAAGTGGTTAAGAGCCAGGATTTTGGAGCCAAGCCGTCTGGGTTTGAATCCTAGCTCTGCCACTGAATGGCTATGTTAGCTTTGTGATAATTAACCTATCTTGGCCTCAGGTTTCTTATCTTTAAATATTATCTTCCTCACAGGGTTGGTGAAAGGATTAATACATATAAAGCGCTTAAATTAGGGCCTAGAACATGGTAACTGCTATATATTAGCTACCATCATTTACCATAACTTTTAATGCTTTTTGAACAATGCAAATATAGTATCTATTCAAAAAATTACAAAAATAAATTTAAATAAAAAAAAATAATGGTAAAGAACACGCAGGACTTAGCGTAGGGTTTATAGCATAATGGAGTCGATCTGTTTGACTTAGTTACGTAACTTTCCTACACCTCAGTTTCCTGATACGCAAAACAGGGATAATAATTACATTCTGCCACTGGGTTGAGTGGAGGATTAAACATTACAAGTAATGAGATAATAAAAGTAAAATGTGTGACATGTGATAGTTACGCTGTAACTATCGGTTAATGGGCTTGGCTGCTAACCAAAAGATTGTGGTGGTTCGAGTCCATTAGGTATCTTGCAAAAAAGTCCTGGTGATCTAATTCCAAAAAATCAGCCACTGAAAACTTTATGCAGCACAGTTTACTCTGACACACATGAGGTCATCATGAGTCCAGGTTGAACCGACAGCGGCTGATGTAACTAGTTAAAAAAAAAAAAAAAAAAAATCCCATTGCCGACTCATAGCAACCCTATAGTACAGAGTAAAACTGCCCCACAGGGTTTCCAAGGAGTGCCTGGTGGATTTGAACTGCCAACCTTTTGGTTAGCAGTCGAACTCTTAACCACTATACCCCCAGGGTTTCCCATTTAACTGGATCCCATCCCCATTGCCGTGAAGTCGATTCCGACTCACAGTGACCCTATAGCACGGAGTAGAACTGCCCCCATAGAGTTTCCAAGGAGCACCGGGTGGATTCAAACTGCCAGCCTTCTGGTTAGCAGCCATAGCGCTTAACCACCGTGCCATCAGGGTGTTTATCTTTAAATTAGTACCTTTAAATTATACGCAGGAGAAACATAAGAAAAAAGTACACGTGAGGATGGGAATAGCAAGCTTGTAGTCAAAAGGGAGCCTGGCCTGAATGAAACAGAGGGTTCTTGCTCAGAAATTAGGGGAAGAGGTTGGGAAAGGTAGATGGGGTCTAGACTACGGAGGGACCTGAATCCTAAACAACAGATTTTAAGTTGTATGTGCAGGCTGGGAGTTCCACTGGCAATGAGCAACTGTGTTCTTTATGATATACTAGAAGTCATGTCGGTTTGTAGGCGGTGATGAACATCCCGCTTAGAAGTCACAAAGAAGGAAACTAGCAATTCTGGCACCTCAAGCTGTCTAAGTCCAGTGGATTTACATGCTGTGAAATGTCACCAAGCTATGAATTCAGTCCTCTCCTGCAAGCCTAGCCAACATTTCAAATGACTATGGACTGGCACAGGTATTAAAAAAATGTTTTAGAAACATTAATCGCTGCAAAATAAAATTAAAGACCTATTCAAGTATAGTGATAAAGAGAATGAATTAGGGTGACAATAAAGAAATGAAAAAGAAAGGGAAGACTAAAAGGTACACTTTAAAGCAAAAATCCAGAGGACTTCTTAATTGTTTGGATTTCAGTCACCCTTAGGAGCTGATGGTGAAGTTTCCAGGACCGCTACGTGATCTCGATCCAGGACGCTGAGTGCAACACCATTTGGAGCATTACCAGACACAACTGCCTTGAGCAACAGTGACCTAACTACCACCTGATTTTTTTCTGGATCACTTGGATGTGTTGGTATCAGGGTTTCATATATGCATCCATCAGAGCCTGTTGGAAACAAGCATTTGCTGTTAGGTTATTATATTATATAATAATATATTATATTATAGGTTAAATGCACTAGGTGGTTTATAAAATTTTACCAAATTGATAAAAGATTCAACCACAAAAAAAACAAATGTAACCTCATACTAACATATTCTCTATGGGAAATTACATTTGCCTTAAAGAATATTCAACAAACTTAAAATTGAGGGAGGAGTATCATTAATTAAAATCTCAGTAAGGAGATTTTAATAATAGCCAAGAAATAAAAACACTAAATACCTATACTGAGAGGGAACTGCTAGGAATACAGGAAATTAGTCACTAAAAAGGAAACATACCTCAGAAATTAATTAGCATTCTATACATTACAGGTCTTGTTACTCTATCACCCTTGTCTTAGTTATCTAGTGCTGCTGGAACAGAAATACCACAAGTACGTGGCTTTAACAAACAGAAATTAATTTTATCGCAGTTTACGAGGCTAGAAGTCTGAATTCGGGATGCTAACTTTAGGGGAAGGCTTTCTCTCTGTTGGCTCTGGAAGAAAGTTATTGTATCTTTTGAATTTCTGCTCCTAGGTGATCTTCATATGGCTTGGCATCTCTCTTCCCCCATCTCTGCTTGCTTCTCTTTTATCTCTTGTAAGAGAATGACTCAAAACAAACCCTACACTAATCCTGCCTCATTACCATAACAGAAAACTCATTCCCAAAAGGGGTTACAACCACAGGCACAGAGGTTAGGATTTGCAACACATTTTTGGAGGACAAAATTCAATCCATAATAACCATGAAGATCATATGAAATTGCTGGTTTTTTTTTGCAGGTCGATTAAATTTTGACAGTTTCATGTGGTTCCGTGTTACATGAAGATTACATGACCCTTTGGTTCAGACTCCGGTACTTCAATGCCCATTACACTAAAACATAACTAGCAAACTTCCATTTAGTAATAAATGTGTCCTACTGGTTAAACTTAAAGAAAGCCAGTCCTTCTTAAGCAAAGGCAGAAGTGTATTCCAATGACCTTACAGGTATAAGTGATGGGACTCTTTTTAACAGCCACTGTAAACATCTCAACATTTAAAAACTTCACAAAGAATTTCAACTGTAATAATGTGGAAATGTTTCCTAAACCTTGCTCTTGTTTTTTTCCCCCATTAACCTTCTCAAAGCAACTTCAGAAGAAGCCATTTTATGTAATTCTCAAAGCAACTTCAAAAGAAGCCATGCAGGGTGAGGGGAAAAGGTACGACAAAAAGGCCTTTTTTTTTTGCCCAAGAGGCTTAAGACTGGGGTTTGGACAATTACATAGAGCTCTGAGGCAATAAAAGATTTCCAAAATGCCAGCTGGCATAGGCCAAGGCTGTTTATTAACCCTCTTTGCCCATCCATCTCAGTCACTGCTCATAGAAAGGCATGTCAAATCTTAAGGCTGGGAAGAGGAACAGGGGGGTCATTTAATGCCAATCTCAGATATATGATGTCCCACTAATTATGCCAACAAAAAGCCTGGCCTTCATCATGCTGAAGACCAAAGATCAATTTCTTTTTTACTGGTGTTATATTTTTTTATCGTTCATGGTAAATTTTAAGGACATAAAAAAATAGTAACGTTTCAAAACTGTGTTCCAGCTTAAGAGCTTCAACAGCCCCCAAACATAGCACCACCTGCTAAGATGCACAGACCTAACATGTCTGCAAACATGGCAAGGTACAAAAAGTGAAGGATACTTGTTTATAAGAAAGCATGAAAAGTGTCTCCACAGAAAACTGCAAAAACCTAAGACTTTAACTGAAAAGTATGCACGACCCTAATCTCTAAAATTTTAAAAGAAAAAATCTTACTTAATGACATCAACAAGATAAACTTCCGATCTACAGATGCCGTAAAACTCTGTATGACAGGTTTTTCTTCTCGTCCAGGTAAGAGTGTGTATCTGCTTAGGATACGTGAGTTACACATTTGTACATAAGCAAAATAATTTCCGTGCTGCAAAAAAATAAAAGGTTGTCTTGTTTTAAATATTTTCATTTCAACAAACTGTATTTAAATACGTTGAAAGCATTCTAATTACTTCAATGACTACTTAAAACTCTCTTCTCCAATTAAGAGTTATATGGATATTTAATTTAGGCACTGAAATAATTATACTTAATAGACTTTTTTGTGTTTTTTTTAAAAAAAAAAGTACTTTAAAAAACCTTCTGAGAGAAATACTACAGTCTAACTTTAGTTTTAAAAATGATGTAGGAACGGAAACTACCACTTACTTTTTCAGTAATAAAAATTAAAACAGGATGCTTAAATACCATGAAAATCTTTGTCCACCTAAAAATAACAAAAAGAAAAATTACAAAATGCAAACTTACCAGTTGAAAAAACATTAATCAAAGTTTAAGAGAATACCTTTTATTAAATATTTTTTAGAGCTGGAGAGACATCAGGAAACACCTAGTCCAGTGTTTCTCAAAATATATTCCACAGGGAATTAGTCAACTGCATCTCTGGATTAAACGCAGGCTGCTGAGCTTCCCAGAGCCTTGAAGATGACAATGTGTGTTGTAAAGTTCCAAGAGGGGAGTGACAGTATGTAGTGCTTCCCAAACTTACTCATCGCCTGCCCTTTGTTTACAGTCACTTTTGGGGCTGGTGTTGGGAGGGGAACATTAAGCTCTCCTCTGCCTTCTTCACCTGACGAGGGAATTGAGGCACAGGGAGGTTACACGGCCCACAGCGGAGGCTGCACAGACAGTTTGTGGCTAAGCGGCAACTGGAACGCAGACCTTCTACCTATGTCTTCTTTTTCTGAAGATTCCCCCAAACACATTAGATGCACTCATCAGGTCAGTCTAAGCTATAATTGGCCATCACCTACACCATTCACTCACCAAATACAAGTCTTCCCTCTGACTTTCAGAAATGTAGTTTGCAACAGGTGGACTTAGAGAGGCAGTAAGTTAACCAGACAGAAAATGTGATGAAATAGTGAGAATTAGAGAGATGTGAAATCATGAAATCTTCCTTCTATCATTTGGGTGAGTCATTCTTCACAGTTTTATTCCAGAATTTGGGAAAGCAGATGTCTCAAGACACTATCATGACTTCCCTATAAACAAGCTTCATTTTTCTTTAGGGGAAAAGGTTGTGAGCATGGCAGTCAGAGTAACATGACAGAAACATAGACTTGGGTCTTTTGGGATTGCCTACTTCATCTTCAAATAGGTCTTACCACCCAGTTATCTGGCATTAGAACAGGACTCCTATGACCTTTACGGCTTCCTCAATCATCTATCACATCTATCACCCCTGAGGCTTTTTTTTTTTAAATAATTTTTATTGTGCTTTAAGTGAAAGTTTACAAATCAAGTCAGTCTCTCACACAAAAACTTAAATACACCTTGCTACATACTCCCAATCGCTCTCTCCCTAATGAGACAGACTGCTCCCTCCCTCCACTCTGTTTTCGTGTCCGTTTCGTTTCGTCAGCTTTTAACCCCCTCCACCCTCTCATCTCCCCTCCAAGTAGGAGATGCCAACATAGTCTCAAGTGTCCACCTGATGCAAGAAGCTCACTCCTCACCAGCATCCCTCTCCAACCCCTTGTCCAGTCCAAGCCCTGTCTCAAGAGTTGGCTTCGGGAATGGTTCCTGTCTTGGGCTAACAGAAGGTCTGGCGGCCATGACCACCGGGGTCCTTCTGGTCTCAGTCAGACCATTAAGTCTGGTCTTTTTATGAGAATTTGGGGTCTGCATCCCACTGCTCTCCTGCTCCCTCAGGGGTTCTCTGTTGTGTTCCCTGTCAGGGTAGTCATCCGCTGTAGCTGGGCACCATCTAGTTCTTCTGGTCTCAGGATGTAGTCTCTGGTTCATGTGGCCCTTTCTGTCTCTTGGGCTCGTAATTACCTTGTGTCCTTGGTGTCCATTCTCCCTTGATCCAGGTGGGTTGAAGCCAAGTGATGCATCTTAGATGGCTGCTTGCTAGCGTTTAAGGTCCCAGATGCCACTCTTCAAAGTGGGATGTAGAATGTTTTCTTAATAGATTTTATTATGCCAATTGACTTACATGTCCCCTGAAACCATGGTCCCCAAACCCCCGCCCCTGCTACGCTGGCCTTCAAAGCATTCAGTTTATTCAAGAAACTTCTTTGCTTTTGGTTTAGTCCAGTTGTGCTGACCTCCCTTGTACTGTGTGTTGTCCTTCCCTTCACCTAAAGTAGTTCTTATCTACTATCTAATTGGTGAATACTCTCTCCCACCCTCCCTCCCTCCCCCCTCTCATAACCACAAGAGAAACCCCTAAGGCTTTTGGGGGATGTTATTTTGACCAATAGGGAAACCCTGGTGGCATACTTGTTAAGTGCTACAGATGCTAACCAAAAAGTCAGCAGTTCAAGTCCAGCAGGCGCTCCTTGGAAACCCTATGGGACAGTTCTCCTCTGTCCTACAGGGTTGCTATGAGTCAGAATCGACTCTATGGCAATAGGTTTTTTGTTTTATATATTTACACACACGCATACATATATAAAAAAAGCATACATACATATATATGTCTTATGTATGTATACGTAATACATACATGTATATACACATACCCACATGGAGCCCTGGTGGCGCAGTGGTTAAGAGCTCAGCTGCTAACCAAAAGGTCGAATCCACCAGCTGCTCCTTGGAAACTCTATGGAGCAGTTCTACTTTGTCCTACAGGGTCACTGCGAGTCCGAATACATATATATTTTTTTAATTGTGTTTTTGGTGAAGTTGACACAGTCTAGGTTCCCATTTGACAATTTCCACACAAATCGTTCACTAACATTAGTTACGTTTATCACGATTTATCCACATTCTCTTTAATTGTGTTTATACCCATCCATGGAAACCCTGGTAGCATAGTGGTTAAGCGGTACAGCTGCTAACCAAAAGGTTGACAGTTTGAGTCCACCAGGTGCTCCTCGGAAATTCTACAGGGCAGTTCTACTCTGCCCTATTCCTATAGGGTCGCTGTGAGTCCGAACTGACTCGATGGCAACGGGTTTGGCATTTTTTTTTTTTTTTGTATACCCATCCATATGTGCTCAAATACTCATTTGTACTTTGGTTTTGCTGTGCTTGCTACATCCACATTCACTGATGCTTTTCCCAT
Source organism: Elephas maximus indicus (assembly GCF_024166365.1). NCBI lineage: Eukaryota > Metazoa > Chordata > Mammalia > Proboscidea > Elephantidae > Elephas > Elephas maximus. The sequence goes on from NC_064837.1 coordinate 56,191,360, forward strand.
CACCAAAAATAACTCGTCTGCACAGTCTAAAGCATACTTCCCCCTTTCCCCTCTCCTCTCCCTGGTTACCACCAATGAACACTGGTCTCTCTATATTTATCTGTTGTTGTCTTCTTACAAATGAGGGATCATACAATATTTATCCTCATATGCTTGACTTATTTCATTTAGCATTATGTCCGCCAGATCCATCCATGTTATGTTTTGCAGACTCATCATTGTTCTTTACGGTGGTGTAGTATTCCATTGTATGTATGTATCACAATTGGCTTATCTGCTCATCTGCTGACGGCCACTTCCGTTGTTTCCATTTTTTTTGTTATTGCGAATAAAGCTGCAATGAACACAGGTGTGCATATTATCTGTTCATGTCGGTACTTTTAGGTCTCCAGGGTATATCCCTAGGAGCAGGATTGCTGGACCATACTGTTTTCCACAGTGGTTGCACCGTTTTACAGTCCCACCAGCTATGGATAAGGGTTCCAGTCTTTCCACATTCTCATCAACATTTGCTAACTGTTTTTTAAAATCAGTACTTTGTTTTCACCATATTAGTCAGGGTGAGATGGTATCTTATTTCACTTTTGATTTGCACCTCTCTGATGCCGAGTGGTTGTGAGCATCTCTTCACGTGTTCGCCAATTGCTTGGATGTCTTCTTTGGTGAAGGTTCTGTCATTTGTTTTGCCCATTTTATAACTGGATTGTCTTTTTGTTGTTGAAGGTTTCTATAAATTTTGGAGATTAGACCCTTACCTGATATGTCATATCCAAAGTTTTTTCCCCAGTCTGTAGTCTTTTGATAATATCATTTGATGAGCATAAGTTTTTAATTTCTATGAGATCCCATTTATGTCTTCTATTCATGCATTTGTTGTAATGTTTCCTAACCTATTTTTACATAAGATTAGGTCCCACAGTTTTCTCCCAATAATTTTATGGTTTTAGGTTTAACGTTTAGGTTTTTGATCCATTTTGAGTTAGTTTTTGTGTATGGTATGAGGTATGGGTCCTATTTCAATTTTCTGCAGGTGGATATAGTTTTGTCTGTATGATTTATTAAAGAGACTGTCTCTGCCCCACTGAATGGACGTTGATTCTTTGTTGAAAATCAGTTGTCCATATGTTTGAGTTTAGTTCTTGGTTCTCAATTCTATTCCACTGGTCTATGTGTCTATTGTTGAACCAATACCAGGCTTTATTTTTTTCTTTTCTTTTAAATTTTACTTATTTTGTTGTTGTTGCTGAGAATATACACAGCAAAGCATGGAGCAATTCAACAGTTTCTAGAAGTAAAATTTAGTGGAATTCATCACATTCCTCAAGTCGTTTGACTATTCTCACCCTCCCTTTCTGGGTTGTTCCTTCCTCATTAACATAAACTCACTGCCCCCTAAGGATCTCATCCAATCTTTCAAGTTGATGTTGTCAATTTGGTACCATATAGACAGTTCTTAAAAGAGCATAATGCTCACGTCAGACTTTTTTTTACTAGTTAAGCTAAACTACTGTTTGGTTTTAAGAAGACTTCAGGGGATATTTTTGGTTCAAGGTTCAAAGATGATCTCAGGGTAATAGTTTCAGGGGTTCATTCACCCTTCATAGCTCCAGAAAGTCCATGAGAATTCGAAATTATGTTCTACGTTTTTCCCTTTTTAATTGGGATTCTTCTATGGAGCCTTTGATCAAAATGTTCAGTAATGGTAGCCGGACAACATCCAGTTCTTCTGATCTCATGGCAAAGAAGGCAGCTGTTCATAGAGGCAATTAGCCATACATTCCACACCCTCCCCTCCTATTCCTGACTCGCCTTTCTCTGTTGCTCCAGGTGAATAGAGACAAATTGTTGCGCCTTGGATGGCCGCTTGTAAGCTTTTAAGATCCCAGGCACTACACAACAAATTAGGAGATAGAACAGAAGCACTAAATACATTACTAGGCCATTTGACTGGGATGTCCCATGAAACCATGACCCTAAACATCCAAACCAAGGAACTAAATCCCACGAGGTATTTGGCTGCACATAAGCAGCCTCAGCAGCTCCTTTTTTTTTTTTGGTCATTGAATATGTATCACAAAACTTTGGCCAATTCAACTTTTTACAGGTGTACAGTAATGGACTGTGCAACCTTACCCTTAATCAATGAGATTTTTCCATCACCATTAGCCCCTTTCTTCCCCTCCCTCCTATCCCTGGTAACCTCTTGTCATGGATTGAACTGTATCCCCAAAGATATCTGTCAACTTGGCTAGGCCATGATTCACAGTATTATGTGATTGTTCACCATCTGGTCATCTGATATGATTTTCTTATGTGTTGTAAATCCTACCTCTATGATGTTAATGAGGTGGAATTAGCGGCAGTTATGTTAATGGGGCAAGACTCATCTACAAGATTAGGTTGTGTCTTAAGCCAATCTCTTTAAAAATATGAGAGAAGTGAGCACAGAGACATGGGGGACCTCGTACCACCAGGAAAGCAGGACTGGGAGCAGAGAGCATCCTTTGGACCCAGGGTTCCTGTGCAGAGAAACTCCTAGACCAAGAGAAGACTGATGACAAGGGCCTTTCTCCAAAGCCAACAGAAAGAGAGAAAGCCTTTTCCTGGAATTGATGCCCTTCTAGCCTACTAGACTGTGCAAGAATAAATTTCTCTTTGTTAAAGTCATCCGCTTGTGGTATTTCTGCTATAGCAGCCGTAGATAATTAAGAAGCCGCTAATAAACTTTAGTCTCTATACATTTGCCTTTTCTTGTCTTTTTATATAAGTGAGGTCATACAATATTTGTTCTTTTGTGATTAACTTATTTCACTCAGCATAATGTCTTCAAGTTTCATCCATACTGTAGCAGGTATCAAAACTTCCTTTCTCCTACTGGCTGAGTAGTATTCCATTGTATGTATGTACCATATGTTGTTTCTCCATTCATCTGCTGATGGGGATTTAGGTTGTTTCCACCTTTTGGCTATTGTGAATAGTGTTGCAATGAACATTGGTGTACAAGTCTCTTTTTGAGTCTCTGCTTTCAAGTCTTTTGTGTATACACCTAGAAGTGGAATTGCTGGGTCATAAGGTAGTTCTATTTTTAGTTTTCTGAGGAACTACCACACGGTTTTCAACAACGGCTGTACCATTTTGCATTCCCACCAGCAATGGATAAGAGTTCCAATTTCCCCACATCCTCGCCAACATTTGTTATTTTCTATTTTTTATCTTAAACATCCTAGTGGGAGTGTAATAGTATCTTCCTGTGGTTCTGATTGGCATCTCTCTGATGGCTAATGACGCTGAGCATCTTGTTATGTGTTTGGTGGTCATCTGAATGCTCTCTTTGGTGAAATGTCTATTCAAGTCCTTTGCCCATTTTATGACTGGGTTATCTTTTTGTTGTTAAGCTGTTGAAGTTTTATATATATATTTTGGTTACTAGATTCTTGTCAGGTATATGGTTTCTGAAGATATTCTCCCAGTTGGTAGCTTGTTTTTTCACTTTTGGTAAAGTCTTTTGATGAACAACTTTGTAATTTTTATGAGGTCCATTTATTTTGTATTTTGGTGTCTATGTTTTGTTATTACATAATCCACTGGTGAAAGCTAGGCCTGACAGCGTTGTCCCTGGTCGTTCTTCCAAGAATTTTATGGTTTTAGTTTCCAAGTTTAGGTCCTTAATCCATTCTGAATTTATGTGTATGGTGTGAGACAAGGACCCTGTTTCATTTTTCTGCATACAGAAATCCAATTTATTGAAGATATGCATTTACTGAAGAAACTCCTTTTTTCCCCATCAAATGGACTTAGCACCCTTGTCAAAAAATCAGTTGACCATAGATGTATGGGTTTATTTCTGGACTCTCAACTCTTTTTCATTGGTCTGTGACTATTTTTATACCTGTACCAGGCTGTTTGATTACTGTAGCTGTATAGCATGTTTTAAAATCACAGACTGTGAGTCCTCCTACTTGGCTCTTCTCTTTCAGCATTTTTTTCCAGCAGTTCGAATCCACCAGCTGCTTCTTGGAAACTCTACGGTGCAGTTCTACTTTGTTTTATAGGGTCACTATGAGTCAGAACTGACTCAATGGCACCTATCTATTTATGTGGAGGATTACACTGATTGACTTTCTGATGTTAAACCACCCTTATAATCCTGGTATGAATCTCACTTGATCATGGTGTATGATTTTTTTTTGTATATTGAAGTTTGTTGGACAGTTTTGCATGTGTTCATAAGGGATATCGATCTGTAATTTTCTTTTTTGTGATGTCTTTGCCTGGTTTAGGTATCAGGGTTATGCTGGCTTCATAGAAAAGTTCAGTTGTGTTCCTTTCTCTTCTACGTTTCTGAGGAGGTTGAGAATTGGTGTCAATTCTCTGAATTTTGGGTAGAATTCTCCAGTGTAGCCACCTGGTCCTTTTTTTTTGTTTTTTTTTTTTGTAGTTTTTTCGTGACATCTTCAATCTCTTCTTTTGTGATGTCTCCATTTAAACTTTCTACCTCTGTTTGTGTTATGTCGGTAGGTAGTATGTTTCTAGGAATTTGTCCATTTCATGTAGGTTTTCAAATGTGCTGGAGTATAAATTTTCGTCTGTGTTGGATCAGTTGCAATGTTGCTAATTTCATTTCTCAATTTGGTTATTTGCCTCTTCTGTTTTTTTTCTTTTGTCAGTCTAGCCAGTGGTTTGTCTAGTTTATTGATCCTTTCAAATGACCAACTTCTGGTTTTATTAATTCTTTCAATTGTTTTTCTACTTTCAATTTCGTTTATTTCTGCCCTGCTCTTAATTTATTTCTGGTAGCTTTTGGCTTTTTTTGCTCTTCCTTTTCTATTTGTTCAAGTTGTTTGTTTAGGTTAATGATTTTGGATCCTTCTTCTTTAATGTAGGTATTTATTACTATAAATTTCCTTCTGAGTACTGCTTTTGCTGTGTCCAAAAGGTTTTGATATGTTTTCATTTGATTATAGAAATTTTTAAATTTCGCTTTTGATTTCTTCTATGACCCAACAGATTTTTAGTAATGTATTACTTAGTTTTCATGTATTTATTTTTTTCCCCTTATTTATCCTGTTGTTGATTTCTAGCTTCATACCACTACGGTAAGAGGAGATGCTCTGCATGATTTCAATCTTTTCAGATTTGTTGAGACTTGTTTTGTCACCTACCATATGGTTTATTCTGGAAAATAATCCACGTGCGGTAGAGAAGAATGTGTATTATTCTGAAGCTAGAAGGAGTGTTCTAAATATGTCTGTTAGATCCAATTTGCTTATGGTTTTATTTAAGTTCTCGATGTTCTTAGTGATTTTCTTTTTAAAATGTTCTATCACTGAAAGTGGTGCTTTGAGTCCTCTACTATTATTGTGGAATACTCTATTTCTCCTTTCATACTGGGCAGTATTTGTTTCATGTATTTTGGTGCATTGCTGTTAGATGCATGTTATGGATTGAATTATGTCCCCCCAAATGTATGTCAACTTGGCTAGGCTATGATTCCCAGTATTGTGTGACTGTCTACCATTTTGTCATCTGATATAATTTTCCTATGTGTTGTAAATCCTGCCTTTATGATGTTAATGAGGCAGGATTAGAGGCAGTTATGTTAATGAAGCCGGACTCAATCTATAAGATTAGATTGTCTTAAGTCAATTTCTTTTGAGATGTAAAAGACAGAAACGAGTACAGAGACATTGAGACCTGTACCACCAAGAAAGAAGCTCCAGGAGTGCAGCATATCCTCCGGACCAGAGGCCCCTGTACTGAGGAGCTCCTAGGCCAGGGGAAGATTGATGACAGGGACCTTCCTCCAGAGCCAACAGAATGAAAAGGCCTTACTTGGAAGCTGGCACACTGAATTTGGACTTCTAGCCCCCCTAGACTGTGAGAGAATAAACTTGTTTGTTAAAACCATCCACTACTGGTATTTCTGTTATAGTGGCATTAGATAATTAAGACAGTGCATATGTATTTATACTTATGTCTTCTTGCTGAATTGACCCTTTTACTATTATGTAATGACCTTCTTCATCTCCTGTAACAGATTTTGATTTAAAGTCTATCTTATCTGTTATCGGTATAGTCACTCTGCTCTTTTTGTTTATTGTTGCATTGAATATTTTTCTCCATCCTTCTGTTCTTAGTCTGCTTGTGTCCTTATGTATAAGGTATGTTTCTTGAAGAAAGCAAAAGGATGATCACGTTTTTTTATCCATTCTGCCACTCTCTGCTTTTTGCCTGGGGTGTTTAACCCATTTACGTTTAAGGTTATCACTGAAGACAAAATGTCTACATCATTCATTTTGTTATTTTTTGAGTGTTTTTATCTTCCTTGTTTTACTATTCTGATATTTCTGTTTGGATGCTTTCCCAGGAGGAGACTTTAAGTTCTTTCTTTTCTTCTGAATGTTTCTTCTTGGCCATTTCTTAGTGGTTACCACATATGCTGCATTACAACATTTACAATTACTACAACATTTAACATATGAGCAACAGTTAACATACAACCTTAACATAATAAATCTATTTCTGATAAATTCCTCCCTCACTTCTGTTAGGTGTCTCCACTAACATCATTATACAACCTATATTTGATAAGTTTGTATTTCTGTCTTAATGCTCTTGACTTTCCATCTGGAGTACTCTCTTGAGTAATACTTGCAAACCTGGTCTGGTGGTGGCAAATTCCCACAGTTGCTGCTTGCTTGTGAATGTCTTGATTTCCCCTTTGTTTCTGAACAACAACTTTGCTGGATAAAGAATTCTTCGTTGGCAATTGTTTTGGTTCAGCATTTTATACATGTCATTCCATTGTCTTCCGGCCTCTAGAGTTTCTGGGGAGAAAATGCTGATTCTCATGAAAGACCTCGCTATGTTAAATTGCATTTTTCTCTTGCTGCTTTCAGAATTCTCTCCTTGCTTTTGGTTTTCAAGAATTTTTTAGGATTATGGTGCCGTTATCTTTTTGTGGCTCTTTTGATGGGGATTTGTGTAGTTTCCCGTATTTGAAGGCTTGGTTTTCTGCTCAGGTCTGGGAAATTCTGATTATCTCTTAGAAAACTGAATTTGTGCCTTTATTGTTGCCATGGTGCTCTGGGTTGAGGAGTTCTGGATGCTTTATCTCTGGATTTCAATATATGTTCAAAGGAGCGGGGTTTTAGGTGGTTACAAATGCTGATGTAGGTGGTGGGGATCGACTTTTCTGTGACTACAGTGAGGGGTTCTCTTTATCCCTCATCAGTGCTCCTGCACAGCACACAAGGTATCCTGCTACGGGTGGGGACTGCCTCCTGTGCGCCAGCCAGTCTGCAGTACTCCCCTCATGCCGCTGCCCTTGCCAATCCTCCTGGTTCTAGTGCCTGTCCGTTTTGGTCCTCTGTGAGACACAAGAGCACTCTCACACAGTACCATGTTCCCCCTTCACCCACTCCCAGCTGAGCAGGCCGCAAACTCTCACGGTCAATTTGTGCCGCCTTAAAAAAAAAAAATCCATTTCATTTCACTAATGCCTAGGATATCAATCTTAATGTGTTCCATTTAATTACTGACAACTCCAAATTTTTCCAGATTCATACTTCATACATTCCACGTTCAGATTATTAATGGATGTCTGCAGCTGCTTCTTCTCATTTTGAGTCATGTCACATCAGCACATGAAGGTTCCAAAAGCTTGACTCTACCCACGTCATTAAGGTTGACTCCCTAGTAGTGCAGTGGTCAACAGCCTGGCTGATAACCAAAGGGTCAACAGTTTGAATCCATCACCTGCTCCTTGGAAAGCTATGGGGCAGTTCTACTCTGTCCTATAGGGTTGCTATGAGTCAGAACTGACTTGACAGTAATGAGTTTGGTTTTTGGTCTTCTACTTTGAGGAGGCAGCTCTTCCCCAGTCATATTTTGAGTGCCTTCCAACCTGAGGAGCTCATCTTCCAGCACTGTATTAGACAATGGTTCATTGCTATTCATAAGGTTTTTACCGGCCATTATTTTTTCAGAAGTAGACTGCTAGGTTCTTTATCCTAGTCTATCTTAGTCTGGAAGCTCCATTGAAATCTGTCCACCAAGGGTGATCCTGCTGATATTTGAAATACCGGTGGCAAAGCTTCCAGTATTTCAGCAACACTCAAGCCACCACAGTACAACAAACTGACAGACTACTATCCTGGGAATGACAGATTGAAGAGGAATGGTACTTCAAGATCTATCTTGAAGTACAATGCTGTCAGTGATAGGATAATATCCATACACCTACAAGGAAGACCAGTTAGTACGACTATTATTAAATTTATGCACCAACCACTAATGCCAAAGATGATGAAATTGAAGATTTTTACCAACTTCTGAAGTCTGAAATTGGTCAAACATACAACCAAGATGCACTGATAATTAATAGTAACTGGAATGTAAAAGTTGGAAACAATGAAGAAGGAACAGTAGTTGGAAAATATGGCCTTGGTGACAGAAACAATGCCAGATATTGCATGAGAGGATTTTGCAAGACCAACTGACTTATTCATTGCAAATACCTTTCAACAACAACATAACATTATACACATGGACCTCGGTGGATGAAAACACAGGCATCAAATCGACTATATCTGTGGAAAGAGAGGATGGAAAAGCTCAACGTTGTCAGTCAGAACAAGGCCGGGGCCGACTGTGGAACAGACCATCAGCTGCTCATATGCAAGTTCAAGCTGAAGCTGAAGAAAATTAAAACAAGGCTATGAGAACCCAAATACGACCTTGAGTATCCCACCTGAATTTGGAGACCATCTCAAGAATAGATTTGATGCACTGAACACTAATGACCAAAGACCAGATGAATTGTGGGGAGACATCAAGGATATCAACATGAAGAAAGCAAGAGATCATCAAAAAGACAGGAAAGAAAGATAAGACCAAAATGAATGTTAAAAGAGACTCTGAAACTTGCTGTTGAATGCAGAGTAGCTAAAGCAAACGGAAAAAAGATGAAATAAAAGAGCTGAACAGAAGATTTTACCTGTGTTTTACTGACTACGCAAAGGCATTTGACTGACTGGATCATAACAAATTATGGATAACATTGCAAAGAATGGCAATTGCAGAAAACTTAATTGTGCTCATGCATAACCTGTACATAGATCAAGAGGCTATCATTTGAACAGGGCAAGGGGACAATGAATGGTTTAAAATTGAGAAAAGTGTGCATCAGGGTTGTCTGCTTGCACCATACTTACTCAATCTGTATTTTGAGCAAGCAACAAGAAGCTGGACTACATGAAGAAGAATGCTGCATCGGGATTGGAGGAAGACTTGTTAACAACCTGCAATATGCGGATGACACAACCTTGTTTGCTGAAAATGAAGAGGACTTGAAGCATTTACTGATGAAGATCAAAGACTACAGCCTTCAGTATGGATTTCACCTCAACATAAAGAAATAAAATCCTCACAACTGGATTCATGCCAAATGGAGAAAAGACTGATGTCAAGGATTTCATTTTACTTGGATCCACAATCAACGCCCACGGAAGCAGCAGTAAGGAAAACTATATATTAAAAATCCTGCATTGGGCAAATCTGCTGCAAAAGACCTCTTTAATGTGTTAAAAAGCAAAGACGTCACCTCACTATGGTGCGCCTGACCCAGGCCACGGTATTTGCAATCATTTCATATGCATGCGAAAGCTGGGCAATGAATAAGGAAGACGGGGGAGGAATCGATGCCTTTGAATTGTGGAGTTAACGAAGAATACTGAATACATCATGGACTTCCAGAAGAATGAACAAGTCTGTCTTAGAAGAAATATAGCCAGAGTGCTCCTTGGAAGCAAGGATGGCAAGACTTCACCTCGTGTACTTTGGATGGAGGGATGAGTCCCTGGAGAAGGACATCATGCTTAATAAAGTACAGGGTCAGCAAAAAAGAGGAAGACCTTTGACAAGATGGGGCTGATACAGTGGCTGCAACAATGGACACAAATGTAACAAGGATTGTGAAGATGGCGCAGGATTGGGCACTATCTCATTCTTTTGTACATGGGGTCCCTATGAGTCAGAACTGACTTGACAGCACCAAACAACAAAATCCAGCTGGTGCTTCCTCAGACTAGCTCCTTCTCTGTGTTCCCTGCTTAGGGTGTTACCAGCTCCATTCCAAAATGGCTGTGATGAGTGAGTGCTCCTGAGGTTAGTCGGCAGGATCTCTTAACTTCTATGCTGACCCTGTTCTTCCTCTTCCCCGCTTCTAGGCTCACCCCGATTCTTCAATTCCTCAGCTGCTGCCTGGAGGTCTGAGATCTCAGTCTGCCTTTTTCAACTCATTTTCAGCTGGTTAGTTGGTGGCGGAATAAATGGGAGCACTCACTCACTTCTCCATCTTGCTCCCTAGGCAAATGTCTTGTAAGTGGTTTTCAGTTACATTAGTTTTGACAAATTTTTAACCAAAATATCTATGAACAAGGCAAAGAATGTTATAAATAAGATGCAAAAGACACATAGTGAATTTTCATTTTGGTAGAAATTCCCTTGCAGGTATTGGAACTTACTTAATCATTTCTTCATCAGAGATGACGGTTTCAATTTTCTGCTGGGGTTCTGCAAGCAAGGCCTCCAAACCACGAACAGCACCTTTCTTGAATAGCACTAGTGGTTCTGTCCCTTGTATTGAATGTATCCTATATACCTCAGCTGCCAACTGTAAGAACATAACCATATTTTAATTTTTATTCTTAAACAATTATCACCTAATAGAATAAGAACATTTATTGAAGATTTACTTTTTAAGGGACTGATTTGTTTTCATTTTGTTTTATAATTGTATGTGGTTCCAAAGTCAAATCTACAAAACACATTTGCTCATCTAACTTCCGTTCCTATCTCCTCTACCCTGTCCCAGCCTTCTCCCAAAGGCAATCACTTTTATTTATTTTTGGTTTATCCTTCCACGTGTTTTTCTTCCAATAAGCAAATATTTACATGCATATTCGTATTCAAAGGTAGCATTCTATATAGTTTTCTGCAACTTTTTTTTTCCACTTAACAGTATATGCTGGAGATCATGCCACAGTGATATACATATATATAAACCCAAAACCAAACCCAGTGCTGTCGAGTTGATTCTGACTCATAGCGACCCTATAGGACAGAGTAGAACTGCCCCCATAGAGTTTCCAAGGAGCACCTGGCGGATCTGAACTGCCGTCCCTTTGGTTAGCAGCCGTAGCACTTAACCACTATGCCACTGGGGTTTCTCATATATATATACATGTATACATATACACATTTGGGTCCAGAACAATTCTTCTTCCAGAATTTACAAGCATTTTGTCAGGTTCTGCCACCAAACGAAAAAAAAAAAACCTGTTGCTATTGACTTGATTCTGACTCATAGCAACCCTATACGACACAGTAGATCTACACCACAGTTTCCAAAGAGTGCCTGGCGGATTCGAACTGTGGACCTTTTGGTTAGCAGCCATAGCACTTAACCACTACACCACCTGAACAATTCTTCTTCCAGAATTTGCAAGCATTAATCACTATTTTGTCAGGTTCTACTACCGGTCAACTAAAAAACAATGCAAACAACCATCGTCAGCAAAACAACAAAAACACCTAAAATTCTCAGCAGGTTTAGGGGTAGTAATACTTCAAACTCATTAACTCACTACACAACTTAAGTGGCTGACACATAGTACCACCACATGTCGTTTAGTCAATTTTGACCCATGTGTTTCAGAGTAGAACTGTGCTCCATAGGGTTTTCAATGACTGTGATCTTTTGGAATCAGACTGCCAGGACTTTCTTCCAAGGCAGCTCTGGGTGGATTCAAACCACCAACCTTTCAGTTAGTAGCTGAGCACTTAACTGTTTGTGCCACCAGGGACTCCTTGACACATAGGAGACACCTAATATAAAAGTTGCTAAGTGACTGAAATATAATTCCACTTTTGGTGCCATAGTGGTTAAGTGCTAGGACTGCTAACTGAAAGGGTGGCAGTTCTAATCCGCCAGGCACTCACTGGAAACTCTACTGGGCAGTTCTATTCTGTCCTATAGGGTTGCTATGAGTCAGAATCGACTAGACGGTGGTGGGTTTGGTTTTTATACAAGTTACCACTATAAAAACAAGAACAAAAACCCACTGCCGTTGAGTCGATTCCAACTCATAGCAACCCTATAGGACAGAACAGAACTGCCCAGTAGAGTTTCCAAGGAGCGCCTGGCGGATTCGAACTGCTGACCTCTTATACAAGTTAGGCTATAATAAAACACTACCGCCAAGTTACTTAGACTCTCTGAGCCTCATTTTCCTTATTTGTCAAGAAAGGAATATGGGAAGTACCTAAAAGTGCCTGAAGCATAACAGATTTTCAATAAACAGCTGCTCTTATTAGCTCATCTAATGTACTCATTTCATGGACAGTTAAGTCCTAAAGTGGTAAAACTTCCTATCTACAGTATGAGTGACTGGAGGCAGGAGGTACAAATAAAGCTACTAGTGCCAAGTTCAAAGCAGTTGTGGTATTATACAAAGATAGATGTCTGCAAGTGTACAAAAAGACGTTAATACTTTATGTGGGGTCAAAAAAACTCCACAGTGTAAAATTCAGGATTGTGTTACTTGCAAGGGTAGAAGTTCAAGGGTCCAAGTGACAACTACAATACATCTGAATTAGCAGTATTGTGAGCTACTTCTTAAAGGGCCAATTGTATTTAGAATTTGGATTTTCAGAACTGGAAGGAACTTCCAAGATTAACCTAGTTTGAGATCCTCATTTTATAGAAAAGTTAATTAACACACTTTAGGTCATTAGTAGAAAGGGCACAGCTAGTCATGGATCTTTTTCAGAGCATATTAATCATTCTTAAAATGTATAATATGTGAATTTGCAGGGTCTGTTCTACCTGTTTTAAGGTAGGGCACAGTGATGTTCATTGGTTCATATAAGGGACTATCTTAAATATCTGAACTCATGGAAATAACTATAAATGCCTCATTCATGAATTACTTAAATCCTCAACCTCATGTAAATGATAAAGTCTGTATTTCCTAACATATTAACTCATGAAGTCAAACACGTTACCAAGATATATTGCAAGCTAACTAGAATGAAGAACCAGTTATAATCTTTATGGTTACTTTCCCAGAGTCTTTAAGATAAAATGACACCTACTACATTACAAATCATTCCATTTCCCCCATAAGTTAAGGAAATATGTTGGAAAATCCAAACACTTACTGTAGCTTTAAATACTTTATCCAAGTTTACATCTTCATTATTCCATATTCTCAAAACCTTAAATCAAAACATACTAGTTAAAAAATACCCCATTTGCCATTTAAATATCTAATAAACATGAACAGTTAATAAATCAACATTTGATGTATGTGTTATATATCCAAAATATCCCATTGTCCATTTGTTGTTGTTAGGTGCTGTCGAGTTGATTCTGACTCATAGTGACCCCTTGTGACAAAACAGAAGTGCCTGTAGGGTTTTTTTCTTTAGTTAAATTATTTCATTGTGTTTTTAGGGAAAGTGTACACAGTAAATTAGTTTCCAAATTAACAATTTCTACACAATTTGTTCAGTGACATTGGTTACATTTTTTCACAGTGTGTCAATGTTCTCATTATTTCCATTCTGGTTGTTCTGTTTCCAGTAATCTAGTTTCCCTGCCTCCCTTGCCTTCTCGTCTTAGCTTTTGAGTAAATGTTGACTGTTTGGTCTTATACAAATGATTTTTCAAAGAAGCACAGTACTCATGGATGACCCATAGACTTTTTTAGGCTGTAATTTTTATGGAGCAGATTGCCAGGTCTTTCTCCCGAGGAGCTGCTGGGTGAGTTCAAACTGCCAGCCTTTCAGTTGGCAATTAGGCGCTCAGGCCTTGGATCACCAGAGCTCCTCATTCTCCATTTAAACATATAATAAACACAAACCAAAAAACCAAACCCAGTGCTGTCCAGTCGATTCTGACTCATAGCAACCCTACAGGACAGAGTAGAACTGCCCCATGGAGTTTCCAAGGAGCGCCTGGTGGATTTGAGCTGCCGACCCTTTGGTTAGCAGCTGTAGCACTTAACCACTATGCCACCAGAGTTTCCATAATAAATACAAACAGCTAATAAATCAACATTTCATTTCTGTGTCACATATCTTATTATATAAAGGTTTTAAAACTCACCTTGTCATCATGGACAACAATATACTCTCCAGTTTGAAAGTTGCACACAGCTGGACATGTTATAGTTTGACCTTGCTTCACTGACCAGCTCCCCAAAGGTTTCTGATCAGACACCTAATGAAATTTAAGATTAACATTTAATACTTAGACAGTCAAATTCTGACATTAAAAGCCGTTAAATTTACAATCAAAACAAAAGACACCATTAAGAAGTTGTCATTTAACAAATTTTCCAAAAAAAAAAAAAACTTAAAATGAAAATGTAACTAAGTTCTTAAAATGAAAAAATAAGTAACAAAACTTGGCTAATAAACCATAGTAAATTTTAAAACTGTTTCCACTTCGCCTTTGAAAACCAAATTGAACAGACAATTTGATCAGGGACATGGGAAATTTGGTAGAAATAGCTGGGATTGTGTCAATTTCAATTAGCTACTGTTTTCTTACCCAGGAATTGCAAAGCTGTAAATTCCCTTGACAGTCCAGGTAAAAGCTAACGGGATCATTTAATCAGACGAGTCAAAACAAGCAACAGTATAGGGAACTGTTGACAACTTTTCCCAGATCTTCAAAGTAGACAGGTAGGTTTTTAAAGAATCAGAAAAATGTGTTCAGTAGATCCCATAAAAATTATGCTGTCTACCCCCTTGCCGTCAAGCCGATTCCAACTCACAGCAACCCTATGGGACAGAGTAGAACTGCCCCATAGAGTTTCCAAGGAACACCTAGTAGACTTGAACTGCCGACCTTTTGGTTAGCAAAGGTAGTTGTTAACCACCGAGCCACCAGGCTTTTCGGAACGTTTTCTAGAGACCACTAAAAGCAAAATTGGTTAGAGGGCGCGCCGAGTCAGACCTTAGGCTGAAAAGGGGGCGGGGCGTATGGCTTTGCGGGAACTCAACTCCTGACTTAATAGCGTGAACCAGAGTTGCAAACCGACAGGGCACCTAAACTTCAATATTCCCCACCACGCTATCAATAAAGACAAAAAGCATTTTCTCCCCCAAAGAGAGGGGAGATGAGGTGTATAGACGCAGGCCTAATCCACTGTTTTCACCCTGCAAAACTAATGCACTGTTTTCACCCCGTCACTGTCATCCTCTACCACCCAACCAATTTTCGCTCGACACTTCGGTGGGTAGCTGGGGTGACAGAATCCCCAGAAAGGAATCTTAGCAAGGCACTGGCTTCCTTTCCGAAGCGAAGGTACTGGCTTCACTTCCAAGTGTAGTCCACGTGCCCTCAGACGCTCTGCCCACAACCTGGAAACACGCCTCTAGATTCTAGGCCCCATTCAGCGTCCCGGAGAGGCCAAACAGGCCCTCTGCTAAGCCTGCTCCACAATCTCCTTCCGAAAAAGGAGACCCGAGAAAACTGAGCCTCCGGCTCCGCGCTCAGAAACGGGCGAGGTGGCAAAAGAGATGCTCCGACTCTACCGCCCTCACCTTATAGAGGATGACAGTCCTGCCACTGTCTGTCACCAGAAACTGGTCTGTTTTGTCGCTAGGTTCCACGCCTAGGAGTCCGTCAGGCCCGGCGCCCAGAGGGACCCCCGACAACGTGAATTCTTCTTCCAGGGCTGCCATCTTGGGGAAACCTACGCAGGGCCGAGCATCCTTCCCGGCAGGCCTCGCGCTTTGTCTCGCGATAACCAACGGGCCCAATAGGGTGGACACTTGCCAAATGAGAAACGGGCTCTCGTAGCCTGCGACCCCTGGCGGGTGGAGGGGGCGTGCGGAGGGGGCGTGCGGCTAGGCGAAAACGTCAGTGGGCGGGGTCTAGGACCGGGGCTTGGGCTATGCACGTAGACTCCCCCTCCCCAGGCCACACCTTCCCGCGAGTCCCGCCTGTGTTCCCTTTTGCAGGGAGACAAAATCTTTCCTGTAAGGCTCCGAATCTCCCGCGGCGCTTGGAATGTACAGACTTGGGAGAATGAAGCTTGAGTTTAGGAAGTGGCTGAATATAAACTACATTTTTTATTTTACGTTATTTTTTTAAGCTGTCTAGGAATTCCTATTACGGCCTCCTGGGACAGAGTGAAAAAAAAAATTGTTTCAGATAACAGTTTTGTTGTTGAGTAGATCTGACTTGGCAACCCAGATCGCCAGACCTTTCTTCTGAGGTGCCTTTGGGTGTACTTGAACCTCCAACCTTTTGGTCAGCAACCGAGCCTGTTAACTGCTCCGCCGAGGAACTCCCTGTCTTCACATGAACTCTCGGTTCAGTGCTGCTTGCTGTTCCCTAAGTGAAATGCCTGATTTGACTAGCTTTCCAAACCCAACAAAATAGCTGTGGCCTGTCAGGTCTCCAGGGGTTGTCACTGTCTCTCCTTGTCTCTGCACCATCGGTAAGGTCTGTTACCAAACCAACCAACCCACTGCCATGGAGTCGATTCCAACTTATAGTGACCCTATAGGGCAGAGTAGAGCTGCCCCGTAATGTTTCCAAGGAGTGCCTGGCGGATTCCAACTGCTGACCTCTTGGTTAACAGCGGTAGCACTTAACCACTATGCCACCAGGGTTTCCAATAATAATGTGAAAACTAAAAGTGAAGGTGTGCATGCTGTTAGGGAGAAACCATCTAAATGGACAATTACTAAACAAACTGAAATGTACCTTGTGTCACAAAATGCTTCCACATCCGTTTAGGTTAAGCCTCCACATGGATGGCCTTATGTGTGGAGTTTCTTCATCACCAAAACATTGTTGTCGTTGGGTGCCATTGAGTCAATTTTCAACTCACAACGACCCTACATGACAGAGCAGAACTGTCCCATAGAATTTTCTAGGCTGTAATCTTTTCTTTTTTCTTCTTTGAAGGTGAGGTGTCTATATTTGGTTTCTAATAATCCCTTTTTTTTCTTTTAAATGTGTTTTAGGTAGAAAGTTTACAGCTCAAGTTAATTTCTCATACAAAAATTTACACATTGTTATGTAACACTAGTTGCAATTCCTATAATGTGACAGTACACTCTCCCTTTCCATCCGGGATTTCCTGTGTCCATCCAACCAGCTCCTGTCCCTTGCTGACTTCTTATCCTGACTCTGAATAGTAGCTACCCATTTGGTCTCGAGTATATGCTTTTTTTTTTTTTTTTTTTTTATATGCTTGAACTAAGAAGCACACTCTTCACAAGTAGTATATTATGTTTTATAACCCAGTGTAATCTTTGTCGAAGAGTGGGCTTTGGTAGTGGTTTTAGTTCTAGGCTGTAATATTTATGGGAGCAGACTGCCAGGCTTTCCTCCCATGGAACTGCTGGATGAGTTCAAACTGCCAACTTTTCACCTTTCAGTTAGCAGCCAAGAGCTTAACTGGTGCTCCCCTAAGTCTCCTTGCCACACCATTACGACACTCAAAAAAAGATAATATTCCTTCAGCTATTGTGGAGGAAACAAATACAGTAAATTCTTATAACGCTAACAGGCTTTTTTTTTTTTTTTTTCTTTTTCAAAGTGACCAAGAAATTTGACTTTGAAAATGTGTGGTCTCTTTGTAGCTGGAAAAGCAACACTGTGTTACGATTTCAACCTATGGGAAAACTTTCTGTCCCTCCCAGCACAGATAATCAACTCCTCAACTGAACCTTGTTTGGTACATACTTCCCATATTTCAGTTCTCAGTCTAGACATCTCCAGAAGTCTTCGCTAACTCTCTAAGACTGGATTAAGTGATTTCATGGCACCAGTGCTATTGTAACATGTGTCACCAAGCACTGGGATGACCTACCTACTCATGTAACTCCCTCATTTTATGGTTTTTTCTTTGAAGGAACTCTGTTTTTATCACTAGTGTCTGTCCCATAAATTTATGTTGGACTAATGAATGAACTCATTATGGTGACCTCATGTGCAGAGCAGAACTGCTCTCTGAGGTTTTCAAGGCTGTGACATCTGAGAAGCAGATTGCTAGGCCTGTCTTCTGAGGTGCCTCTGGGTGGGACTGCCAACACTTTGGCTAGGAGCTGAATGCTTAACAATTAGCACCACTCAGGGACTCCATGGGGTTGCCACACTTAGTATCAACTACACGGCAATTAACAACAGTGAATGAATGTCTAACTCTACCACTTAAGTGAAAGCATACTCATAATATTGGATTTGTGCCTTCCCATGTCTTCAACTTCAAGACACTAAAATAGGGATTCTTACACTTTGTGGTTTCAGGACTGCTTTTCATTCTTAAAAATTATTGACCCCCAAAGAGCTTTGATTTACATGAATTATATCTATAGATATTTATTGTATTAGAAATTAAAACAGGAATTTAGAAAATATTTCTTACTTCATTTAAAAATGGTAAAAAACTCAGATAGTTTAGTGCGAAGTGTGGCATTGTACATTGTCGCAAACCTCTTTAACGCCTGGCTCAATAGAAGACTGTCAGATTCTCACATCTGCTTCTGGAATCACTTGTGGCATCACACAGCGTGTAGCTTCTAGACAGCTCTACGGTGCACCGAAAAAGCAAATAACATCTCAGTATTATTATGAAAATAGTTTTGACTTCATGAACATCTGAAAGGATCTTAGGTTTCCCAGGGGTTCCTGGAACACACTTTGAAAACCACCACAGCTATACTTGCACTTTAAGAAGAAGTATGTTGTTATTTTTGTTAGGTGTTGTTAAGTTGTTTCCGACTCATAACAACCCTATGTACAACAGAACAAAACACTGCCCAGTCCTGCCATCCCCACGATTTTTGCTATGTTTGAGCCTATTGTTGCAGCCACTGTGTCAATCCATCTCATCAAGGGTCTCCCTCTTTTTTGGTTACCCTCTACCTTACCAAGCATGATGTCCTTCTCCAGGACTGGTCCCTCCTAATAACATGTCCAGAGTATGTGAGAGGAAGTCTTGTCGCCCTTGCTTCCAAGGAGAACTCTGGCTGTACTTCTTCCAAGACGAATTTGTTCATTTTTCTGGCCGTCCATAGTACATTCAGTATTCTTCACCAATATCATAATTCAAAGCCATCAGTTCCTCTTCTGTCTTCCTTATTCATTGTCCAGCTTTCCCATGCCTATGAGGTGACTGAAAATATCATGGCTTGGGTCAGGCACACCTTAGTCCTCAAAGTAACATCTTTGCTTCTCAACACTTTAAAGAGGTCTTTGGCAGCAGATTTGCCCAATGGAACGCATCGTTTGATTTCTTGACTGCTGCTTCCATGGGTGTTGATTGTGGATCCAAGTAAAATAAAAATCCTGGACAACTTCGTATTTTCGAAGAGCAAGTATAGGAATCAAGGTTAGCTGCATGGGAAGGGAAGGATCAAAACCCCAAAGTCTAAAAAAGAGGAAAGGAGTTAACTTTCTGAAGTCCTGAGTCTGGGTCAAGTGGAAAGCTCCTGAGGGAGCTACAGTAGGAAGAAGAATCCAGAAGTCTCCTGCATTGAGAAGTAGAGGCTGAGCCCTGCCCTCCTGACTCCCAGGAAACCTTAAAAAAAAAAACAACAACACTGCCATTGAGTCAATTCTGACTCATAGCAGCTCTATAGGACAGAGTAGAACTGCCTCATACAGTTTCCAAGGAGCACCTGATGGATTCAAACTGCTGACCTTTTGGTTAGCAGCCATAGCACTTAACTGCTATGCCACCAGGAAACCTTAAGACAAGGAAAAGAACAGCCAGATTAAGAATGCAACTGAACTTCTTATGGATGCTAATTGGAACAAGTTCTGACTCTTACTTTTAGCTCTAGAAAGGATTATGGACTGGAGACAGGTTTTAAAGTATTTTATTTTTTTGGATGGGTTACACATTCTCAAAATTCTAAATGTAAAAAGGGTACACAATGTAAACTCAACCCAATCTCCAGCCGCACTGTTCCCCTTCCCAGGGATGATCCATGTTAGAAATTCTTGCATAACATTTTGGGTAGATTTTCAATACATACAAGTCATATATACGTGTGTGTGTGTATTCGCCCCCCCCCTTTTTTTAAACAAATGAAAGCATAGTACACCCATTGCACTGCCCTTTCCTTTCTTCACTTAAATAATATGTCTTGTAGGTTGTTTCCTATAAGAACATGAACAGTTTTCTTGTTCTTTTTTCCTGTCGCATAATAGGCAGTAAATTTTGTTGATAGTTTTGTAGTTTCTTGAAATATTCCCTGGTGGTGCAGTGGTTAAGAGCTCAGCTGCTAACCAAAGGGTTGGCAGTTTGAACCAACAGCTGCCCCTTGGAAACCTTATGGGGCAGTTCTACTCTGCCCTACAGTGTCGCTCTGAATTGGAATTGACTTGACGGCAAGGGGTTTGGTTTTATAGAATAGGCAGAGTCCTGATGGCGCAGTGGTTACGAACTTGGCTGGTAATCAAAAAGTTGGCTGATTGAATCCACCAGATGCTCCTTGGAAATCCAGTGGGGCAGTTCTACTTTGTCCTGCAGGGTCGCAATGAGTTGGAATTGAGTCGATGGCAATGAGTTTTTTATAGAATAGGTATTGATAATATTTTATTTCTTAGGTTGGGTAGTGAGTTCAGGAAGATGTGTTTCATTATTATGCTTCGTAACTTACATTGTGATAAGCGATAAGGAGGGGAAAATAAAGCTCAGAAAGGGAAAATGAAGTGTGGGTACGTGGGAGGAGAGGGATAGTGGTGTGTGTATGTGACATCTTAGAATGACTATAGAAGCTCTCCTTGAGACGATGTCTTTTGAGTAAAGATTTGAAGGGATGAAACTGCTAATCATGTGGTTAGCTGGGGCAAGAGCATTCTCAGAAGCAAGTGCAAATGCCCTGAGGTACAAGCAGGGAGAGCTGGTGAAGGCTATTGTAGTTCCTGTAGTTATTCAGGTGAGAGATGATGAAGACACCATTGTTAGAGAGACCTTCCTGTCCACCTTCTCTAATGCAAGTCTTCTCCATCATTCTCTAACTCCACGTCCTTTTCATTTCCTTTTTATCACAGTTAGTAATTATTTATCTCTTTGCACATTTGCCTAGTCTTTTCTACCTTGTCATAAGTTCCTTGAGGGTAGGGAACCCCCGCCCGCCATATGCACCTGCGAGCTCGTCCCTATTTTTTAGCATATAGCAGGCACTTAGTGAAAATGTATTGTTTGACATTGAATGGACAAGTTTACATCTTTGCATTTCTGGCACCAGCATTGTGCCTGATTGGTTGTTGTTGTTAGTTGCTGTCATAGATTGAATTGTCTCCACCAAGAATATCTGTCAGCTTGGCTAGGCCATGATTCCCTTGTATGATTGTGTGATTGTCTACCATTTTATCATCTGATGTGATTTCCCTATGTGTTGTAAATCCTATCACTATGATGTAATAAGATGGATTAGCAGCAGTTACATTGATGAGGTCTATAAAATTAGATAATGTTTTAAGCCAATCTCTTTTGAAATATAAAAGAGAAGTGAGTATAGAGACATGGGGACCTCATACCACCAAGAAAGCAGTGCCGGGAGCAGAGCGTGTCCTTTGGACCTGAGGTTCCTATGCTGAGATGCTCCCAGACCAAGGGAAGACTGATGCATCAGAAGGATCTTCCTCCAGAGCCAACAGAGAGAGGAAGCCTTCTCCTGGAGCCAGCGCCCTGAATTTGGACTTTTAGCCTACCGGACTGGGAAAGAATAAACTTCTCTTTGTTAAAGCCATCCACTTGTGGTATTTCTGTTATAGCAGCACTAAATGCCTAAGACAGCTTGCCTAGTTGCCAGTAGAATGAATTTAGTAAATGTTTGTTGAATAAATCAAACTTACGTTGCAAGCCATCGTAGTAAATAAGAGGTAATCTTGACCTGTTAGACTAAAATAAGACCTACTGGTTGAGAAAACTAGAGCTGCATGTTGCTGCTAGGTATTGTTGAGTTGGTTCTGACTCACAGTGACCCTATGTACAACAGAAGGAAACAGTGCCCGGTCCTGCGCCATCCCCACAATCGTTGCTAAGCTTCAGTCCATTGTTGCAGCCACTGTGCCAATTCACCTTGTTGAAGGTCTTCTTCTCTTTCACTGACCATCTACTGTACCAAGCATGATGTCCTTCTCCAGGGACGGTTCCTCCTGATAACATGTCCAAAGTATGTAAGATGACATCTCACCATCCTCCCTTCTAAGGAGCATTCTGATTCACTTGCATATTCCTCTGTAAACCTCAGTATAAGTTTGGCAAACTATTGAAGAAGGAGGCTGCAATCCTTTGTGGGAGGAACACCAGCTGCAATGAAGGAACTAGGAGTCTCACGCAACCTAGTCTAAGCTAGGAATGGGTCAAAGTATTTTACCTCCGAGATGCATCAATCAAGGTCAATGAGCAGAAACAGAATCTGGCTATCCATACCGGTTGGAGACATGCAAGGGATGGTCTTCAAAAGCAGCTGTGACCCTGTACGTTATACTGTGTGCTGTGGATGTTCTTCTGGGTTGTTTTTCATGTTTATGCTGTCTGGCTGTGAAGACTAGGGGAAGATATCACTTTTCACATTCAATTCCTAGAATAGAACCAGGTGGTAAATATACAATGAAGAAGTCTAATTATATAATGGGTATGAAGGGATGCCTGCCTGTAGCCAAAAGGGAGAATGTTATCCATTATGGATCTTTCATGGAAGGTTGACAGTTGGCGGCATTTACATGGCATGAGTGGATCATAGTAAGTGCTATGTAAGTAAGTGAGTCATAGTAAGTGCAAAGAATATTTATAGAAGGACCATTCTGCAAATAAGGTGGAAGGTAGGTGTGTGTATCTGTATTTCACCAAATCTCTGTGTTATGTGGAAGCTGTGGTGGTTTTTAAATAAGGTCTAAGATACTTCAAAGGAGCCCTGGTGGCGCAGTGGTTAAGAACTTGGCTGCTAACCAAAAGGTCGGCAGTTCATATCCACTAGCTGTTCCTTGGAAACCCTATGGGGTAGCTCAACTCTGTCCTATAGGGTTGCTATGAGTTGGAATTGGCTTGACAGCAACTATGTTTTCCAGTTTTAGAAGCTCAAAACACCTTTGAGATAAATGCACAGATCACATTAATGAATTGAAGACTGTAACCAGAACTCAGGCAGACACGCCTGAAGATGGTTTATCCACGGCAGAAATTGGCGATAGAGCAAGAATGTAAGGTCTTTTGTCATAATTTGAGGCATATATTTCCACCCAATGCTAGCACCTGCCCAATGAGTGCCCAAAACAGGAGTATTTAGAATTTGAGCTTCAGCAAACCCCTGTTATTTAATTGTAATAGGACAGATAGTGGGAGAGAAGACCCATGCTGAGGAAGTTTTAGTTGGGCGGTCAGAGTTTTAGTTTAGAGTCCACAAGAACCCAACAATCTTCAGGAACAATTTGGGTAACTACTCATCACCAGGGGTCCAAGCAGTGACCACAGTACTAGAAAGGTGAGAGCTGGCAGATGGATGAATAAACAGCCTGGAGAAAGGTCTGGCCACTGGAAGTAGTTTCTAGTCACTGCGCTGGGGATCAGGAGTGAACTAGGAGCAGGAGAGGGCTCCTGACCTGGCCAGAAACTGCTGGTACTTCCTCTCCTCATCCCTCAGGTGGGAACTGTGTCAATGCATTCATTTGTTTCACAAGTATCAGTGAGTGCTTTTGCCAGTTACGAGCTGCTGTCAAGTCGACTCCAACTCATGGTGACCCCATGTGTGTCAGAGTACAACTGTGTCCCACAGGGCTGATTTTTCAGAAGTAGATCACCAGGCCTTTTTTCCAAGGCACCTCTGTGTGGACTCGAACCTCCAACCTTTCAGTTAGCAGCTGAGTATGTTAACCGTTCGCACCACGCAGGGACTCCTGAGGAGTGCCTAGGAGCTATGAATTCAGCAATGAACGAGACAGATAAGGTACCTGTTCCCAAAGAGCTCACAGTCCGGGGGGGGGGAGGGGCAATCTGCTCAAGAAAAGCCTCTTTGAGGGTGGGACCTTTCTGTTGAGATTTGATTAACAAGAAGATTTCTGTTTTGAAAAGATCACCTGGGCTCCTGCAGAATGGCACAGAGGATAAAATTAGGAGCAGAAAGACCAGTTTTGAGGCTGTAGCAGTTGTCTAGATGTGAGATGACGGTGGTTTATGATAGATGGTAATAGTGGAGATAGAAGAACATGGACCAGTTCAGGATGCGATTTGGAGGTAGATTTGACAAGATAGTTGATGGATTGAATGTGAGTGGTGAAAAAAAAATCGAGGGCATGTCCTGGATGCTTGCTTTGAGTGACCAGGTGGCTTGAGGTGTTCTTTACTGAGGTGGGGAGGACTGGGCAGGGGGAAAGAGATTTTCAGGGAGTGGCTGGGGGAGGCCAGACCCAGAGTTCTATTTTGACTGTTTCAAGTTTGAGATGCCAAATAAGCAGTAGCCTGGGCTCCCTTTTTTTTTTTGGGCTCCCTTGGGCCTACGCTTGCCTTTGTCCAATCTGTAGCCAGTGTGATCTATTCAAAATCCCAAGTTTTTGAAGATTTGAGGAGACTCGTTTTTAAGATAGGTATGCTTCTCTGGGTTTAATTTTATTTAAAAGGAATCATTGAAGATTTTCAGCTAAGGCAGTGGTATTGCTGAGCAAATTCAAATACCAAAATGTTGACCTTTCTCGTTAAACTTCTGTGTGTTAATCAGACCTCTCTCAAAAGTCCACCGTCAGGTTGGGCAGTGTAGCTTTCCATGCTAAAAAAGCTTTTTCATTTAGATGTCAATTAGACCTAGCATGTCAGAAAAAAGAGAAAGTTTTATAAAATTATAAAAATTTTGACAATTATAGATCAGCTGCCCAAAAGAATCTGTATATGATACACTATTGACCCACCAGACAATCTGCATTAGCCGGGTGGTTTTTTTTTTTTTTTTTTTAATGATCCAAGCACTATCATTTAATTCTCCTCACAGGAGCAAAGCATAATTGTTTTTACAACCGGCTTGCAGGAAAACAAAGCAGGTTTTTCAGGTCTGACTTCATGTGCACAGTTCTTGTCAAGCAGAGACAACATTTTCTGTTACGCTCACGTGAAGTGTCATTCTTTCTACTTGGGATATTATCAAGGTTTGTTGGAATCCAAGAAAGGGACCCAGGAAGTTGCATTCTTTACAGTTGTTTCCTCTGGCAAACCTGTTTCTAGAAAGAACGTTTTAAAGTACTCCTATTTTTTTTTTTTTATTCATGCTTTTGGCTAGCTCCTGTGGTTGAAAGGCACAGAGACTCATTTACGCTAACTCAAAATTAAACGAGCTTCATGCAGTGATAGAACTCTAGAGAACTAGCAAATGGCATCTTCCCTGTCTTTCTCATGAGCTACCTGCTTTTTCTCCTGGAGTTTCTGCTTCCATTTTCCTGTATGCTCTCTTTTTCTCATGATTCTTCGGCAGCAGCTTCCATCACCAACTCCTAATTTTATTTTTACACGTTTGTTGTTCAAATTTAATACATGCCACCTGTTATTATTGTTGTCGTCATTGTTACACTTGAAGAAATGAAGGCTCAGAAAGATGAAGTGACTCGTTCCAACATCACACAGGCTGCCCTGCTGTTTTCTAATGCAGCTCACAATAGAGCATCTATGTTTATCAGCTTATCAGATGTTTTTCCCCTGAAATAAGCTTTAAAATGTTTGGGAGCCTGTGATAAATATGTAATAGCAGAGAAAAAATGAGATGACTGTTTGCCTCAGTGAAATATTTCATTGTTTTTAAAAGTAAAGAGTTTTTTTTTGGGGGGGGGCGGGCAGGGGCAAGCGTAGGTATAAAGGAGTTGTATAAGGGAGCCCTGTAGCGGTGGAGCAGTTCAGTATCTTGAACGTGTTGATTCCAGGAAGTTATCAAGACCAAAGCAAGCCCGTTGCCACTGAGTCAATTCCAACTCATAGCGACCCTAAAAGACAGAGTAGAACTGCCCCACAGGGTTTCCAAGGAGTGGCTGGTGGATTCAAATTGCTGACTTTTTGCTTAGAAGCCAAGTTCTTAACCACTGTGCCATCAAGGCTCCTATGAAGCTACACGGGTGATAAAATTGCATAGAGCTACACACACTCACACACACACACGTGAATGCTTGTAAAACTGGTACGAGCCTAACAAGCTCTATGGGTTGTGCTAATGTCCGCTTCCTAGCTGTGATATTGTGCTATAGTTATGCAAGCTGTGGCCATTGGGGTCAGCTGGGAAAAGGGTACACAGGACCTCCTTGTATGTCTTTTTCATACTTTCCTATGAATCTATGATTATTTCAAAATCAAAAGTTAAAACAAACAACAGCAAAAGTAAAGGCTGCAGTGAAGTTCTAAACGATTTGGAGGGTTGTTTTTATACCTTGTCCTTGTTTTGTGTGAGAAATGACCATAATGTTCTCCTTGCGGGGAATGCTCTACTTCCCAGGAATGGCTCTTACATGGCCCAAGCTGTTCACATCTTCCTTTCTGGAGCAGACATGCAATCAATCAGCACACTCTTTCCAAGAAATTAAATGAGAGACAGGAAGGGCTCTGCTGTCCTCACCAAGGTTCTGCAGAATCAGAGAATCGCTGATTCTAAATAACAATGAATGAGAATTTTTACTCTGATTCTTGGTTAAAAAACAAAACAAAACTCCCTGGCACTTCTTTCATGGTTTACAGGAACACTTCAGGTAAAGGCACATTTAATGTTTATCCCTGAAAGCGTGAAAACAAAATGACTTAGAATTGATGTTTGTTTATTCAATTAAATGCAGTTCCTTATGCTCAAATTAGGCTTTTTTTTTTTTTTTCTTTCTTCTTTCTGCAGTAGCCAGTCAATGTTTTTGGTTTGATCAGCCAGAGAAGGCAATGAACGTCTAAACAAGTCTGAGTGCTTCTTCGTGTCTAGGCTCTCCCTCCAGCCCATTAATGCCCCCAGAAAGGATATTTGCCATATGAATACATTAAACTAACAAAGGGCTTATATGGGAGTTGGATGTTAGCAATTGTTTAACAAAGGAGCTCCTGTGGCACAGTGGCTAAAGCGCTCAGCTGCTAACTGAAACGTCGGTGGTTCAAACCCACCAGCTGCTCCGCGGGAGAAAGATGCAGCAGTCTGCTTTTTGTAAAGTTCATAGCCTTGGAAACCCTATGGAGAAGTTCCACTCCGTCCTATAGGGTAGTTATGAGTCAGAATTGACTCGATGGCACACAACAACAATTGCCTAACAAGTTGAGAATAGTGAACTTTTAAAACTGCAATTACTTGTTAAAAAGACATGTCCTTACTCATATGTTGTCAGTGGTGTTATAAATTGGCACACTTTTCTTCGTATGGAACATTGACAACAAACACCCAAGGAGTAAAAATATTCATATCTTTTGACCCAGTAATCCAATTTCTGGAAATTTATCCTAAATAAGTAATTAAGAAGAAGACGCAAACCCTGTTACAAAGATTTTCCTAACAGCGGTCTATAAACCAAAAACCAAACCTAGTGCTGTCAAGTCGATTCTGACTCATAGTGACCCTATAGAGCAAAATCCAGAAAATAACTTAAGTGCCAAATAATGAAGGGTAAAATTATGGATCTTTTTACCCAATGAAACATTATGCAGCTACGAAATATGACATATACGCTGCATATCAAATGTAAAGGTGTTTATAAAATAATTCAAAATCCTTGAAGCTTTTCATAGAATGTTTATGTGTCTGTGAGTTATCTTCCACAGAAGAAGGAGCAAATCCTAAATTACTAAATGATGGTGAAAATAAAGTTCACATCCTTGGGTCCATATTGTAGATTTTAATTAAAAAAAAAAAAAAAGAACTTTAAGATGGTGGGTACTTATAGCTAAACATAATTATCCCTTAAACTCCACGTGTGTAATCCAGCCCAGCAACGATGCTGCACTGAACCACGAGACTCAGCGGGACAAGAGACCACGTCCAGTTCCTTTGGCTGCATATTAGGTCCAGCACTCAATGCTGCAAGAGAGCATCAGCACTGGGGCAAAATACTAGCCCATTTCCAACTTTCTGAGAAGCAGGAAATTAGTTAAAATTTTGGATTTCAAAGGGATATCCTACTAGGCTGCATGCTATAGAAAAAGGAGAAAAAATATATATACATAAAGGAATATGGGAGCATGGGATAGCAGAGGGCCAATAAGTAAGCAGAGAATGTACGTAACAACCTTGAGAACAGGGCTTGCCTGGAACAAAAACACTGAGTGAAACACACACACACAGATTCAGGTCTGAGCAACATTTTCATATAGAGATATTTCAGGACAGGGTATGGAGAAGGAAAGACTCATCCTGAACTTGAGAGGCCAAGGTGTAGCTGGAGTTAAGAACCCCCAAGTAGAATGTTATGGACGAAACAAGGAAATTTTAGAAAATATAGGTATTCAGAAGTTTAAGAGTTATGCCCAAAAAAGGTAAGACTTGATTAAAAGCCATAGTGGGAAATTGGGGTCATTACAAACACATATATTTAACACCTTTGGCCCTGGAGCCCTCGTGGCACAGTGGTTAAGAGCTGAGGCTGCTAACCAAAAGGTTGGCAGTTTGAATCCACCAGGTGCTCCTTGGAAACCCTGTGAGGCAGTTCTACTCTGTCCTATAGGGTCGCTACGAGTTGGAATTGACTTGACGGCAACAGGTTTATGGTTTGGCCCTGGGAATAAACACCCAGACTGGCTGTGCCCAAGTTTGCTGGCTGTAAGTCAGCCAGCTATGTGTGTAGGAAGTTTGTGTTTTTTATAGAGAATTAAAAGGCAGGATGGGGGTGGTCATGGTGAAGTTGGAGCTACAAAAGCAAGCATGTTTTAGTTAATTGGGTTGATGTTACATCATTTTGGGAACATTTTCAGTGTAAAAAGCCTAGTCGCAGAGTATTGTTCTACGAGGCTGTGGCCTGATCCAGTGAGATTTGAGCACACGATGTGGTTGCTGATGTAGTTTCAGGACTGAGAGGAGAGTGTGAAGTGAGGGGTGTTTTGCTGCTTCATCTCTGAGGCGACTAATGAACAAAGGCAATAAAACACTTCTGTCCTTGCCCTATCCATTCCCAAAGGGCCCTTCTGTGAGCAACAGGGGCTACTTGAGGTGGAGAAACCACATCAGAGCAGTTTACGTTCACCTTCAAGTCTGGCCTGCTCCTCAGTGGAGAGAATCTGGTGTCCCACTGGGGTGGTGGTCCTGTAGGTGCCTTCAGGGCACTTTCTCTTGGCCACCATTCAGGGGGAACCAAGGGCTCATTTGGATGAATGGATGAATTAATATATGTGTGTCCCACTGGGTTATAGATTCACCATGTGTATTTTATGGACAAGTAATTAAATCTGGCACCCAGCCTTTTCCTACCAAGAGCCCTGGCCTCAAAGGTATTATTAGCAGGCCAGGCTTCCTTGCACACAAGTTCCTTTGAACTGGGTCTAAGTCAAGGCCATTGGCTTGTTCCTCTTTCCTCTATGGCTTCCTTCTCATCAACCCACAGGTTCACGATTGCTAACATTCTCTTGCAGAATAGCTGAGAGAGAGAGGGAGAGATCGAGAGAGAGAGAGAGGAAGCTACACTTGGAAAGAAGATTGCTTTGTACTTTATTTACAATAGAATGTAAGAAAAAGTAAGTAATTAACAATAATAAATACCTGGGAAAAAACACAAAACAGCCATAAAATGACACAGAAGGATGGCATATGTTAGGATCAACTTTTGTTTGCTCTGCTTTGTAGTCTGTAACACCGTGCATTCCAAAACTTGGTCCTTCAGCAGTGGCAGTGGTATACTGACTAATGTAACCAACCAAGATCCCAGTTTGAAATGTAAACACTAAAAATTACACTTGAAGCTACATAAACTGGCATAGGTATAACATGAACTCAAGCAATGTCTTCTTGGTGATATATAAAAAACGGAGACTTGCAATTGAACAGACATGCTTTCAATTTAAAGCAAAAACATTGAAAGACTTATCCTAAACATTTGTTAACAACAAAATTACATTTAGTAATAATGGTATCTGAAAAGTTCTTGACATGTTCACATTCTCTTATTGCACCAATTCCTAAAAAGCTTAAACGCATATGTTAAATGCAAACAGGTTGTCTTGATGGTAGAGCACAGAAGAATCTGATATGCTTTGCCTCAGCATGCCAACGCTGGTTGACTGTGTATCACTTCGGTTTCAGCAAGAATAAATTATTTTTAACTAGTTTATTTTATGATCAAATTGCAGTCACTGGGCAGATTTTTTTTTTTTTTTAATTTCAAGAACAATGACTCAGACAGCAGATTGTCACCTAGCCTACTGAATCAGATGACCAGAAAAGAATCAATAATATTTAGACAATTCCTTTCTATTGGGTTATCTGATTATACGTTATATGCAGAGTAAACTATACTCTGGCCCATCTCTAAAGCAAAATTTCTGTTGACTTAAGCCAGCCAGTGACTTATTTCCTTGTTGTCTCTGAGCCATGAGGAGATGCTAAGGAAAGTAGAATTTAAGAATACACATAAATACATTAGCCCTAAACATTCACAGAGAAATGAATATACTCTCTTAGGTCCTGTTTATTACAGTGTCTTCAAAGAAAATCACATAATTACTTTTCAGGGGGGTATTGTTTTGTTTGTTAAGTATCTGCATTATACATCTGCAACTGTGCTATTTAGATATTTATTTTCACAACCAAAAACATGGCTAATAAATACCTCCAAATACATTAAAACCATTCCCTGCCTGCACACAGATGCAAAACCTTAACAGAAGAGTTCACCAATGAAACCACTATTGTCTCAGTTATAACTGTGGTAACTGGAGAATGTCACAGCTTCCTTCGTTGTCATGCTTTTCCTTTGCTTGGTCTTATGACAGCCCAAAAGAAGAAAAACGAAATGATCTTCAGAGCTGATTTCTGACAAAGCTTATATAGTAGAAACAATGAGGTCTTCTCATCCCAGGAAAGCACAGCCAAAGCAGCAACACTTCCACTTAAGCCAATGAGAAGCACAGGGGTATTTTGTATTTGAAATCCACCCAAAGTGATGACAATGACTGTCACTGGATGATCTCCGCTGGCTTCAGAGATGAAGATGTGATGAACACGTGTTATTCCACAGACTATTTAATTTGGCTATCAGAGACTTAAAATGGATGGAGTCTGACTCACTACACTATATATATATATATACAGGTATAATACAATTTTGGTGAACAAAGTTGAAGGTTTCCACGTGGCAGACAGAGGCACTGAGTTAAGGATTCTATTTTCCTCCAAACATGCTTAGTCAATTCAAGTTTCTGCTTTTTTTCCTTCCTTCTTCTTCTAAATTTCCATCATGCAGCCACTTAATTTCCATCCTTATGAGAATTACTAATGTTCTATATACATGTTCATCGCAGGCTTGTATCCCACAATAACAAATTCATGTATGGAGAATGTGAAATGACACTTGAGAACCAAGATATATAAAATATTGACATCCCTTTGGGTGGGGTTTTATGTCTTGTAATGGCTGGGTTAAATATTCAAAGCAACTAAAGGAATATTTGCATCCCCTCCCCCTTTTGTAAATGCACACATACCACAGGTAGACAGAAAAATGGAACATACTTTAGGTGCACACACATTTGTTGGAGAAGAACCACACTATCATGGGAGTAGCTTTGCAGCTGATGCCTGTGGCATTACACTGGCTATAAAGAAAATTAAACTCACAAAAGGAAATCATAGGTTAGCTTTCTAAAGCACATGGAATTGTGGACCTTGAGAGCAGAAACTACTTTACAAAAAAGGGAAAACAGTAATGGCATTAATGGAAAACCTGGGTGCCAGATGTGTTAACGAACTACACAAAATAAATTGGTTCTAGGTGAAAGTCAGGATCCCATCCCAAACAATTTCAGCTTGCAAATGGTAAGCAAATACATGTACTATCTAAGTGTCTTCAAAAGTAGAATTTTGCCTTCTAAAACTACCCATCTAAATCAAACTTTCCCTTTTAGTACTACTGTGTGGAGAGGGAGCCATTTAGAAGTTCAAGGTGTTTGATAAAACATTACATTTTCCCACAAGCAAAAATCATGCTGCCAGACCATGCAAAGGTGTCTTACTAGATGCCATCATTCTTAGAGAAGAGATGAACTGTTGATCTAATCTGTTTGCAACTGGTTTCCTCTTGAGTTCTGGGTCTTTTTTTTTTTTTTTTTTTTAAGCTAAATGTCAACCTACAGATAAAGAAATGATCTTGACAGTCTGACCTATGACTTGGAACACTTTGGTGCTGGGCTCATGGAGCCAGCATCTGCACCTTGGGAGAGTGTATCAACCTGAAAGACACCACAGGTCATAATGCTGTGCACTGAGGGAAACAGGCAGGGGCCATTGGCTGAGAGGCTGAGAACTCCTTGGCCATTTTGTTTCCTTTGGGATCTGTGTTTTGGGAAGGCCCCTTTCCTGAGGTTGGTGGTTACGGTCAGGAAGGCTAGCTGGGGCACAGGCCTTGGGTTGCCCAATGACCTTGTTCTCTTCCTTTCCTGGAGGATAAAAGGAAATGCGAAGATTCTGTTTGCCCTTCCTTCTGCGTTTAAAGGCAGCGAGGTGTGAAGATGGCAGATTTTTCTCTTTAGACTGAAGGAGAGTTCTCTCTCTGTCACTTTGGTGAATGATCTTGCCTCCTGTCAACCTTGACTAACTGTGTCTTACCACTACTTGCTGAAAAAAACTAGACAGAGTGGCATCTGTTATCACGCCTACTTTTTACTCTGCAAATAGGAGTCAGCGATTCCACTCATTCTCTCCTCCTGTTTGACAGCATTTACTTGACTCCTGTGACATTCCCAATATCTGGATTTCAAGTAAGAAGCAAGAGAATAACAGTCTTTTCTAAGGTCCAGTGATGGCCTATCTGCTCCAGGGAAGTCTGAATGTTACTAAGAATAAAACAAGGAGGTGGATGGGAGACAGTTCTCTGTTTTTAGGGTTTGCATGCCAGACCTCCTGACAGTGTTCAAGCCCAGTGAGCTTATTCTATGTTTGAACTTCTCTGAATGGGCAAAAAGCTAATGAATTCTACTCAATTGATTACAAATTCTGAGAATATTAATGGATGATGGAAATTGACAAGTCAAGGTTTGTTGGTACCTGTAGAGAAAAGAGACGTTTGCCTCACCTGGACCTCTTGATTCCTAAAGTAAGCCATTCCAAAAGCAGTCAGTTATGGTCACATTCATCCATGCAATTCTTAAAGGCTTCTGAGGCCATGAGAGCACAGAGTGGACAGTTATTAAAAGATAGAAACAAGTTGCACTTTTATTAAATTCTGTGAAAGGTATAAATCAGTTACCATTAATTGCACTTGGAGCCTCTATAGTTCAGAATTAAAATTTTCAAAAGTTTAAAGAGTTAATTAGGCCCCAAATCCTGAGTCAGACTAAGCAAAATAGGAATCTCAGTAACTATTGGTATTCAAGTATTGGTGGCCAGCAGTTCAAAATTTAACAATTAGGTATGTTATGCTTGAGAGTACTTTTGAGAATTTTAGGTTGGATGGGAAAAATTGACTTCCACTATTTTACCACACCTTTGTCACAAAGTGATGCAAAGTTTTCATTTGTTTAACCTTGAAGTCCAAATGCCCAATAGTGAGACTTCCTCCCTGGCTTACAGCTGTTGCTAGGGAAGATTCCATCTGTCCTTGGCAAGTCTTACATCTTACATCTACCATGATGCTGTGTGACATACTTAGGCATTCATGTTATATGTGAAATTACTTAACCACATGCATACCCAGAGATCAAAGTAACATGTTTGAGTGACAAAGAAGTCTTTCTCTATGTCAGAAGATTCTTAAAACAAAACAACTGAAAATGAAAATATAAAACCCCATGAAATATCCAGTATTAGAAGTTACTCTGACTTGGGCCGACATGGCTTATCTGAAGAGTGCATGCCAGGTAAATTCAGGGTGACTTTTTTCTCAAGGTCTGGAAGCGTGAGAGTTTCTGGGGCAGACTTTTTCCGGGGCCGATCTTTGGGGACTGACAGAAATTCTGGTGCGTCTGTGGACAGAGGCGTGGACGGCGCACTGGAAGGGGCACTGCGGACCGAAGAAGGCAGCAAGGGGATGCTCGAGATAGAAATCGCAGGTGGAAAAACGCCAATTTTCTTGTTGGTGGCTTCCTGAGTGGCTCGTTCAAATTCTCGGACTTCATCCATTGTCATGTCTTCAAAGGAAAAAAAAAAAAAAAAAGGAAGAAAGAAAGAAAAATGAGCAGTTATTTACAAGAGATGGAAATGGATTCATCGCTATGACTGTGTTGCAAGGAAACAGAGGAAGTCTATCCTAAAGGGGACTCTCCAGGTTATAAACCCAAATGCTCATTTAAATGCTAAATCTGGTTTTTTTCTTTTTGTTGAGGCAAACCCCTGAAAACAATATTCCTTTATGAATATTCACCCAAGACTTTACAAAGCACTTTTTAATGAGTACTTTAAGTATTCTGAACAAGGACTTACAGGAGAGTACAGAACCAGCCCAGGGGAGCGTGTGTTTATGTGTGTATGAAGGTGTATTATTATGGGTATGGTGGGTACACAGAAGTTAGCATTGGGTCTGGTCATCTCCTCCACAGAGATAAGGCAATTACTAAAGTAATCAATGGTGCTGAAATGAGACATATTACTGTCTACCTTAGATCACAAAAGTACAAGAATACTTTTGTAGGGTAAACAGGTAAATCATTAGAATTCTCAGCATGCTATCTTCTCATTCAATAAATACACTTTTTACGTTTTGAGAGAGAACAAAGATACTGTGGTTATTGGTTTCCTGACTATGTATCCATCCTGACTGACGTGCTTTGTTTTAATTGATTCAACTTAAAGAAACAAATGAGACAACAACGATAAATCTTAGTTAATTATCTCATAGCCAAGAAGATAAAACCAGTGCTTATAGGAACCTAAAAGAAAAAGAATAGAGAGTGAAAAGAGAGGATAATTTAATAAGGTATTTTTTTTTAAAGCATTATTTGGAATTCAACAAATAAATACAGTGTTGCCTCATCCAACAGGCACTGTCAAATACAGATTTCCCAAATACCTGAAATGCTCTTATTAAGGGAGAAAGTGTAAAAAAAATTAACGTAAAACTTTCTCTAATGTACGTAACAGATTATACACCTTTTAGTCAGAATATAATGAACGCTTATCACTGTGCTATCTAATACAGCGATGACCTCCTTCTCTGGGACTACTTGATTTTACTGTTTGATGTCTCTTCTCTCATTCTCAAAAACTCTCCTATTATTAATATTAACATTATCATTGCTATTATTTACTCTAAATCTGGCTATCCCTGGTATCCTCTGCCATTTTCATTTACTGGGACCAGGGAAACCGGGTTACGGGGCTTATTAGAATAAGCACTGAGTGAAGGTCTAAGGGTCTCATCCTTGAGGTGAAATCTGCTGTCCATGAATCTTCTGCACCTATTTTAGCTTCTGGAGCCCTGGTGGCACAGTGGTTAAGAGCTCGGCTGCTAATCAAATGTGCAGCAGTTTGAATCCACCAGCCACTCCTTGGGAACTCTATGGGGCAGTTCTGCTCTGTCCTGTAGGGTCGCTATGGGTTGGAATCCACTCAGTAGCAATAGGTTTCGGTTGGTATTTCAGCTTCTCAGAGACCCATTTTTCATCATGTCTTAGTCTCTGCCACGTACTTAGGAGCTGAAACTTCATTAGATAATATTGCATGAATAAACCAGCATGAAACAATACAGCCAGTCTGAAAATACTAATTATGGAATTACTATTCATAACAGTATAAATCATTAGGTCTCATAATGTATTAATCAGCAAACCAGAAAGATATTTCATAAAGCAAAATCCTTAAGAGAACTTCCTGGGAACAATTATTAAAATTTTCTGCCTGGGAATGTTTTTAACAAAGGAATTAAAAATTATGGCTGTGATGATATAATGCAAAATTCAGAATATATCAAGAAAAATGACAACCGTAAACCTCGCCAGTATCTTTTAATACTAAAACTACCTAACAGGTTTTGAAGAGGTATTTACTTCAAAAGAAAGTTGATACTCTCAGAAAAATTTCAGTGATTTGGGTATATTTCTGCTATCATAAAGGGGTATCATCGAAAATTTAGATTTTATAAATAAGTCGTGGAAACTCTGGTGGCACAGTGGTTAAGAGTTTGGCTGCTAACCAAAATGTCGGCAGTTCAAATCCACCAAGCCCTCCTTGGAAACCCTTTGGGGCAGTTCTACTCTGTCCTATAGGGTCCCTATGAGTTGGAATTGACTCCTGGGGGCAATGGGTTTGGTTTTTTTTGGTTTTAAACAAGTGCCTGAATATATTGCTCTACTCCACTCATCCAGCAGGGGGCAGAAATTACCCAAAGTACAGTCTCGTAGCTGTTCCCTTCTTTGAAGGCTTCTAAAACTGCTCAATTGAAAAGCAGACTTATTTCCTTATTGCTGTGTTCATGAATGTTAATTTTGCATAATTTCAGTGTAATCTGTCCCTGCTCAAGCTGATGATTTCAATTTTATTTAGCTCCCAGGCAGTTTTCATTTGTGATGGACAGCAGCCTCTTGATTTGAACTGTTTTTCATTATGTTAGAAGAGAATGGCTGTGGAAAAATAAATGATCCCCGATATCATGGGATTTGAAAGAATAAGAGAACTGTCTTGAGCATTCAAAATAACCACCTTGTGTAACTTCTGAAGAGGGAGGCATCTCTTACGCTGAAGTCATGGGAACAATTGGAAGTTGCAGCCAGAAAATACGTGGTCTTTCCCATAGAGAGAACCACTCTAGATATCTACATAGTAAGCTGACTTTACCATCGCAATAACCATAGTAAAACAGAAAACCAAACAAAAAGCCTCCAGCCATAAGAACTTGGAATAGAAAAACACTGTGCTTAGTATCCTTTGCACCTGTGGTGTCTCCCTCTTTCCTCTGGTCACATTTCTACTGAGCAGCTTTCAGAGAGTGGCCGAGGGGGAACTGGTGTCTAACATTCCTAAAGAAAAAGGTAATTGAAAGCGACGTAAATTCACCTACGGTTTCCTTAACAAGCATTTCTAACTTTAGAACAGGGAGAGAGGACGTCCAGATGGAAGGAGGATCATATTGATCTGTGCGTAAAGAGGAACGCCTCAGTTAAGTGGGATCCGAGCAGGTTTCTGCGAAACCAATCACTACATGCAAAATGGGAGGAAGAGTTAGGGCCATTTCAACCTCAGGAGCGGTCACATGCATCCAAAGAGCAGCACATGGGCCTCGCAGGGCACAGCACACATTCCAAAGACATGCTCTGAAGATCCAACTCGACATTCCCAAAGCGCAACCAGAAGGTCTTCACAATTCTAAAGCATCCTTTAACAACCTCCACCACCTCTCAATTTTCCATAATTACATTATCCATTTAAAAAAAAACCTAAGATGCAATATTCTGGGGCCTAGGCTAAAGGACATGAGGGCTCAAGCTGGCACCCAAAGGTATCCTGGCTGAAGACAAGTATCAGTCACTTGGTGATGACATTTTTTCTTTATTAACTGCATCTCCTCTTTTTTTATTAGCATGAATGATTGAGAGATAACTCTACGTCAAATGCTGGCATACACCATACAGTCAGCTCTCAATATCCAATGCATGACTAAGCTATCTTGGGGCTCTCTGAGGCTCATCTAAGTCCCAGGCTAGACCACTCTGCAGCCCGGCAAAACCCCAGCTCACCACCCAGCTCAGCCAGTATGTACGTGAAGACTGCAGCCCAATCTTGAGGTTAACCTAAGTGGAAAGGAATTGATTGGGTAAAACAACTACAGAGAGTTATAGAAAGCATTTCAAAGCAAATGGTAAGAAACCTAAAATAGCAGATGAGCCAGACGCTCGTCCTTGAATAACTGAGTGTTAACTATGTTTTTAAAAGTTGTTCCAGTTTACACAGGACATCTACTTTTACCCCTTTGCTCTTTGATGGTGCAGGCTCTTTTATTAGTACCACAGAATGTTTCCACTCTCCATGTTCTTAGTTTTCTGGCTGAAATAACCTCTAAGTCAAGTGTCTGGAAGGGAAAGGTGACATTGCCCAATTCAGACCCAGCTCAGGTCCTTCACCAACAACCTCTGGGAGACAATACGCTTTCCTGGAAGGCCTGGAATGCAGCATTTGCAGTATTTCAAAGATCAGTGTACATTTGCGTTTGGGGAAGGGTGGGCAACACGTTTCAAAAATTCTACATACACTTGTTTTGGCCTGGCTCTCTATGTCATCCACAGTGGAGGAAAGCTGATTGCAAACTTTTATGTTGGTTTGTTCATGCATGTTTTTCTCGTATTCTCGAACATCATCCATTGACATATCTGAAAGAAGGTCAAGATGTTGGCAACTTCCGTTATTAAATGCAAACTTTCAACGGGGAGACTTTAGGGAAAGACGGTAGCTTAGCAGAAGCCCAAGAGAGGTTTAAAAAGCAGGGAATTCAGTAACTTTATGAAGAGTAGTCATAAAGTTAGCTAAACCAGCCAAAGGAGGAATGAGTGAAAGTTAAGTTAAAATAGTCTTAGAACAGAGAAGAGTGGAAATTGTTTAGGAGTGTTTCTGTCAAGTGAGCTAGGTAGGGGGAAAGGGTTAGCACGTGGGCAGTGCTGTAGCCCGAGATCTCCTAAAGCATCCTTAGAAGATCCCTTGGGGAAAGATGTTTAGATTTGTTTGGTTTAACACTTACCTTCCATATGCTTTTCAAAAAGACTTAAGAGTGTCTTTAAATTAATGCATTCAACAGAAAGGACGCTTTCATTGCTATTACAGGAACCTTGACGTCAAAGGCAGGGAGATGATATTCACTGGTACAAGTGAAATGTGGTGGAATTCTCACACAGAGATGTATTTTTACACAGAACACATAGTGTCAGATAGTGCAGGTCTGTACTGCACTTCACGTCTAGCCTAACGGCTTAAAGATGGCTGGCACTACTTCCACCCACGTTATCTATAAATAAAATGGCACATGACATTATTATGATTTTTGGCCCAAGTCTGCAGTTTTTCAGTACTTCAGGATAATCACTTAATCCAGTGGTTCTTAACGGCAATTTGGTGACATTTTTGGTTGTCACAATTGGGATGCTACTGGCATTTAGTGGGTAGAGGCCAGGGATACTACAAAACATTCTACAATGCATAGGGCAAGCCCCAACCACAAAGAACTATCTGGCCCAAAAGGTCAACAGTGCCATGGTTGAGAAACCCTGTCTTAATCTAACTGATAAAAAGCTTAAACAAGGAACCCAACCATCTTCAGGATAAAATGAAATGCATAAAAATGACAATTAGTCTTGCTTTGAGGGCTTCTGTTGTCTGATGCCCTCTCCCCCACACCCCTGTCCCACTCCTTGGTTATTTTACAACATTTTATCAGCAGTTCTCCCAAATGGGCATTCCTCTGTTGCTCTCTTGGCAGAATTTAACTTCATGCCTCTTTACAATGAAGGTATACTGAGCAATTGCTTCGGCTACCACCCCGATCACTAATTAGCTCGGAGGGGATGTAGAGCGGTATTCACAGCTGGACTTTTTCCTTAAGTATTTTCTGTATCATGTGGTTCAGTGTCTTTTTATATCATGCCACGTGTCATGTGAGATTCTCTTCCTTTCCATAGGGCACACTTGCCAGAAGCTTATGATTTAATTCAGTGTGGTCTGGGGCTA
This sequence comes from Elephas maximus indicus, assembly GCF_024166365.1. Classification (NCBI taxonomy): domain Eukaryota; kingdom Metazoa; phylum Chordata; class Mammalia; order Proboscidea; family Elephantidae; genus Elephas; species Elephas maximus. The sequence goes on from NC_064837.1 coordinate 56,231,188, forward strand.
AGATGGAGTGCAGCTCTAAATTCAGATTTGGGCGATTTTATTTAACTGATGATCTCCTCTGCATCCTGAAATCGTCCATCAAAAAATGCTGTCCATAAGCAATGTAAGTATCAAGAATGCTAAGCGGCAGTCTGGCCAAGCAAAGAGCATGCTTTTCTTTTAGAAAAATCGAGGTAACCATAAAGCAATAAAGAGATGCTTCGTGATTAGCGCAAATACATCTTAATTAACAGTAACACAGGCTTTCAATACAGTCACTTTCATCTCAGTGGCTGGTTATCAAAATTCGTTAACCACAAATATACCTGGAATGAATACTAAAAAAGGTCATTTTTAGCTAAAAGTTTAAAATTAAAAAAAGAAGTTCTCTATACATATGTTCATTAGATGCTTTCTTTTTCACCCCACATTCCCTCTGGCACAACAGTCATTTAGAAAACAAAAGCAAAGGGGTTCTGGTTTCTTTGTTCTAGGGAATCCCAGCAGAAATCATTCTTTATCTTTAATTAGCTCAGTGTTAAGAAAGGGGCTTAAACTATGTGACCATGTATTGGTATATTCAAAGATACATCATTTTTATGTAATGCGAAAAAGGATTTAACAACAAAGATGTTCGTTACTGCCCTGTTTATAATGGTGAAAAATTGAAAATAACTCAAGGGACTGAGATCACTATGCAAGCATTAAAAATGATGTAGAGATGTCCTTGATAGATTATTAAATAAAAAAAGGAGGTAACCTTTTTAAAATAGTACATATTATGATAAACCATTACTGTAAGAAAAATATTACATACATTTTAAAAAGACTGAAAGGGTACATTTGAAAATGTCAACACTGCTGATTTCTAAGAGTTTGAATTACAGGTAATGTTCATTTTCTTCTTTTTGCTTACCTATAGCTTCTAAAATTTTGACATCAAATATGCATACTTGTATAAGAAAGAAAAAATTACACTTATTTGAAAACTCTGTTATTTTGGGTTATTAGGAAGAAAAACAAAACAAAACCCAAACCCATTGCCATCAAATATATTTTGACTCATACGACCCTATAGGATGAAGTAGAACCGCCCCATAGGTTTCCAAGGAGTGGCTGGTGGATTCCAACTGCAGACCTTTTGGTTAGCAGGCAAGCTCTCAACCACTGTGCCACCACAGCTCGATGAGGAAGATGGATATCATCCATTTGGAATGGGTAAGGAAAACCCTATGATTCACAACTGATCATGGGGATGGTGCAGTGTTTGGCTCTGTTGTGAATGGGGTCTCCGTGTGTCAGGAGCTGACTCAACAGCAGCTAATAAGGACAATATATACTTTTCTAGAATTTCTGCCCATTCTAGAAACATAATTCCTTGTTTTTTTTTTTTTTTTAAAAAAAACAAGGAATAAAGAAGCAAAGTTTCAGGAAATTTCATCTAAAAAAAAAAAAAAAATCTCCCGGTGAAGACCACCTAAGAATGAATGTGTCCAGTAGAGCAGTTCCCTAAAAGATGATGATAATTTGGCTTCTGCTGATGCTGAAGGAAAGTGTTTGTCTAAATCCTGAAGTATCCTCAACATATCGTAAATGCTCAGAGAAATGATGTAAACATTTCCGATATTCCTTGTTAATGTATGGAAAGCCTCATCAAGTGAAAACGTTACTGTTCAGGTTATCTGGCAAAATGCATTGTGTCTTGCTTCTGTAAAGTTTATTATTTCAGAATCTACATGTGAATCAAGTTTTTTTTTGTAAATCCAATTACATATGCCCAATGACTGATAATACTTTCAGAGATGATTCATCTTCATTACTGATTGATTTCAAATGATCAGAGTGACTTCTAACAACTTACATTCGGCTCTCTGTTTCCAGCAAACAAATGCCTATGCGTATCAGAGAAACTCTTAATAAAATGAACTCTATGTCAATTATTTTGCAAACAAATTGGCAAATAATCATTCCTTAACTTATTGAGTTTTGAAAGGTCATAATTTTACTTAAGGTTTTCTTAAATGAGTCTTCTTAAACAAGAAACACAGGAGCTATGTGCCTGACTGAAGAGAATACTGGAACAAACACATCTGAACATCTTTGGAACTTTGCTGAAGTTAAGCGGTGTATCAGCACTGGGAAGCGTTCTGGGGGTATAATTCCCCTCTTGCTGTACTTCAGTGGGACAGAATTTCCTTTCCTTGTCCTCTTTAGAGACCGCTTCTTTCCTTCCCTTCTTCTCCTTGTTTCAGGAGAGGATAGAGCCAGCTCCCACGTCTCCTGTCCCAGATGTGGAGGCCACACTGAATGGTGCCTGAGTGGAACCTTTTCCTCTTCCACGTGACCAGGCCGAGACCAGAGACTCCTCCTTGGCCACCAAGCTAGCGTTGTCAAAGAAGTGTTGGTCCCAAGGTATTTGTTAACTGAGGACTCTTTTTGGTTTCCTAAACTATAAATTAACAACTGCATAAAAGAGAAAAATATGCCTCGACTATAGGTCTTGGTCTGTCTCAACCATTTTTTTTTTAATATGGTTTTCAATTACTATTTATTTATTTACTAATCACTCAAGTAATGCACAAATCATGTTTCATAAAAATAATTCAAATAGTACTGGATTATAAACAGAAGAGAGTTTAATTCCTTGTTAAATCTTTCATCTCCACTAAGAGTCCCTTTTCCTTTCCCTGGAGATAGGCACGATTAAGAGTTTGGTGCATAGGGTGCCATGTTTTTTTCTATGAACTCACATCTATGTTATTGTACATATAGAGTCTTATTTGCTTACTTTTACATATACAGAATCATATTATACGTATTGCTCTGATTGCTTTTTCCAGTGATGGGAAGATGTAGGTATTTCCATATTAGTACATATGGAATTGTTTATTCTTTTAAACTATTGTGCCCAACGTTTCACAGTATGAGTGTATCATAATTTACTTGACTATATTCCTGTTAAGGAGCCCTGGTGGCACAGTGGTTAAGTGCTCAGATGCTAACTGAAAGGTCAGTGGTTCAACCTACCAGCCACTCCATGGGAGAAAGATGTGGCAGTCTGCTTCCATGAAGATTTACAGCCTTGGGAACCCTATGGGGCAGTTCTACTCTGTCCTTCAGGGTCACCGTGAGTCGCAATCTTGATAGAAATGGGCAGTAGGTGGTAGTTGACGCACATTTCTGTTAATGTATATTTACACTGAGACTAACAGCTTTTAAAACATTGCAATGAATATTTTTGAACACATACTCATGAACACATATGAGTATTTCTTAAGAATAAATTTCTAGAAGTGGAATTGCTGGGTCATAGGTTATATGTACTTACCATTTTTACAGAAACTGTTAATCTGTTCTCCTCAGAGGCTGTACCAATGTGCTCATCCACCAAGAGTATAAGAGTACTCGTTTCTCCTCATCCCTCCAAAACTGGGTATTATCAATCTCTTATAATTTCGCTATCAGATGGGCAAATATTGTATCTTCTTTTTATTTTATTTCCTCTAGTTGGTAGTGAGCTATTGGCCACTTGCATTTCTTCTACGATTTACCTATTCGTGTTCTTTACCCTTTTTTCTATTGAGTTGTTGGTTTTTTGATATTTAGGGCCTCTCTCTATATTATGGAAACTCTAGTGGCATAGTGGATAAGTGCTACGGCTGCTAACCAAAAGGTCAGCAGTTCAAATCCACCAGGCACTCCCTGGAAACTCTATGGGGCAGTTCTACTCTGTCCTATAGAGTCACTATGAGTATGAATCGACTGGATGGCAACGTGTTTTGTTTTTTCTATATTATAGATGTTAATCCTGCATTGGCTACATATGTTGCAAACATTTTCTCCTAGTCTGCTACTTTGAACTTTGTTTAATGGTGGCAACTGTCAATCATTTCATCTCTAAAGAAAGCAGGTTGATTTCATAGGAAGTGAAGGCAAGATCACACATTTGAAGGGTCTTTAGGGTAGGAGTCAGGTGAACATACAGAGAAACCATGAATGCTTTGTAACAAGAGCTTCTCTTGCAAACAAGGGCACATTTGCAAATACACATTTTTCTTTACTGTATTGCACAGTTGTAGCAGCTAAAATTTAAAAAAGAGAGTCTTATACTCTAAATCAATGACCTGTGCTTTATTTCCTTCTTAAACATTTTCTCTCCACTTCCATGCTCCTCAGCGTAAACAGGAGTCATTTTTTTCTGACTGTGAGTCAAAGTGGAAGACTTCAGCAAGTGCTTGGGTCGGAGGTGTAGTGCTGGTGGTGGGGAGCCTCCACACATTAAGAATTAGATTTGATATACTCCTTTGGATCCAGCAAAATGGTGGCCATCCTTTGCGAAGCACCATTTTTAACCCTTTAAATGATTATAAATATAATACATGCTTGTTACAGAAAGTTTAAAACCCAAAAAACCCACTGCCGTCAAGTCGATTCCAACTCATAGTGACCCCATAGGGTATCCAAGGCTGTAAATCCTTATGGTTAGCAGCTGAGCACTTTAACCACTGTACCACCAGAAAGTTTAGGCATGGCTTTTTTATAGTGAACAGTAGCCAATCCTCAAGGCTTAGTACATACCCTTTTCCACATAATTCAGATGACTAAGAAAAAAGAGCTAGACCTATACAGGTGTGGCTATTTCTGTAGTTTTTTTGGGGGGAGGGCTTGCTACAATAAGATATATTTCTTTGTGTATCAGTTAAATCCACGTATTGCTAGGCAAAGGGTGACTTTCCTTCACCATGGTGACTCAGGATCTAGGCTTCTTCCATTGTGTAGCTCCACCATCCATTGTTGTGTTGTCAGCTGCCATCAAGTCTGCCTCCCCGTCACTCATGGTGACACCACGCACAGTGGAAGTAAATGCTGCCCAGGCCGTCTCCATGATCGACTGTGCATTGGACCACTGTGCTCCACTGGCGGATTTTCAGAAGTAGATCAATGGACAGGCCTTTCTTCCTAATCCGTCTTAATCTGGAAGCTCCACTAAAACCTGTTTAGCATCACAACAGCATGCAGGTCACCACTGACAGGGGACGTGGCTGCGTCTGAGGTGCATTGGCTGGGGACATTTCCGTAGTTTTTAATTTGGGAGGAGGAATCACAGGTACCTTTGAAAAATCCGATGGAAACCTATGGGTTCCCCTCCCCAGAAAAGTGAACACAGGCACATACACATAATATGTTGCCTAAGAGCCACTGCACTCAAGTTCATATTTCAGGAAATGTGAGGTCGTTGGAAAATGCTGGCTTGGTGAATTCAATCAGCTAATGTAGCCTTTAGCAGGCTTCTTTCTTCCTCCACTTTGAGCTTGTTCCAGTCCTTGCTAGGCCTGTTCTAGGGACTCCAGGCTGGTTTCTAAGTCACTTTCATCTATACCAGCCAGAACTCCCCCCCACTCCCTCCTATCCTTTTTTGGAAGGGTCAGGATTTCAAAGACATTCATGAGGTTCCACTCAATCACAGCCTCCCTCTGGCAATCCTCTGTGTTCCTCTCTCAAAATACTGTCAGATACGTGAAGTGAAACCACGCTTTTGTGAAGCTGGGCTGCCTATTTTTATCCATCTCCCCTCTCACCCCATTTTCTGAAACGTGTTGTTGTTGCTTCCCTGATTAGTGCTCCAGTCATGCAGAAAGACCCAAAGCACATGGATAAAGACCCATCAGGGCTTTGGAGGACAAACTCAACTCCTCCAAAGTGGAAATGGTTACAGTTTACAACCAACAGGAGCAGAATAAAATCTGTTCAGGGAACGCAGTTACATGACAGCCAAATGCTGGGGCTCAGAAAAGACACAAAATTAATCCTTGGGTGAGAAAAGATCACCATCCTCTACAATGTCCTTTTCCTTAACTCTTAATTAAGCACTGGAGTTTAATTAGGGAGAAAGACATCCAGGGTGGGCACTGTGGAAGGGTATGAAGTTTGAGCACAGTACAAACGAACAGCTGAGGAGGCGACTGGGCTAAAATTTAGCCCTGAATCCAACACACCTGCTGAGTATCCCCAGAAGGGGCACCTTTTTCTAGTTTATCTGTCTAACCCCCCCGCCCCCCGCCCCGCAAAAACAAACAAACAAAAAAAAACCAAAACTGTTGCTGTTGATTCTGACTCACAGCAACCCTATAGGACAGAGTGGAAATGCCCCCATAGGGTTTTCAAGACTGCAATCTTTACAAAAGCAGACTGCCACATTAGTCTCCTGTGGAGCAGCTGGTGGGTTCGAACCACCCAACCTTTCAGTTAGCAGCCAAGCACTTAACTACTGTGCCGCCAGGGCTCCTACATCTGTCTAAAGAGGGTGCCTTTTTCTAATTCTCACAAAGCATCATAGTTACAGCAGTTGGCTCTGAAGATGTATCTATGATCCTCTAGTCTAACCTGGTTGGACTGAGTTAGCTAAACTGTCCTTACAATCCAGTCTGGTTTACAGCCTATGCTATAAGCCAGTAGTTCTTAAATATTAGAGAGCATCAGAGTCAGCTGGAAGGCTTCTTAAAACACAGATTGCTGGGCTGTACTCCCAGAGTTTCATAGTCAGTAGGTCTGGAGTGGGTGGCGCAGCAGTTAAGAGCTCAGCTGCTAACCAAAAGGTCAGCAGTTCGAATCCACCAGCTGCTCCTTGGAAACCTTATGGGGCAGTTCTACTTTGTCCTACAGGGTTGCTATGATTTGGAATCGACTCAATGGCAATGGTTTTGGAGCGGGGCCAGAGAATTTACATTTCTAGCAAGTTTCCAGGTGATGCTGATGTTGCTGGTCCGGGACCTCTCTTTGAGAACCAGGCAAGGGTTTCTTTACTTTGAATTGTTTCCATGGTTATTAATGAGAGCCCCACTGACCCTGTATAAAGACCATGGAAAAATAAGCAACGTCAGGTACCCAAAACAGAAGGGCTACCCTGGTGGACACTTGGCTTCAGTTACAGTGACATACCCATTTACCCAAAAGGACTATGAGGTTTCCTGCATGACCTTGGAATAAGGGACTGAGAAGACACTGTGGGCAGGGGCCATTTCCACACATCTGATGGAGTGAGTGTCTGCATCTGTTGTAAAGAGGGAGCCACTGTTTGCCCTTCTAGCAGCTCAGCTGGGGGTGATGGTGTCTGCAGTGGTTTACATGAAATTGATGGGGTGGTTCTCAGACCCCTTGCTGCTTGAAAAGACTGCCTGTTTTTGTTGGGGCTATGACTGTGTTTATTGGGGTGGAGACACACTCTGGGAAATGCAAGGCGCCCTGTGTTCTCCATCCACAAAACCACACGCTGTTTTTTCTGCACTTGGACACAGAAAGGCTTTTTGGTTAATAGACTCTTGAGCTGCTCACTACCCCCCAGTCCATCCGAAGTAAACAGGGAGGTGCTCTCTTCTAAAGGAGTCCCTGGGTAGTGCAAAGGGTTAATGTGCTTAGCTGCTAACTGAAAGGTTGGAGGTTCCAGCCCACCCAGAGGCACCTTGGAAGAAAGGCCTGGTGATCTCCTTTGAAAAACTGGCCACTGAAATACCTGTGGAGCACAGGTCTACTCTGACACACATGTGATTGCCATAAGCTGGAACTGACTCATCGGCAACTGGTTTGGGTTTTTCTCTTGACGGTCTCCAGGAAGGAAGACCTTCAGTTTCATTTGATGCATTACTCTAGCTTTGGGTCCTGGAATAGTATGAGAATTTCCTTTTTTTTTTGGTGGTGGTGGGGGACTAAATGTCCTTAAGTCTCTTCCTTGACCCAGGCTCAGCTGAGCTAGAAAAGCCAGCCTCCATCCCCTGCACCCACTTTCACTTACTGGACGCCCTCCCACCCCCTACATCTTTTTTTTTTTTCCTATGTCCTGCCTCTAATGAAACCCTCTTTTCTGATTAACAGACTTGCAGTGTTTGGTCCCTTTTGATCAGGCCCTGGCTACCCTTTTAGATGTTGCTTTTTCTGAAAAGTCCTCTACGACATTCTGGCACTACAATCTATTAAAGTGGCCTGTCTCTTGGTCTTCAAAGTGGCACATTTTTGGTTCAAGGCCCCATCCTCTTGCCAAACTTCTAATAAGTTTGAGCCTATTATTCTTGACTATCCTGTTGATATTCCCCTGGTATTGGTGGCAAGGAATCTACAAGCTCAGAGGAGAGACCGACAGTCCCTACCCTTTTTTGGGGGGTCTGTGTTTCCTTTGAGAATCTGATTAATGCAGCCCAGAAGAAGAACCAGAAAGATCTGTTTTAGAACTGGGGGAACTAATCACTTCCCCTGGGGAAATAATCAAAGGACAATCCCATCTACCTGCCACGTGGGAGACAGCTGCAAATGGCCTGGTCTTGGGAGGACTTAAGGGGCCTGGGTGGCATAGTGGTTAAAGCACTCGGCTGGTAACTGAATGGTTGGTGGTTTGAACCCACCAGTTGCTGCATGGGAGAAAGATGTGGCAGTCTGTTTCTCTAAGGATTTACAGCCTTGGAAACCCTATTGGGCACTTCTACTCTGTCGTTACAGGGTCGCTATGAGCCAGAATTGACTCGATGGCAGTAGGTTTGGTGAGTTTGGTGAGAGAACTTTATGACAATGTGGCCTGACAGTACACTTGCTGCAGGAGAGCAGCAGACTGGGTGTGTGATGACATTCTTCTGAAGGTCTGCATTTGGACAAACTCAAAAAGATGCATTTACTCTCAAAAGGTGCAGATCACGGAAAACTGCAAAAAACAAAATAGAAACCCCAAAGCCCGTAGCTTACAGAACCATACCTTTTTTTGTTCACTGACCTTTTTTTTTTTAAGTACTATGTCTTTTAAAATGCGTCTCAGAAACCATCTTAATGACACTCACTGTCTTTGCCCATTCAGCGCAACATATCCTTTTACTTTAAATTTGATGCCTTCTGCTAAGAAGAAGGCAAGAATCCATGGTACAATGACAGAAGAACACCAAAATGTAATCTAGATTACACTAGAACAAATTCATTGTGACTTAGGAAAAGGCCAAGGAGGAGGGCATTTCATTAGACAATTGATCTGCAAATTGGATCTAACCTAAGTCCCCAACTGGGTGTGTTCATTTCTATTTATAGTTGAGGACACCAGCCCTCTGAGGACTGATTCTGTGAATGCAGAGGATTCAAGGGGAGGAAAAACAATACCGCTGAGGATCTGGGAAAGGGGGTCCATTCATCACAGTATGAAGCATAGCTTGGTTTTGTTTACTGCAAATGTGTAGAACTTGTTTAACTCTTCCCAAATCAGGAGAAAAAGCCAAAACGACACTCCCAGTTGGGATTAACAGGGCACCTATGCCTCTGCCCTTGAATTCTTGCAGAATCTGTTTTTGGTGATGGATTGTTTCAACCGTTCTCTGAATCGACCAAAGCACTGCTTTCATTTGATATGATGCTTTGGACAGCTTTGATCTTGAATTGAAGGTTGGGACAAATTAGGACGGGTTTGAAATCCATCAAATAGAGAATTATGAAGTATCAAGCATGCAAGCACAAAAGACACTGAGGTCCTACTTGGTCACTATCTCTGTGGTTATTTTAGACCAAGCTTCTGTAATTCCGCACTTCTTCATTATGTTCTGCAGACAGGAAGCTCTGTATTGTTGCCCTTCTAGATAGCAGTTGAAGCCAGATGGACTGAAAGCCCAAATCAACATGTTATGAAGTTGTTCAACAAGTTATTTTGGGGGAATTGACTTACCATACCACTCATCAACCCACGCAAAAGCCTGTCTATGCCCAATCAGCAGAATGTCTCGGACCACCTAAAAAGTAAAAGAAGGAGAGTGAAACAATACCACGTTAGACTAAAACCATCTAGAAAATAAAAAAAAAATAGGTTGCTTCAATTCTGGGAACCCTGGCGATTCTAAGTTTCTCAATCTCTTCTCCACATGTGATGACAATTATAGGCTGATATACACAGATATTGAGCTTGCTCATGTTCAGCCCTTTCCCATGACATGCAGGTACTTGCTATAAATTAATCTCTTAGTTTTATCTGACAGCCAGGCAGGCTAAGGGTGGGTGCGATCTAATGCCAACCATTTGGCAGTCAGACAGCGGTGGAATTAATCTCTAGGCTAATCACCTTGAGACTTTTTTACCCAATTTATCTTTAACCAAAACAGCGTCTACTTTTTATTTGATGAAGGGTGTGTCTCATGGATGCCAGGAGGTCACACGTACTGGAAAGCAGGAACACATTTTTCGGAGCAGCAAGTTACTTCTAAGCAAAGGGCACTTAACACACTTTCTCTTCTCTGATAAAATATCCTGAAAATTCGTTAATTTTTTTTTAAACAGAATGGAAGTGTGAATACAAGATAAAATCTTGGTAAATATCCTTCTAGGCTTGACTTTCATGTACTATTATGAATACTAGTGTAATACATGAATTGCAAATATTACTTTGTGTAATAATAGCTTAGTCAACAATTATTAAAAGAGATGAAATAAGAGCCCTGAACTAGAATAGACCATAATGAGATTAATAAGCCTGACTACAGAGGAAAAGGAATGAAATGGTTTCTCATGGTAGCACATAATGGCGACAGAAGACTAAGAAAGACAATACACACAGTTTGTGTGTGTGTATGTGTAATACTATTCATGTGTTTTTAAATCACAGCACAGTTAAGGGGTATTTCACAGCATTCTCTTTTGTCCTATGTACGTATGCCTTCTTTTATGTTCCCTAGATACCTACACTCTCCCTCCAACATTTCTTTTTTTCCTGCCAAACAAATCTAGCAATTGCCGAAAACCTCTCATGAAAGGTTCAAGCATGTTTCAATAAATGAAGGGATTTTAATTTGGCGAATTTGAAGAAACAAGGGAAGCATTTATAATGAAGTGTTTATTACTCCAGGCCTTAGGGTATCTACTAAGGCTTTTATGATTTGGAAGGAGGAAACATATGTAATGAAAATGAGAAGCCACATGCAGCCATACACACTTGAGTGCTGAGTATGTCAAATTCATGGAAATCAAAAGAACATAGAGGCATCAGTAAATACACCCTACTACATTAAGCACAACACAGCTGTCTGCTGGAAACAAGAATTCAATAATGTGCTAATAGCTTGCTTTTGAATATTTTTTCTCCTTAACTGTGAATAGATTCTTAAAAAACAAAGGTGTTTAGAGAAAGGCATCCCCAGCACTTCCCATCCATGCAAATACTAGCCTCAGATACTCATTAGTGACTCAGGCGCCATAGCAGGTGTGTTTTTGAGGGCGTTGAAAACACTTCATTATATTTGGAAATGGGCACTGGGAATGCCTCTTATATGAGCATGATTCTTACAGGTATTTTAAAGATGATAATGAAATTTCAAAACTGGTCAAAGTCATCTCTGTGAGAAAAGAACTCTGGGGCAGTCTAAATGTGCTTTGTAAAGGAAAATAATAACACACACCATGAGAGTGGTCCTATTAAAAGGAGGTCATTTGGGGTCAAAAATGTGCAAAAAAAAAAAGAGATGTGAGAAGTCAATGAAAATACTTTGTAGCTCCTCCCATTTTCAGGCTGGGAAGTATTTACTCTGGGAGCCCTTACTGTTTCCCTGCCTCATGACTGGGACACAGCAGGGAAACAGGAGGTCCCAGGACTTGATTCCTGTGTTTCTCACTCCATGCCTGGGTGGAGTGGGCTCTGGAGCTCAGCAGAGGATCAGCACACTTCTCTGTTAAAAAAACAAAATGAAACAAAAAACCAACGCTCTCAAATTCCCTCTAGAGCCTGTTATTACTATGAGTCCAAGTTCCAAGAGTTCCCAAGACTGGCAATCTATCCTTTGGATGCAAACTTAAGATCTATACTTTTGATCAATTGTCATTTGGCCTCCAAATCCAGTAGATAAATCTAAGTTACAAAGAGCTCAATGTGTTAAGGTTAAATTCCAGTGCCTCCAAAAGAATTTCAGAAAGCTACTCTTTATCAGCTTTTCAGTGGAAAAATAAACAGATATTCAGCCTATCTGGAATGTAGAGACAGCTTGGGCAGTATTTATTTTTATGAAAATGGGAGGAGCTACAAAAGGCAATTGTGTCAACATTTCCAGTTTTTTTTTTCCCATGAGGATAAGTTAAACTTTATATTAGAACTCCCTAAAACTTAAATCACCACCAAGTAGGTTCCTGCTACAAAGTTAAAATGTTTAGCCAAAGTGGATAGGATATTACAATTGAAATCTGTGTTCTGAGGTTGTTGATGATAATTCTTTAATAACAGGATTATTAAATGAGCAGAAATGCTAAAGTGCATAATCTAATGGGACTCCGGAGATTTCCTGCTCTGTCTCTCAGGGTGCCTTTCACCTTAGGTGCTTACATTTCAGGATCTTTTGAATGAGAATTATCCTCGGGGGCTGTGCACACAGAGAAGCCCTCTGGCCTCTGCCCAAGTACCTCTGCCTTGAACTAGATTAGCCTGATGCCAGTGTGAGATGTATGTTTCAAAAACCAACTTCTCAAATATACTCACCCAAAAGATATGGAGACCACAGATTGAGAGATGAAGTGTAAAACATCTATTAGCGGAAGGAAATTAAACCTGTTCATAAAATACATTTTCATAAAAAATGTGTTTTCTAGATGCAGATACCTTCACATTTGTTGTGCATCCTGCACTTCGGCTCGACAAGAAAGACGGTTACAGCCAATCCTCATTATTTGCGGATTCGGTATTTGCAAACTCGCCTATTCTCTAAAAATACTCATGGGCCCTTTTGTAGGTCATGGACATGCCCGTGTGCAGAGCAACAAAAATGTCTCAGCTGAGGATGAACAAGGCTGGTTTGGTGTTCACGAAATCAGTGTTCGCCAGGAATTTCTAGAACGTAACTACCACGAGCAATGAAAACTGACTGTATGTTGTTTTAACTCTACTGTGAGTGCACAGCCCAGGGGCCGACGTTTGTTCACTTACCTTGTGTACAAATTGTTCCACTCTGGTCTGAAGCCCCCAGACCTCAAACTTTACAGTCACCAGCTTGTAGGAGCACATGATGGGCTGATGACTGTCCCTCCAGCCTTCCCTTAATTGTCCCCGTCCTGTCTTCTCTGACTTGAAGTGTTTAGGATCCTAGGGAAAAAATATCAAAGAAATGGTAACTTAAAAGTGCAGCCATCATTTATATGAAATGTCCAGAACAGGTAAATCCATAGAGACAGAAAGTAGATTAGAGGCTGCCAGGGACTGGGGCAAGCTTGTTGTGACTTTGGAGTGACTGCCAATGGGTACAAGCTTACTTGTTGGGATGATAAAAATGTTCCAGAATTAGATAGTGATGGTGGTTGCATGATCTTGTGACTATGCTAAAAATCACTGAATTGTACACTTTAAGAGAGCAAATGTTATGGTAGGTGTATTATCTCTCAATTAAAATAAGAGATTACAATGTAAATAAGTGGTAAAAAGGTAGTTCAGCTACTTAAATGTAAAAAAAAAAAAAAAGTGATTTCAAGCTAGATTTGTGATGTTGCAGTCTATTTTCTCCCCTTGATCTTGGAGTCAATAATCTTTACACAATTAAAAAAAAAAAGTCCAACTAATACATGGGAATGTAAATTGGTTCAACAACTCTAGGCAAATTGTTCAGCAGTATCTACAAAACCAAGCATATGCCTACCTAGGTCCCAGTAATTCCATTTCTGGTTGAAATAAGTACATATGTCTACCACAAGACTGTACTAGAATATATACAGCAGGTTCAATCTTAATAAGCAAAAACTAGAATCAGTGCAAATGTTCATCAGCAGGAAAACAGATTAAACAAATTGTATATCCACACAATGGAATACTACACAGCAATGAAAAAGAACAAGCTGCTGATGCATGCAAGAACATGTAGGACTCTCACAAACATTATGTTGAGCAAAAGTAGCCAGATATAATAGTATGGACATTGTGTGATTCCAACTGATGCTCAAGAACAAGCAAAACTTATCTCTGGTGATAAAATGTAAACTAGCAGTAACCTCTTGAGAGGAGTCGACTTTGAAGAGACATGAGGGAAACTTCTAGGATGATGGGCACATTTTATATGTTGATCTGAAAATAATCTGTAAAAATTCATCAAGCTATACATAAGATTTGTGTTATATCTCAATAAAAAAATAAATAAAAAGGTAAAAAAAGATTAAAACATGTTTAACCAGTTGATACTTGCTCAATGATTGCCATGTGGAAATCAGCCACTAATTATTTTATTCAAACCCATTGCCGTTGAGTCAATTCTGACTCATAGTGACCCTACAGGACAGAGGAGAACTGCCCCACTGGGCTTCCAAGGAGCGCCTGGTGGATTCAAACTGCTGACCTTTTTGTTAGCTTTTATTACAGGGTTATTTTTTCAGAGATACCTTAAAAGGAATATGTCAAATAATAAAGTAGAAAAAGCCTGTAATGATGTTGAAAACTGAACGTGTATGGACTTCATCAAAATTAAGAAAATCTGCACCTCGAAGAACTTTATTAAGAAAAAGAGACAACCTACAGAACGGGAGAAAATATTTGGAAAACATATATCCGATAAAGTCTATAAAGAATTCCTACAACTCAACAATGAAAAGACAAACTACCCAATCAAAAAATGGGCAAAACAATAGACATTTCTCCAAGGAAGGTATACAAACAACCAATAGGCACATGAAAAGGTGCTCGAAGTCATCAGTCATCAAGGAAATACCACTTCACACCCACTAGGATGGCTATTATAAGAAAAACAGAAAATAACAAGCACTGACAAAGATGTGGAGAAATTAAAACTCTCATTCACTGCTGGCGGGAATGTAAAATGGTGCAGCCAATGTAGAAAACAGTTTGGCAGTTCCTCAAAAAGCTAAACATAGAATTACCACATAACCCAGCAATTCCACTCCTAGGTATACACCCAAAAGAATCGACAGCAGGGATTCAAACAGATACATGTACACCAATATTCTTTGCAGCATTATTCACAACAGCCAAAGATGAAAAAAAAAAAAAAAGTAGAGAGGGTCAGTGAAAAAGAGGAAGACCTTCAATGAGAGGGCTTGATACAGTGGCTGCAACAATGGGCTTAAGCGTAACAATGATTGTGAGGACGGTGCAGGACTGGGCAATGTTTCGTTATGTTATACATGGGGTCGCTATGAGTCAGAACCGACTCGATGGCACCTAACAACAACAACAAAGATGGAAACAACCCAGATGTCCATAAACAGATGAATGGATCAACAAAATGTGGTATATACATACAATGGAATATTATTCAGCCATAAAAGGAAATAAAGGTTCTGATACGCGCTACCATATGGATGAATTTTGAGAACATTATGCTAAGTGAAAGAAGTCAGACACAAAAGGACAAATATTGTATGGTCTCACGTACATGAAATATCTACAATAGAAAAATGCATAGAGACCAAAGTTTATTAGCGGTTACCAGGAATAGCGAGATAGGCGGAAGAGGAGTTATTACTTAAGGGGTACTGAGTGTCTTAGGTATTTAGTGCTCCTATAACAGAAATACCACAAGTGGGTGACTTTAACAAATTAATTTTCTCGATTTCTACTCATAGCAACCCTATCTCTTCCAGCCTCTACCTGTTACCCAATTCCAAAACCACTTCCACATGGTAGGTATTTGTTAGAGCAGCACCCCCACTTCTTGGTACCAAATTCTTAATTATCTAGTGCTGCTATAACAGAAATACCACAAGTAGACGACTTTAACAAACAGAAATTTATTCCTGTTTAGGATGATGAAAAAGTTGGATACAGATAGCAGATGTACATCATGGTGAACTTAATGTCACTGAATTGTATATGTAAAAATGGTTAAAATGGCACTGTTTTGTTATATATATTCAACCACAACAACAAATTAAAAAAAACAAAACAGATAAACCTTTAAAACACGCAAGTGAAAGAACCCAGTCACCAAAGGCCACACTCTATATTTGCATGAGATGTCCAGAACAGGCAAATCCATAGTGACATAGATTAATGGTGGACTAAGGCTCCGTGTGTGTGTGTGTGTGCGTGAGTGTGTGTGTGTGTGTGTGTGTGTGGTGGTGGATGGGGAGTGACTGCTAACGGATACAAGGTTTCTTTTTGGGGTGACGAAAATATTCTAAAATTAGATTAAGGTAATGGCTCACAACTCTGTAAATATGCTACAAACCACTGAATTGTATACTTTAAATGGTGAATTTTATGGTATGTAAGTTATGTACCAATACAGCTGTTAAAAACACATCTATACAGGTATAGTCCCCAACTTACAATATATTCTAGTTATGATGAACTACACTTACAACTCTCTTTTTTTGTACACCTTATTATTAATAAAACCAAACCCACTGCCGTTGAGTCAATTCTGACTCATAGTGACTCTATAGGACAGAGTAGAACTGCCCCATAGAGTTTCCAGGGAGCGCCTGGCGGATCTGAACTGCAGACCTCTTGATTAGCAGCCGTAGCACTTAACCACTGTGCCACCAGGGTTTCCATCACTAATAATATGTACTAATTAAGTTTATATGTAATGTTTCCAATCCCCAAAGGCAAATAAAGATTGGATTTATAAAGATACTGATAATAAAAGGAAACAATAATGAAGACAAAAAAAAAAAAATGGAGATATTTGAGCTATGTCAGAACTGACTTATAACAGAGTCACCAGTATGGAACCCCCATCGTAAGGTAGGGACCACCTGTACTATCTAAAAAAGCAAAAAAAAAAAAGCTATGTGCTACCTCAGTAGGATTATTTCAGGGTGTACTCGGGCTCTGGATTTACTGATATTCCTGTGTAAAGAAATGTTATGTTGTTAGTTGCCACCAAGTCGGCTCCAACTCATGGAGACCCCATGTACAACGAGTAAATCTTGCCTGGTCCTGTGCTATCTTCATGATCATTGGTAGGTTTGAGTCCACTTCTGCAGCTATTGTGTCAATTCATCTCACTGAGAATTTCCCTTGTTTTTGCTGACCCTCTAATTTACCAAACATGATGTCCTTTTCTAGCGATTGGTCTTTCTTGATGTCATCCAAAGTAAGCAAGACAAAGTGTAGCCATCCTCAATTCCAAGGGGTTTTCTGGCTGTATTTTTTCTAAGACTGGTTTGTTTGTTCTTCTTGCAGTCCATGGTATATCAATTCTTTACCAACACCATTATTATAATAAGTAGTATCGTATTACTTATATGATACATTTCATTATTAATAAATATTATTATATAATAATATACAATTTACATAATAGTATTATTATATAATAATCCTTCACTATCCGGAGCACACAGTTACTTAGTGCATACTTGGGGCACGGTACGGAACCAAGTTTTACATTATGTCTTCCCTCAACCAGATTTCTTTGCTCTGAGGGGTGTAGGCGGGCACCAGCTCTGTGTGTGGTTGCAGAGCACTCCTATACCCCTCAGAACTGACTCAGCTTCACTTGGAGGTTCTGGGTTCCCTTGGCCTTCCTGCAGGGTCCCTCCTCACTTGCATCAATTGTAGGGAGATGGTGGATCTGGGAGTGGGGAGAGAAAAGGACCAAAGTGGACAAATACCTCATGATAGAATACAAAGTGTTTTGCTAATGGAGTAGATAAAAAGGATGTGGGAAGCGGGGAAGGAAAAGGGAATGCATAATAAGTATCTGAACAGAATAAGTGCTTCTGTGAGGGTTAAGGCTGATTGTCTTGGCTGTGGGTAGCACTTTTGAATCTTTGGTACCAATTTTGCTCTGCTGTATTTTCATTGCTTGAATCAACTCAGAAACTGCCACTGGAATCTTATGCACAGAGATGAAGATAATTTAATAACACGATATACAAAAAAGGCATAAGCACAGGGCCGACCCATAGCAAGTGCTCAATCGGTATTAGACATTATTGCATTTCCCGTGGCAGTCAACGGAGCCTTTAAGTGATGGTTTATTTCCTTGTCCAATCTTACAGTCTAGGCCATAGACAGCAATGCCTTTCCAAAGCACCCAGAAATTGCTGGGAAAAGATTTAGTGGCTAAGGCCATGGCACTAATTTCTTTCTGCCCTGTGTTCTTATACCACATGATTCCATTTACGAGTGAAAAGAGAAGACCAAAAAATCAACCAGGGAGACTATGGTAGATAATCTCCCAAGATAAAAAAAAAAGCCACCATCAATTCCTTCTCTCACTGTGCCGGAATGCTGCTCATTCTCATCAAGAAGTGGAGTCATTTCCCTTCCTCTTGAATCTAGACTGGTCTTGTGACCTACTTTGACCAACAGGATGTGGCAGAAGAGACACCGTGCTAGCTAGGCTTTTTAAAAGAAGCTAAAAGCCTGAAACTGGAAGCCAGCCACAACATACAAACTCTAGTCTGAGTATCCTGTGACCCCTATGCTGTGAGGAAACCCAAGCTAGTCATGTGGAGGGGCCACATGGAGAGATGCTTGGTCAGGTTTTAGATGTTCCAGCCATCCCAGCTGTGAAGCCACACACATGAATGAAAAAGCCACCTGAGATATTTCAGTCCAAGCACACATCATAAGGAATAGAATATCTGCCCAGCTAAGCCCAGTGGAGATGGAAGAACTATGCTATTGTTTTAGATCTCTAAATTCTGGGGTGTTTCATTACTCAGCAAGAGATAACCAAACAGATGCATCAACTGGCTCACCAACGATGAAGAGAATCAATGTGCTTTGTTCTTTCACAGAACTCCCGAAAAGTACATTCAATCAGCCACACACCTGAAAGCTATAAACAAGGAAATGTCTACCTGTCAAGCAGCTCCTGTGAGTTAAAATATAGGACCTGGAGTGAAACAGGGAAAGCTGGTCTCTTTCTCCCCCTGCCCTTTGACTGGCCCACAAGAGGGGCAAATGATGAGCATAATTATCAGCACCCAGACAACCACTTTAAGGCTCAGAAGACATGGCATCCACACTGTGGCCGCCCAGAATATGGGAAAGTAAACACTCACAAACCTGAGAGGAGGCTGTCCTCCTTGGCTTAGCAACTGGGTAAACAAGGGATAGTTACAGAGCCAGCAAACAGAGCAAAGTAGAGGCAAAATCTCCTGGCAACTCGGACAGTAGCAGGGGACAGTCAAAAGACCCAGCGAACAGGGCAAGGTGGAGGTACCAGCAGCAGGGAAATGAAATAAAAACCAGAGCCGTGGCCTGAGATGCCTTCATGCCTCTTAAACCGTGTGCAGGAGTGAGGGGGCCTAAGAGGCTGCAGATGAAGGTACCTGGGCCAGCTGGCCATACCACACCCTGACATCCCAGCATACAAATCTTTGCTTTATTGACTGACCTTGACTAGTTTCTGTTGCAGACAACCACTGAGTTTGAAATGGCACCCATTCAGGAATCTCCATGTACATTCCAGATCCAGACTTCTCAAGAATAAACAAGACTGAAATATGAAAACTGGAGCATCGGCTGAATGCATTTCCAAAGCAGTTGAGAACTGCAGGGCCTCACAGCAAACTTGAGTTCAGAATAAGACAGGAAAAGTCCTGGCTGCACAGCAAATTATACAGGTACTTAAATCAACCTGTGGATCTTGATCGCACCACAAAATTAGAAAACTCTATTAGGCTATTGCAAAATGACACTTTGAGAAAAGGCTAAATGCGAATGAGAAGTATCCTGTCTTTTCAAAATCCAGAATAGAATTTTAAGCTGAAAGTTACAATTTTATAGATCAGGACACCAATGCCTGAGAGAAATGAGGTTATTTTGCCTCAAATCACAGACAGTCAGTAACAGCACTGGAACTCGAATCCCAGTCTCCCCTAATTCTAGCCCAGTGTTCTTTCTACATTGACTTTTAATATTAAATAGTAAACGTGTGTTTTTGTTACAGCCAGACGTCAAAGAAGCAATTAACAATTGGGCTTTTTATGGCAACAGTGTTGATTTTTTCCAAGTCTGGTGTCATATCTACAGCTGCTGATTTCATCTAGTGAATCTTACGTATGGCCTATAATTAGGGATTCACTTTCAAAGCACTGGAGGAAGTTAAGGGAGGATTTACCAGAGGACTGCTTTAATCAAAACTCAAGATCAAAAATGAACATCGAGCTGAACATCTTTGAATGAAAAAAAAAACAAAAAAAAATTTTTTTTTTTTTCATTCAAATGAAGATGAGCCAAAAAGGAAAAAAAGTCCAATTACCAGGTCTTATCTGAAATATTCCGGTCGCTGCAAACTTTTCTCTCTTTTCATGGTCCACTCATTTCCCCAGCCCCTCCTTGTCCTCTCTTCCAACACCTATTCCTCTGGAAATTATTTCCATCTATTTTCTTCTCTCTTGAGTTTGTGAACATAAGTATCTGCATGGCCCCATTCACCTATCAGTTGATCTTTCGTGTAACATTTTTTCAAAATATTTCTGGTTTCAAATGCAAAGAAGTTTCCTCAATAAACCCAAAGCTTCAAAGGCCAGCATAGCAGGGGTGGTGGTTTGGGGACCATGGTTTCACGGGACATCTAGGTCAATTGGCAAAATTAAATCTATTAAGAAAACATTCTGCATCCCATTTTGGACAGTGGCGTCTGGGGTCTTAAACGCTAGCACATGGCCATGTAAGATGCAACAATTGGTCTCAACCCACATGGAGCAAAGGAGAATGAAGAACACCAAAGACACAAGGTAAGTATGAGCCCAAGAGTCAGAATGGGCCACATAAATCAGAGACTACATCAGCCTGAGACCAGAAGAACTAGATGGTGCCTGGCTACAACCGATGACTGCCACGACAGGGAGCAAAACAGAGAATCCCTGAAGGAGCAGGAGAGCAGTGGGATGCAGACCTCAAATTCTCGTAAAAAGACCAGACTTAATGGTCTGACTGAGACTGGAGGGACCCCGGAGGTCATGGTCCCCAGACCTTCTGTTAGCCCAAGACAGGAATCATTCCCAAAGCCAACTCTTTAGACAGGGATTGGACTGGACTATAAAATAGAAAATGATACTGGTGAGGAGTGGGCTTCTTGGATCAAGCAGACACATGAGACTATGTGTACAGCTCCTGCCTGGAGGGAAGATGTGAAGGACAGAAGCTGGCTGAATGGACATGGAAACACATGGTGGAGAGGAGGAGTGTGCTGTTTCATTAGGGGGAAAGCAACTAGGAGTATATAGCAAGGAGTATATAAGGTTTTGTATGAGAGACTGACTTGATTTGTAAACTTTCACCTAAAGCACAATAAAAATAAAAAACAAAAATTTCTGGTTTGTATTTCTACAGCTTCTGTGGTATTCTGGTCCTGATTCCAACTCTGTTATATCACTTGTATCGTCCTTCATAAAAGAACTGGATTATTTTACATTTTAAATCTTTCATTTCTAGGTTCCTTGTTTTAAAATGAGGTTTATAAACCTCAACCATCATCTTCGATGTTACAAATCCCCTGAGCCTTTCCAAAGTTGGCTTCAGGCTATTTTAAAATGTCATAAAGCTTGACTTCGTGTGACCTAGAGACTGTATGTTTCAAAACTCCTGCTGGATTCCAACACAGTGCAATCAGAAAATATAGCTGAATGACTCCAACTCAGAAACCTATGAAGATGAGGAGCAGACAGAGCAAGACTAAACCTCCAAAGCTTCTGATCTCATTGGTTTGGGGTGGGGTCTGGGCATCCAGATTTTCAAAAGTTTCCCATGTGATCTAAATGCATAGCTGAGGTTGAGAACCACTGCTATAATGTGTAAGTACTATCTCCGTGTTCCAAGTGAGGAAGCTGAAGCTCAAAGGACCATCAGTGACTTGTTCACAGCCTTCCAGGATCCAAGTTCAGGTCAGCCTGACTCCCAAGCCTGTGCTCCCAACTCCTATACCATGTAGGCAAAACTTCTCATCTGAAATTTTGGCACAATGTGTGAGTATATGAATATTTCCCCAAGAATTTGGTCTTTGTTCTTGGTTCCTGAGAGATACCCTCTAAATCCTTGGAATTTCCTAGTGATTAGAATCTTTGTAATGCTAATAAGGTTAGCTTTGGGTAGCTGGCCATGCCTGAAAGACTCATTATGGTACAATCTGGCCAACCTCAGGGAAGGTGGCTGGAGGTTGAGTTCAACAATGTGTGCAAATAAATCAATAAAACTCCAATAAAAACTACAGACACTGAAGTTTGAGTGAACTTCCTGGTTGGTGAAAGACACTGACACCTCAGAGAATGATGCACCCTTTCTGGGACAAGGAAGCTCTGTGTTGGGGATCTTCCCAGATCTCACCCTATGCATCTCTGCTTTATGCTGGTCTTGATTTGTATCCTTTATAATAAAACTGTAATTGTAAGTACAGCACTTTCCTAAGTTCTGTGAGTCATTCTAGTGAATTATCAAACCTGAAGGGAGCCCCTGAATTGGTAGCCAGTTGGTACAAATCTTGGGCAGACTTGGCAGTCTGAAAGACTGTTCCCTGTAACTTGTAAGATCTGACCTACGTCCGGTGGTTAGGGTCTGAAGAACTGCATTTGCAGTTGGTGTCAGAGAAGATATTTAGAGTTGCTGTGTATTGGAGAAGGCAAACGCAAACACACATACCAGCCCAGACCCACAGACACTACATAATCTGTCAGAGGAGAGCTTTAGTCTCCTCATCTATACAATGGAGATAACAGTAACACCCTTGTAGGGTTGTTACAAGGCTTAAATTGGATAATGCAGGCAAAGTTTCCAGCACAACGTCTGGCACATAGAAGGTGCTAGATGCACAGGAGCCATCCCAGTCACATCCTATGGAAATGTCTTACAGATACTGTAATGCAATTTCCTCAAATCTTCTTAAGCTCCTCAAAAGAAAGGCAGCAAGAATATCCAAGATGCTGTAGGATTCTGTAACTTTATTACTATCCTCTAACCCGTTGCTGTTGGGTCAATTCTGACTCATAGCGATCCTACAGGACACAGCAGAACTGCCCCATGGGGTTTCCAAGGAGTGCCTGGTGGATTCGAAGTGCTGACCTTTTGGTTAGCGGGTGAGCTCTTAACCACGGTGCCACCAGGGCTCCTATTATCTAGTCAAGTGTATAAAGAAAAAAGCTCAAATATAAATGTGGCTTCCCAGCATCATTTGGGTTTTCTTATGCCACTGAAAGGCAGGATGGGCATTTCTATTTTCTAGAAGCTGTCACCTGTCAATGTCTATAAGTACAGTGGTTGAAGAAATCCCAAAAGAAGGGCCTTGCTTTTTGAATGTTGTGGCAAGGTTCTGGGCCAAGGAAAAGTGATGGTCTTTGTGATTGTTAAGGTTGTGTGTCAGCTTGGCAGGAAAGCTAAGAGGAACAGGTAGGCTTCTAGCATCCTTGTTGTTGTAAGCTGCATCCAAGTCAGCCCACAACTCATGACAACCCCACACACAACAGAACGAAATGTTTTGCCATCCCCATGATGGGCTGCAGATCGGACTGTTGTGATCCATAGGATTTTCAATGACTGATTTTCAGAAGTAGATCTCCAGGCCTTTCTTCCTAGTCTGTCTTAAGTCTGGAAGCTCCACTGAACTGTGTTCAGCATCATAGTAACATGTAAGCCTCCACTGACAAATGGATGGAGGCTATGCTTGAGGTGCACAGGCCAGGAATTGTACCTAAAACATAGAAGGTGAGAATTTTACCACTGGACCGCCATTGTCCCCTCTAGGATCCTGGGATTACTTAGAGCTTTCCTCTTGATGAGTTTAGAGCCATATGCAGACATGTGCTATCCTTTCCTTCAAGTAATCTTCCAAACAAGGCTGGGGCTCTTTTCTCTAACGAGGAACTCACGTCACACAAGTTGCAGTTGGATTCCCTTGCCATGCAGAAGTTCTCTGAAAGCAACATCCTTGCCTTGAGGGCCCTGAATGTTCCTCTGGCCCAGAAGCTGGCTGTCCAGGAAAGTGTCAGGCAAGTTCTTCTGGCTGGGGGTTTATAAGTTCATCCAGGATGTCTCTGGCTCCAGATCCTGCTGATACCACCCAGGCCTTGCAGATGGCAAATTGGATCCCTGTGGTGAAGGCCTGTCTGTGGGAGGGAAGCAGGTCTGTACCAGGGCTGTTTCCAGGGCCAGATGGACCCTAGCTGGCCAAGTCTTCCCTGTGGGCACATCTTCTTCCAAAGGTTTGCCCTACTTTCAGACCTTTCAGACTTTGAGGGTAACCATACTTTCAGACCTCACTCCGTCTTACACTTGGACAAGGCTGAGCAAAGGTGATGCTAAGGGCTTCTTCATTAGTGCAGCCAATGTGAAAAGGTGTCCCTGTGTTGGTTAGAATCAGTCTCACACCTGGGAGGTGCAAGGAGAAACCGCAGGAGAGCTTGGCCTGGCTGGAACAGAGCTTGTATCTCAGAGACAATATTATTAGCTGACATCCACGAGATATAAACTCTTCATGATTAATTACACTTTCAGTTTGAACCACAAAGGACAATAACCAACAGGGGCCTGCCCTGTTAGCTGAAATTAGAAGTTTTTGATCAATGTTAAATGCAAAAGATAAGGCTCAGCAGTAAGCCCCCATCCCCCACAGGGATTCACTACATTATGTAACTACAGGCAGTTCCTGGGTTACAAAGTCCAATTTAAATACAACCCATACAACCCATAGTTACAAATCAACCCCTGAAAAGCCTATCATATTAAAATTTTGAGGTACATACAATGGTTCATAACAACAAATGGGTGCTACTTTGCAGCACATCAAAACATTATCATTATTATTACACCTTCTCCTCACTTATTGACTATCAAGGTTATCTGACATTTCACATTTATGACAACAGTAAAAATCTACTATCCAACTACCTGGTAGTAATGAACGCCGATGTGTGAGGTGAGAGTAACGCTGGCTTTGATGGTTAAGGTTATGTGTCAACTTGGCTGGGCCATGATTCTCAGTGGTTTGGCAGTTATGTAATGATGAAATTTGGCAGTTATGTAATGATGTAGTCAGCTTCCATTCTGTGATCTGATGTGGTCATCCTCCATTTTTGCATAACCCCGATTTCACATAATGACTAGATCTTTGGAACCTAACCATGATGATAAGAGAGGAGAATGTGTACCATATTATTGTGTTAAAGATGTTTTAGTGTATTTGGAAGTGTTTCTTTAATGTTTTTTATATATAGAAAGATAAACTATAAACTATATACTAAGACAAACTGACTTTAGATACGAACCGTACCCTAACTGTTCCGACTTACACACAAATTCCACTTAAAAACAGACTTAGGAAGGGAGCTCGCTGGTAATCTGGGGACTGATTTCACAATGCTCAGCCCTAAAATAGGGATGAAGTAGCAACACATATCAAATTTTTTCCTGTGTTCTGAGCTTTTCCTGATGACTCTGAGTCATTGCAGATATTATCATTCCTCTTCAATGAATGGTCACTTCAACCAGGTAAAAATTTAGCCCCAAACTGAGTGCAGGATGTCTTAAACTAGAATTCCGAGAAAGGATACACAGAAAACTAAGGAGCTTTCAGAGTGTGCTTGAGAACTGACCTAAAACTTTACTAAAAGGTCAACTGCTACGCATCAGCGTAAAAAAAAAAAAAAAAAAAAAAAATCCTAAGTGCAAATCATGGCCAGAAGCAGCCAATTCCTGCTTTGTTAGCAGTTAAATACCTGAAGTGCTATTTTTAAAGCATTTGCTCTTGGCACTAGAATGTACCGCAAACACTGAGTGATCTGTGCTATTCCTCTGCAAAGTGACTTTCTTAAAGGAGGTGGACTCACAAGGCATGTGAGGGGTGGAGAAGGCAGAGAAAGGTGGTGGTGGTGGTGGGGTGCCGGCGTGTGTTCTGCTGTGCCCTTCTTGGTTAGAATTAAGGGCCAGAGCTTGAAACCCACTTCTTAAAGAGTGAGCATGAGAATGGGAATTTTGAGCACACATCACAAAATAATTTAGTAGTCAGGGGTCTTTAGCCCTGAGGGCAACTACTGTTGATGTGTTTTAGGTGCCAGGGAGAAGACTAAGGCAAAACAGAACCCCAAAAGAGGTGGTCAGAAGAAAGTCAAGGATGGAAGGACGGCAAACCAATCCTATCGGCTAACATTTGTGAAGTGCTTGCCATGTACCAGACTGTACCAAGCACTTTAGATGCATTCTCTCATTTAATCCTCACAACAAACCTGTAACATAAACCATTTTGTATAATGCCCAAGGGGGCGCCCCCTCCTATTCCCAGGCTCACCCTCCCATGGCTCAGTCTCAGCCCTGACAGGGGATCCTTCCACAAGCCTCCTCCTTCAGAAATCCCCAGATGAACCCAATCTCCGTGTTCCCCTACAGACTCCTGGGGACACGTTTCAGTCTCTCCCCACATTCTCCTGGGATGGCAGCACCATGGGTAGGTCCCAGCTCAGCAAATAGGCAGCCCTTTTGCAGACTCCCCAGTTCCTGGGATCAATTCTCTTAGAGCAAGCCCTTCATATAGCTTTGGGGCGAGTGGACCCCAATGACGCTGAGAGCACCACTCCCCCATACACAGACTGGGAAGTGGGGTGTTAGTGTGTGTGACCACAGCAGTGAGAGGGGCAGCTGGGCCCTGAGACCCTGAGAAGTACCTGGCCTCAGTTAAGAGCAGCTGCCTGTAGAATGTGGACCCATAACTCCTCTTTGTCCCTAGCTTTGGGCTTGGTTCCCAATTCCAGAGCGACGAGAAATGTCTCAACATCCTGTTACATAACCCTAACCTGTTCCTTTTGGCACTAACAGATATGACTATGTTTGAAGGATCAGTTCTCGTCAAGACCAACAAGGTCATTCAAGGGCGCACTGAAGAGGGCCCAGCCTTACTGCTGCAATGGTGAAAGGACAGGCATCAGCTTCCTAACAGCCAATGAGCCAAGCTCTTCCCACAAAGGAAGCCTGGTTAGGACCTGCCTCAGCTTGGCAGCCTTGGAGCCGGGACCGCCTGTCTCGAGATTGTTCCTGCCCACTCTGAATTTAACAATGCTGTCTGCACACAGGCTATGAAGAATCATCGATAGCCTGCATCCATATTGAGGATATACAAGTTGGCCTGTAGATGGCTTAAGTTTATTAAATCAAAAGCTGGTAGAGACTGACAAATATTCTTGATGTGTAGCAATGTGGCAACAGTGATCAGCACTAGATTAACTGTCCCTAAATCAAGCTTACCCCTCCATGTGCTGTATTATTTTGGGGAACTTGGACCCTCAACTTGTTGAACAGCAATTGGGATGGAGATGTTCAATAAGCCAATCAGTCTGTAGGTTGAAGGCAATGAAACACTTCCATTTTTAAAGGTGGATTAGATTTCAAACTCTTTTTAGCTTTAGAACTCACTCCGTTTTTCCTAATATTATCTTAACTAGAACCCCAACAAAGCAGGTAAAAGTGATGAGTCTGTTCCTTGAGCTCTTTCAGCCTGTATTGTCTGACACAATATATTTCCTTGTTTACAGGATCCAGGAGCCCCTCTGTGGGGTCTGAACGGAGAGCTGAAAAGGGAGACCTTGGGTTTGAATTTTTGCTCCAGCAACTACTGTGTGAACCTGGAGAAGTTATTTAACTCCAAGACTGCTGTGGGGTTAATAAAACGAGAAAGGGATGTTTCTTAAACTGGGGTCTGTGGCTGTATTCTTTGGGAGCTATGATACGTATATTTTTCTTTTAAAATGGGTTCCTGTATTATGCTTTGGGTTTTTCCCCGGCCAGGCTTGTTTTGGCCAATCCACTATTTTCTGGAATGTTCACAATGAAGAATTTTTCCCCAAAAGATGAGAGTGGCATTTCATTGGATCATTAAACCCAGGAGGAAGACTGAGGAGATCCTTCCTCCTGCTTCATCTGCCTCCATTCACATGATCGGTATTTAAGAAGGAAAAAAATCTCAAAGACAACAACTGTCTGTACCTCCAGCTCAACCTGAAGGGGCCAGCTTGGCATGGGGATAGCACAATCTTTGGGGTCAGGCACTCTGGGGTTTGAACCCTGGCTTCTGGCAACTTCTGGTAAGTTATTTAGGCTCTCTGAGCCTCGGTTTTCTTATCTATAAAATGGAGACAATATTCGATTGGATAATTAGGATTAAATGACATAACTGAATAAAACAACTTAACAGTGACATTTTTTTCCCCTCAAAAGTTAATTCCTGTTCCTATAAAGCCAGATTTAGCAGTTCTGTGAGGAAATCTATTGAAACTTCTAAGCTCTGAATTAATAGCTTAGTAATTGTACATCTTTCTCTGGGCCCCTTTAACAATAAAAGATGAAGACAAGCAACTTAACAGCACCTATTCTTCCCTGGATATTTTTGGAACTGAGGCTGAACAGCGGTACTTGGAGTCTGAATAAATAGAAGTGGAGGAGAGAGTCACTGAGTCAGGTCTTAGTTTTCAAGGGAAAAAATACCACTTCCATCATCATGGAGCTGAAGTCATAGACTCTTAGAGTGCTAGAGAAGGAACAGAATTGGACAAGATTTAGCCAGAAGGCCTGGTGAAGGCTGATTAGCATCTTTGATTGGAAGAATTAAGCTTAGATGAGGGTGAATCTGAAGTCACGCCCCCAACTCAGAAGTGAAGGTGTTTGGGGAAAAACTACACAAATGCATATTAATAAATGCACATTACATGCAATTAACACTACTGGCTGGCAAGGAAGACATTGGACCTGACTCCACAATGGTATCAGATTCCCAACAGATGGAATGAAATTCAAATGCATTGACCCCTCCTTCTGTAGGGAAATGGACAGCTTATGTTGCTATCTATTTTCTTTTTCCCCCACAAAAATAAGTAAAAATAAAACGGAGAGCTTCCCCACCTTGAACGAATTATAGATGTGTCAAGCTCCTGCTCACCTTGGCCCGTGGGTAACCAGACTGGACCTCTTGACCCCAGGGGTTAGTCACCTCTGGCCTGGAGCTCCTCCCCGGTGTGGCAATCAAAATCGATCATTTTCTACATGTGTCATGACATGAAAAGGTTTGGGAATCTCTGGTCTAAGGTCATGTTCCTAAACCTGGTGGTGGTGGTGGTGGGGAGATCGGAATTTTCTGGGGGGCATTTTACATGCAGATTCTTGGGACCCATCATAATGAGTCTGGTTTGTAGGTCTAGGACTTTTTTTTAAAGCTCCCTAAGTGATTTGGAAACCCTGGTGGAGTAGTGGTTAAGTGATTTGGAAACCCTGGTGGAGTAGTGGTTAAGTGCTATGGCTGCTAACCAAGAGGTCAGCCATTCAAATTCTCCAGGCACTCCTTGGAAACTCTGTGGGGCAGTTCTACTCTGTCCTATAGGGTCGCTATGAGTTGGAATCAACTCGACGGCAGGAGGTTTTTTTCCTAAGTGATTCTGATCCAAATTGAGAACCCCGCTCTAACGGCCAAGAAGTTCTGGTATTTCAGTTTAATAAGATTAAAGATATCAGGGGCTAATGCAGCTGACCCAAGTCCTGAGCAACTTGTGGACTTAATACTTGTTTTCTTGAAAGTACAGAGGGGAGGTTCTTGTGAGGAAGAATTTCAAGAGGAGCTCACTTGTATCGTTCACCCTCGGCTGAGAGCCTTTTTCTAGAGCCCTCGGGCTCCTGCTTCCTCCTTTTAAAGTTTTCTAAAGTACACAGAGCAAGAAGGCTCATGAAGCATTGGTAATTCTCGCCTTCCACACGGGAGATCCTGGTTCAATTCCCGCCATCTTGTGTGCCGCCACCACCCGTCTGTCAGTGGTGGCTTGAATGTTGCTGTGATGTTGAACAGATTTCAGTTGAGCTTCCAGACTAAGAAGGGCTGGGAAGAAAGGCCTGGCAATCTACTTCTGAAAATGAGCCAATGGAAAAATCTATGGATTACAATGGTCTGATCCGCAACCAATCATAGGGATGGCGCAGGTCCGGGCAGTGTTTCATTCTGTTGTGCATGGGGTCTCAATGAACCAAGGGCTGCTAACAACACCACCACCACCGAGGCTCATAGCAGACAGCACTAGAATGTGAAAATTGCTTTGGATCCTATCTTGGGACTCCGGTGTCACAGACTACCCAAACTTGGCACAACAAACAGTAAATGTAGCTTCTCAGGTTTCTTAGAGGTGAAGTATCAGAGACACATGTCATTCTGGATTCAGGTTAAACAATAACAGGAGTAATAACACAGATTAGAAAATCTCAGTAGTACAAATGGCTTTGGTTTCTGGAGGATCTCACGGTGCCTGTAGAAGATTCTGAGCGCCAGAGCTATCTGATTCATCCCTCTTCTCCTCTTCTCTACCCATCCTGAGAAGCGAAAACCAACACAGAACAAACATAATTTTGAGGTACCACTCAGGGCAGCCCCTTTCCAATGACACATGGTTTCCACTGAGCAGCTACCTCAGCAGCCAATCTGCAGGTCCCAAAGTCAGAGTCAAGGGAGAAGGGAACATTTAACTGCTTATCATGTGCCAGGGACTGTGCTAGTCGATTTATATGCCTTGCCTTGTCTTATTTTGCCTTCCCTTCCTTTTGCTTTTCTTTCCTTTCATGTCATCTCGTCTCAACTCATTTCTCCATTCATCTATTCCTTTGAAGACAGGCAAGGAATGAACATACAGTAAGTAATTGGTGATGACCAAGTGCAATGGCTATGATCACCTGGGAGG
The DNA here is from genome assembly GCF_024166365.1 of Elephas maximus indicus. NCBI lineage: Eukaryota > Metazoa > Chordata > Mammalia > Proboscidea > Elephantidae > Elephas > Elephas maximus. The sequence continues at coordinate 56,261,749 of NC_064837.1, forward strand.
TCGTCCAGAGCCAGGGTCTCTTATTACCTTAAGGTTTGAGTCATCTAGACATGGAATACATGGGCTGGGAACCCCGATCCAAAGGTTCCAGAGGTTCTCTTTTGCACAGCTCCCTCTACAACAAGCCCAACTGATTCTCCCTCCGTGAATGTTTTGCTTGGATGAATCCTTCCCTCTCTGGTCTGTTCCTTTTGGAACACTCAGCCATTTTCCCAAGGGCTCTTTCTATTCGATATAATGACCCACTGCCACAATCAGCAACTCCATTCCTGGCAGAGACTTTGAGTCTCTGGCATTTAGGAATTCATTTGCCTCGATTTTGTTTGAGCTACTTCATCTGGCATTTCATTACCAAATCCAATTGGTAAGATCTGCAACTGCTACTCTGGGCTTCGAGTTCTGGGGGGCCTCATTCATGCAAATTAATGCAGTGGTTCGAATTGCTTCTGTTTTTCCTTGAAAAATTAAAAACAAGACCCTTCTCTAGGATGGAGTTGGATGATACAGTTTTCCTAGTGCTCCCAATTAAAATAGGCTTTGCTCAAAGCACTGCAGTAGCTCCACACTATTAGGCTAAAAGAACAGCAGTGGCTTTTAGAATCAGCACTAGGCAGGGTACTTCAGCTACTTGGTGACCCAGCTTTCTTTTATGTGGAAGGAATGGGATCTGAAAGAGAATACCTATTTATTCCTTAGAAAGCGAATTGCCAGTTAATGGTCTAAAAATGATATAACCAGGATTGTCAGGGACTGGACAACTGCTTAATGCCCTTTTATTTCCAAATGTTTCTTTTCATTAAAAAAATATTGTTGTCAAGATGGCTGAAGGCAATTTGCACAGGCAAGGGGGTAAGGGAAGAGGGAGAGGAGCGGGATGATGGAGGGATCTAAACCTTTGGTGCCCAGAGGCCTGCCCCTACCACCCCCATGAGAGAGTCGGCCTCTCTGGTGGGGTCATCAGTGGAGTCCCCTTGCATGGTTGCTGATCACCCTTGGCTTTGCAAGCTTTCTCTCTGTTACCTGCAGAACAAAGTCCAAATTCCTTGGCTTGGCATTCAAGGCTCTTCCCTGTTGCTTCAGTTAAATAGTTACTCACTAACCCCTGAATAAGCACTGGGATCCTCGCCTTTGCCATTGCCTTTCTCTTCACTTAATACACTGCCTACTCAATCTGACTCATCTTCAAAATTCAGTTTGCTCCCATACAACTGTGGGTCAGAGGATAATTTAATATCACTTTGGGGTGGGGGCAACTGGGCTACATCTAGCAAGATTTCAACCCCCACCCCCATTGCTACAACGATTTCACTTATAGAATTTACTCTATGAAAACATTAGAACATCACCCAGTGATATTGTCTGAGGATTTTTCCTGTAGCACTGTAATAACAAACCAATGGAAATACCCTAAATGTCCATCAATGGAAGACTAGTAAAAATACAGCATAATCATATAATAGAATATTATACAGCCATTAAAAAAGAGATGTGAAGCTTATTTTGCATAGGGAAAATGCACATGGCAAAGCTGTATAAATAACGTGCACTTATTTTCATAAAATGATGTTATTTATGCATTATGTTCATGTATAAACACTAGTTATCTCTGTGATAAGAGATCATAGGAGATTGCTTTTTTTGAGGTCACATATTCGACTTTTTTTTTTTTTTTTTTGCAAGGATCACATATTACTTTGTAAACAGAGCAAACAATAAAGATAAACATTAAACATTTTTAAAAAGGCCCAGTTCAGATTCCACGTCTCTTATAAAGCTTGCCCTGACCAAGCCTGTTTAATGAGCTTTCCCCCTGCTTGGAATCTTCTGGCAATTATCATGTGTAAGAGCCTCAGGGGAGTAAATCACACGCAGACACACACAGACACACACCCCATCATGAATGCATTGCTCCATCTGCCTCATGCTATATTATAATTTTGCTTTTTGTGTTTTTTTTTTTAATATTTTAACATTTAATATTTTACTGTGGTAAAACACACAAAAAGCTTACTATTTTAACCATTTTAAGTACACATTTCAGTGACAATGATTGCATTCGGCATGTTGTGCTACCAACACCAACATCCATTTCTAAAACTTTCATCATCCCCGACAGAAAGTCAGTACTCTTCAGCAATAACTCCCATTCCCTCCTCCCCTCAGCCCCTGGTACAATGAATACATTTCTGTCTCTATGTGTTTGCCTATTCAGATATTTCATGTACGTGGGATCATGTAATAATTGTCCTTTAGTGTCTGGCTTATGTCACTCAGCATCATATCTTCAAGGTTCATCCACGTGGTCCCATGTATCACATGTTTTTGTACCTTATCTTCCCAACCAGATCATAAGCTTCTACAGGTGAGGGATGTCTGACTTCTCATTTTACCTCACAGACCCCATCCAGTGCCTTGTGCTGAGTCCTCACAAGGGATGTGTTCTCAAAGGTCAGAGGGACGGCAGAGTTTTGTCCACCCTTCCCAGCCCTTTGCCTTCCTGGGATAATGCCTTCCTGGCCAGGCTGACTGGACCCCCACTCTCAAATAGAGGAAGCCACTCAAACATCTCCTACGCACGCTTCCCTTTGGGACTAAGAGTCGTCTTTCCAGACAACACACAATACATGCAAGGTCAGCACAACTGGACTAAAATAAAAGCAGTTTCCTGAATAAATTGAATGCTTTGAAGGCCAGTGTAGCAGGGGTGGGGGTTTGGGGACCATGGTTTCCGGGGACATCTAAGTCAATTGGCATAATAAAATCTATTAAGATAACATTCTGCATCCCACTTTGGAGAGTGGCATCTGGGGTCTTAAACGCTAGCAAGTGGCCATCTAAGATCTATCAATTGGTCTCAACCCACCTGGATCAAAGGAGAATGAAGAACACCAAGGACACAAGGTAGTTACGAGCCCAAGAGACAGAAAAGGCCACATAAACCAGAGACTACATCAGCCTGAGACCAGAAGAGCTAGATGGTGCCCAGCTACACCAGATGATTGTCCTGACAGGGGACACAACAGAGAACCCCTGAGGGAGCATGACAGCAGTGGGATGCAGACCCCAAATTCTCATAAAAAGACCAGACTTAATGGTCTGACTGAGATTAGAAGGACCCCAGTGGTCATGGCCGCAGATCTTCTGTTGGCCCAGGACAGGAACCATTCCCAAAGCCAACTCTTCAGACAGGGATTGGACTGGACAATGGGTTGGAGAGGATGCTAGTGAGGAGTGAGCTTCTTGGATCAGGTGGACACTTGAGACTATGTTGGCATCTCCTCCCTGGAGGGGAGATGAGAGGGTAGAGGGGGTTAGAAGCTGGTAAAATGGACATGAAAAGAGAGAGTGGAGGGAGGGAGCGGGCTGTCTCACTGGGGGGAGAGCAATTGGGAGTATGTAGCAAGGTGTACATAGGTTTTTGTATGAGAGGCTGACTTGATTTGTAAACTTTCACTTAAAGCACAACAACAACAACAAAAAAGTCATTTTTCCAATGCTGTGAATGTGGGTAGATGCACGGGATATTGTCCAACTTGTACAGGGTGGGGGAAGAGGAAGAAAGAAATCCCCGAGTTCCCAGGAGCTCCCCCAGGCACTCCCTACACACCCAGGAGGGCATTTGTACTAACACAGCTTATCTTATCCTGCAGGAGAGGCCGCCCCTTGGGAAATGGCATTTGCCTTGTTGTTGGGGCTCCTGAGGAAGCAGGTGAGAGAACCTGCCCTGAATACATGTCTCCTGCTCCCCATGGACTTCCCTATGATCTACTGCTCTGGCCCCTTTCCAGAGGCAGTCACCACCGAGGCTTCCTTCTCTCTTAGTGACAGCACTAGGCATATCCTGACCACATGAAGGGGGAGAGCTCAGGGCTTTAAGAGGCAGCAGCCGCTGGGACCCTTCCCCGATTTGCCCCCCAGTTGTAGAGGCAATTGTTGTTGTTAGCTGCCTTCGAGTTGGCCCTTGACTCATGGCGACCTCATGTACAACGGAACAAAATGCTGCTCGGTCCCTGTGATGGGTTGTGGACTGCACCTTTGTGATTCACAGGGTTTTCACTGGCTGATTTTCAGAAGTCGTTGTCAGGCCTTTCTTTCTAGTCTGAAGCTTCACTGAAACCTGTACAGCATCATAGCAACATGAAAGCCTCCACTGATGAATGACTGGAAGCTGCGCATGAGGCGCACCGGCTAGGAATCAAACTTGGGTCTTCCACATGAAAAACGAGAATTCTACCACAGAGCCGCCATTGACCCATAGAGGTGGTTACTGGGGAGCATTCTGGCAGCACTGGCTTCTCCCCATGCCGATGGTGTGATCAAGTCCTCTCACTATCCAAGAGGCACTCAGGCCTCAGTCATTTGGGATCCATCACCAAACAGCTGTGTTACCCTCAGGAAGAAATAGTCGGAATGACGGAAAAGGGGGAAAGCAATTATAACAGCAATACAACAACAAACTGAACTCCACAACAGCATGAGGCAGCTGTGCTAAATCTCGCTGCTTGGAGATAATTGAAAGTCTTTACCACCCTCAGCTGCCAAGATGTGGACCAAAATGAAAATATTTTTAATTTGAAAGAGCTGAGTGGTTTGGATGAAGCACTTTGAACTGAAGGGTACAGCTAAGTACAGCAATATTTACTCATTTTGTCTCTCTGTTCCCTTTCTGGGGGCCCGTTGTACTTAGCAAACAGCATTTAATCTCTCACCCTTTGACAGTTATTGGAAAAGTTAGATGTCTCTCTTTGTTCTGTACTCTTCCCTCTAAGAGAGAATTCGGCAGATATTTAGGTTGGCCTGACCAGTGAACCGGCTGCAAAGAATTTCTTGGTCTAAGAAGACTCCACAGTTCAGGGTCCTTGCGGCTGATCAAGAGCCGCCTTAACCACCCAACTCAAGAAGAGGGTCCTAGGCCAAATTCTGTCTAAAGATCCCCCCTACCACTTTCATACATTCAATTTTACCACCTGATGGGGGATGGATAGTGTTTCTACGATAGTCTCAGGTTATTCTTTTTAATTCATTGCTACCCAAGTTCAAAACATTGGGAATTTCCCCACTAAAATGACTGTGCTCTGTTAGCCACTGGTGAAATGGGGACTTCCTTTACTTGCCCCAAAATGAAGGGGGAGAGGAATTTCCTTTATCTGAAACCAGAAGGTCAAGTTCAAAAGGGAGTAGAGAGTTACCCCTTTGAGAGCGGACATGATCTTGTCTGTGTAGCCTCAGTGCCTAGCACAGAGCCTGGCACACAGTAGGCAGCTGATAAATGTTAACGAAAGAAATGAATTAATGAGTCTTACTACTAATAGGTTTTACTGGATTTCTTTCCCTGGATTGGTCTAGAGCAGGGTTTCTCAACCTCGGCACCACTGGCATAAAAAAAACCCAGCGACCACTGGCATATTGGGTGGATAATTCTTGCGGTGGGGGCTGTCCTATGCACTGGATGTTTAGCAGCATCCCTGGCCTCTACCCATTAGATGCCATAGCCTCCTCCAAGTTGGGACAACCAAAAATGTCTCCAGACATCCAAACATTCCTGGCAGGGGGAGAGGGATAAAACTGCCCCAGTTGAGAACTGATCTAGAGACTTCTTTGCTTTTTGTTTAAATAAATCGATGAAAATTAAACAAAAAGACAAAGCACACATACAAAAATCACCCACTACTTCCAAACTTCCTCCAACAGAAAATTACATTTCTGTTTTCTTTTTCCCTCTTTCTCCTCAAGGCACGTCTGGGAACTTAGAAGCTGCACACGCCCCACACGTTTGTGTCTCCGAGAGAGAGCCGTGGGTGATGGACAGAGCACCTAGGAGGCCAACAAAGATGCCATTTTCTGGTCACTCCATCTTGTAACGGAAGCCAAACCTCATAAACAACTGCTGTGAATCAGGGAGGAAGTGTCTGGAACTTTACTACTGGACAAAACCAAAGGCCTCTGAGTTAGATTACTCTGGGCTTGACTTTCTGAGAGCCTCCAGGCTGGACTAGTATGATAGGCTGGTTGAGATTCTCTCTAGCACCCCAAAACCATGAATTCAGCTTTGCTGGTATGGACTTACTGCCTGTGTCCTCTGCAGACATGCTATGACATATCGTATGGCGTTCCTCATTCCTGGGCTGGATTCTTCACCTTGAAATCTTGGCAGAGCATCAAAGAGTGGAGATGGATATCTTGGCAGAAGTAAAGAGCTCACATAACCACATAACAGGTACAATCTGCTCAGATTTTGTCTTCTCCTCCTCTTTGCTGCTTTGGTGGTACAAACAAATGGTGTCTGTGTGACTTGGTGCAAAGAGCTTTTTGACACTCATTAGGGTTGCTATGAGTCGGAATTGACTTGATGGCAATGGGTTTTTTTGGGGAGGGAGGTGGTCAGGATGGAGCCCTGGTGGCGCAGTAGTTAAGCACTTTGGCTGCTAACCAAAGGTCGGCAGTTCGAACCCACCAGCTGCTTCTTGGAAACGCTATGGGGCAGTTCTACTCTGTCCTATAGGGTCACTGTGAGTCGGAATTGACTTGATGGAAATGGGTTTGTTTGTTTTATTGTTTGTGGTCAGAACCTTGATGGGTCTGTACTGAAACAAATGGAGGCACTCTCTCTGCTGGAGCCATCACACTGATTTTTTTTTTTTTTGCAATACTGTACTGCCCTGTGGAGTCCTCCTATGGAGATGAGAACAAAACTTGAGGCTAAGAGGCTCTTGGAAGCTGAAGCTCAGGCCCTTGATTTGGGTAGGAAACAGTAGCACTGCAAAATGAAGATAAGGAGAGAGCTGCACTGGGCTCTCAGCTGATCCTGAGCCCCCAAAGTGTCCTTCTGAATCCCTGGGTAGTGGTGGCATGAGGACCGCCAGGCAAAGGGCACCCAGTGGAAAATTCCTAACTCTGGTCATCTTAATGACAGTGACATTTTTGACTGTGTGGCTCTGAGGTTTCTAAGGAGATAGGGAAAAAGACAAGACAGTGCCTTCAATCCCCTCTTCAGCCTGGATGGCAGTACATGTGACAGGAGCTGGGTGGAGAGGGGTGACCCAGATAGCCCTGGTCTCAATTCATAAACATCAAACATCTCAGAGCAGACGCAGCCCACCAGCACTTTCATGTTCTCCACAGAGTGTTCCTATTTATGATGCTGACAAAGCCACCTTACAAAGATGAATTGGAAGACATTGCTCATAAAGCTGTATGCCTCAGAGCTTTAAACAAACAGACAAAAAGAACTCTGATTCACAACTGTTAGCTTAATGGCAACAAATTCATTTTCTCTGATAGCACTCACTGCTGGAAGAAAACAACAAAGCTACTCACTTTCACTCATTCATTCACTCAATGACTGTTCAGTGAGCATCTGCTATGGGCTGGCACAGCACTAGCTGCTGAGGCATGGCAATAAAGATGGAGCTCTTGTCTTTGTGGAGCTCATGGTTGGCCTCCGGACAGTGGATGGGGAAGCAGGGTGCCCAGGAAAGCCCACAAAGAAGAAGTCATGTCTGAGCTGCACTCTGAAGGGGGAATGAATGGGCATTCACCCACTAAGCGGTGCAGAGGTGGGGAAGGCTGGGGAGTGGAGAAGGCAGGGGATCGTGCTAAGGGGTTGAGCTTCCTCCCAGTCAATGAGGGGTTATAAACAGAGAACGACAAGGTCAGATTTCATTTTAGAAGGAAACATTGGTGATTAGGAGGAGGATGTTAATTATTTACAGTGTACAGTGTACGGCTTGCCTTCTAAATTGGCTGTTTCTGGAATTCTCAGTCCCTGGCTATGATATGGAAATGGTGGTGGCGTAAGTCGTTAAGTGCTACAGCTGCTAACCAAAGGGTCGGCAGTTCAAATCCGCCAGGCACTCCTTGGAAACTCTGTGGGGCAGTTCTACTCTGTCCTATAGGGTCGCTATAAATTGGAATCAACTCGATGGCACTGGGTTTGTTTTTTTTTGGTTTGGCTATGATATTATGAGTCGGAATCGACTCGACGGCAGCGGGGGTTTTTATGATATTCACGGTAAACACAAAAGCCAAAACAGCCTAGAAACCTCTCTCTTCTCCCTTCTGATGGGTGCAGACTGTGGTCTGGATTTGTGGAATCAATGGTGGTGGGGCTGGCGTCATAAGAGAGCTCCACGGAGTACACCTTTCCTAAGAGTTTACTGCAGACTCCTAATTATGCTTGCAGCCCTTTGTGGTTTACCTGCTAGGGTTAAAAACTAAAAGAACCAAACCCGCTGCTGTTGAGTCAATTCAACTCATGGAGACCCCATTTGTTATAGAATAGAACTGCTTTAGAGCATTTTCTTGGCTGTAATCTTTTACAGAAGCAGATTGCCAGGCCTTTCTTCCACAGAGCTGCTGGGTTGGTGTGAACCACCAATGTTTAGGTTCGCAGCCCATCACAAATCATTTGCACCACCCAGGGACCTTTTAACTGCCAGGGTTAGGGAGGAAGAATTCTCCCTGTGATGCAAGCCAGCAGGTCCTCTGGGAGTAGTGCTTGACAAAGACTGTGAAGGCCTGAGCTTCATGGAGTCCCTTTCCTCCACATCCACTTAAGTCGCGCTAAGACTCTACGGCAGGCAGAGGTAGCTCTGAGGGTGAGAGCCGAATCCAGAGTTCTGGATAAAGAGCCGCAGCCATTTCTGGCTTCCTATTTTGTCAGATCTCTGCACAAGTCTGTCTCCCCAACTACACGCCCTGTGAGGGCAGAGACAGTGTTTACTTTGTGTCTCTGAGGTCTAGCAGGATGAAAATGTTCAAGGTTGTGCTCTGAATGAAGACTGAAACTCTGATGGCGCTTCATGGCACAAAAGCTTTCTCTCAAAATAGAAAGTGCCTTTAATGTGGCCTTCCCCTTTTTCCTTCTGGGCTGAGAATACATTTAAGAGAACATCTTTCTCTCTGGTTTCTCCCCTCCCAGGACCTGTCATTTGCCTCAGTTTTACCTTTTTGTATTACTGTTGGTGCAAGTCACCGTCTAGATCCCATTAAATCTTTTATGAGTGGCTGCTGACGGAACTTGGGCGACCCACTTGTAAATTTTGTTCCAGGCTGGCAAACGACAACAGATGTGGGGCTATTTTTGTTGTTTAGCAACATGCAGCCAATCACAGTATGTTTGGAATCAGGGCCCCAGACTCGTCCTTGAGCTGTAACACATGGACCTTGAAACTCTTCTCTCAGATCCATTAAGGCTGATTTAAGGCATAATACATGAACCCATTAAAAATGAATTCTGCTGTTACACAAATCAACTGGGCTCCCAATGTGGTTTGGATTTTTTTGCCTCCATATTTTGGAGTCTGTTGGGATGTTAAAGTCTGACTTGATCTCAGTGAACGCTTGGCTGCTTAACTGGAGGTGTGTGCGCTGCAGCGGCCGTCTCTCAGAGAACCAGGGAGAGTCTGATGTGAACCATGCTCAGGGTCACCCACACGGACTCGAAGGATGAGCTTGGAATGTCACCAACCTACACTACACTCTGCAGCCAACCACACCCGTGAATTTTAAGAAAAATGACGTTAAGTGCTCTCTGTGTAACTGTGAAACTGCTGATGAGAGGAACGGACATGGCTCCCTTGGCCTTCCTCTGCTCTCATTCTAAGAGGGTATTTCTGGGGTTTCATATCAAGTCCACCAATATTTAGGGAGTTTCCATGACGTGCAGACCATTGAGTGACGCTGTTTCCCCATCACTTCTGTGGCTTCCTGGGCCACAGGGGCTGCTCTGCTACCTGATGTCCTGCCTTCTTTGGGAGCTCTAGGCACTCGAGTGGGAGGGCCTTCCAGGAAGGCAGTGTTGCCAGAAAACTCTGGACTAATTTCAGCTCTTCCTCTCAAAGTGCTTAGGTGTGGTCCTGCCTGGGACTCAGGGAATTCCCTCCTGATTCGGAGGAAAGTCTTGGGACAAATATGGAATATTAATGAAGAAACCAAGAAGGAGTGCCTGACTCATTTCCCTGTGCTTTTGCATTCCCAAGAGCCACTACTAGAAAGTGTCTTTTAATTTACTCGGACACCCAAGGAACTTTTTCTTCATGCTTCACAGAACCAGTCACAGACAGATTCATCAACCTTTCCCTGGGTCCTAAAGTGTCCAAGGAAATGAGAGGTGAATAGCCAGTCATTCAATCAATATTTCCTGAGTACCTCCTACATGTCATGTACAAGTTAAGATGGAGACATATCAGTGAGCAAAAGAGACACTGAGGGTCTTCCAGTCTAGTAGGGGAGGCAAACAGTAAAGAAAAAATCACATAGATAAATACAGTCGTCCCTTGGTATCTGAGGGGGATTGGTTCCAGGACCTCCCGTGGATACCAAAAGCCAAGGACGCTCAAGACCCTTATGGCATAAAAATAATAATAAAAATTTTTATTATACAAAATGGCATAGTATTTGCATATAACCTATGCACATCCTTACTAGCCTAAAACTCCTTCCTCTTGCTCTCCTCAACCCCCTCAAAGTAGTGCTCATAGAGGCTAAGTGCTTTTTCATGTATAATTTTGCCATCAAGAGGGCTATGCTTCTGTGACATGTCCTCTAGTGACACACCTAATGCTTTCTCAGTCTTTGCAAGCACTTTATCATGAACCAAAGAGACCAATTTTGCCATTGTAGGGGCAGCACTAATACATTCACCAATTTCAGCTTCTTCCTGCTTTCTTGTGTGAAAGCTCAATTCTTTCTTACTGACCTCGTGGCCCACTTTGGCAAGCGACATGCCACTTTTCAAAAGATCTAAGATTTTCATTTTCTGTCAAGAGACAGCACTTTATGCTCCTTCTTAGCCTTTGAGGGATTGGTTTGGCCACTTAATTGCTTTTTAAGAGCCATTTTTTTCACAGAAACAAAGGGTGCACACAACACAAGTAGCTGGCCAACCAGACGTGAGGCGAGCTATGCTCCAACACCAAGAGCTGGGGAGAGGCCCAGGATCTGTGACATGGCAGGAGGCTACAGCCCTCAAGGGGATGCCTGTACAGCACTTCCACTCGTGTGGACTCAGTGTAGTGCTCGGCTGTGTGCCGCACACATCAAGTTTTGCTTTCTGGAAGTTTATTTATTTTAATATTTTCGATCTGTGGTTGGTTGAATCCACGGACGCAGAAGCCGCGGATATGGAGCGCCGACCGTATGTAGCTAAAAGTCAGAAGTGCTAGATGGAAATGCACAGGGAGAGACTGTGAGAGGGAAAGAGAATTTAATAGTCCAGGATCAGGAAGGATATTCTGGAAGAAGTGACAAAAACACTGAGACCTGCAGAATGAAAACTGCCAGAAGATAGCATTCCAGGCAGAAAAAACCCGTTGCTCTCAGGTTGATTCCAACTCATAGTGACCCTATAGGGCAGAGTAGAACTGCCCCACAGGATTTCCAAGGAGTGGCTGGTGGATTAGAACTGCTGACCTTTTGATCAGCAGCAGAGCTCTTAACCACTGTGCCACCAGGGCTCCTCCAGGCAGAAGTAATGCTAAATATCACCCTATCTATTGCTCACCTCAGACTCCTTATAGTAGCGTTCCGGAATTTCATCGCAGGCAATATCAATAAAGCAAACTTCTCTCTCTAGGTCTTTGGCTTCATTGTCAAAAATCTGAAAAAGCAGAGCAACAGATCAAAGGTTAGTGATAGCAGGTGACATCCTCCAAGGCGCCCGCAGGTCGGCTTAGCCGTGCCTGAGGCAGAATAGCATCCCACAGAGCATCCTCACATGGCTCGGTGCCTCTGGCTAGTGCTTTCTGCCTGCCTCAGAATGTCCAAGATTTATAACAGGCTTTTCTTCATCACTTAGGTTTTGTCACATCAGAGGCAGGTGTAGCATCAATCGCAGCTTGGTAAGGGGTAAGAAAAAGTGGGCTGTTTTTAGAAATTCGAGAGTGAGGAAATAAATCTCTTCCCAAAATGAAATCTGATGATTTTTGGCAGTTAATCTGAACAGAGGAAGGGAAGAGGCTGGAAAGAGAAGAGACAAAAAGCAGTAAGAAACACACTTTTTTTTTTATTAAGCAAACTTTACATACCTTTAATATCCCAAATAATACACTGTCATTGCAGAAAATACAGATAAACAAAAAGAAAATAAAAATTGTTCACAATCCCACTACCCAGGGATGTGTACTATGCTTAGCCACTTAAGGGCTAGATTTCTTTGATACACGTAGGGTAATAAGATCTAGTTTGGAAAGATGCTATTATGGTTTTTGCCAGTCTATTCTAGATTCCACTGGCTCAGAATGTTTGTCGCTTGCAAAAAATGTGTTAAAATATAAATTTTGGTGGAAAGATTAAGTTCCTCTAGTTTTCTCATTGCCATTTTTTCTGGTCCATGGGGATAATCTTCCCTGTCTTTTTGAAGCAGATTAAGTCTGGAAAACCATTCTGTCCTTGGAGGAGGTTTTAACTGTATCCATGCCTCACTATTTAGCTTGTTCCTGCAGGGGAATCATCAAACCGAAACCAAACCAATTGCCCTCGAGTCAATTCTGACTCACAGCGACCCTGTAGGACAAGGCTGTAATCTTTACAGAAGCAGACTGCACGTCTTTCTCCTGGAGACTGTCTGGTGGGTTCAAACTACCAACCTTTCGGCTAACAGCCAAGCGCTTTAACCACTGCACCACCAAGGGCTCCTTATGGGAGGAACCATCAGTTAACATGAATTAATTTTGACTCTCTATAAGAGAATGAATAGGGTGGCTGATGCGGAAGAACACTGTGTCATCTCCAATCGGAGGCTTATTCACAACAGGCTCTCCCACAGGAGAGCTTCCGCGGGCTCTTTACATGCCACTTTCCTTGGTTAGGTTCTTAAGTTGAAACTATTAGGACTTTCCAGAGGCTTTCTGAATGATACTTGTGCTGGTAATTATCCTCCAAGTCTGTGTTTTTTCTATCTCCTGTTTTCTTCTGAAATGTTTGGAAACGGGCCTCTTCGGATTTGTCCCAGGAGATTTACTCCTCAGTGTGACCTGCAGTGGCCACGCATTTGCCATAAAGACAGAGAAATATGGATTCTTGGGTCACCTCTAATTTCTTCCACTGCCACTTGAAGTCAAATGCTTTGGGACACTCCTAAGGTGTTTGGGAGGGAGAGGTGGATTGCTTGGAAATGAAATACAGAGAAGGAGGAGAAACACATTCAAGTTTGAGTGGAGAAATAAACTGTGAGAGGAAATACTGGGCCTTAGATCGTTTGCTCAAGTCTCTTTTAAGTGTGTACCAAGAGAGGAAAGACGCATGCCTCATTAAGGAAACAAAACAGAGCATCCCAGAGGGAAATAAGATTCTACAGAGTAAATAAACCAAAGGAGTTCGAGAGGTGTGACATTTACGGATGGTAAAACTTATGGGATTCAAAGAAAGGGAAATAGATTGTTGAAAAGCCAAATGTTTTGTTACCTGTATAATTACCACAATTTAAAAAAAGTGTTAAAAAAAAAAAAAGGAAAGGGAAATAAGCAGGAGTAAAGGTGGGTATTCCACTCAGAGTGACTCAACAGCAATGGGTTTTGGTTTTTGAAGCGGGTTATAATGAGCCTTAGTGACACAGCAGTTAAGTGCTCAGCTGCTAACTGTAAGGTCGTTGGTTCAAACCCATCAGCTGCTCTTGGGGTGAAAGGTGTGGCAGTCTGCTTCGGTGAAGATTACAGCCTTGGAAACCTGATGGGGCAGTTCTACTCTGTCTTACAGGGTCGCCATGAGTTGGAATTGACTTGATGGCAATGGGTTTGGGTTTTTTTTAAGGGGGTTATTGATAGATTGTGTGGACTTTTCCTAATTCAGTTGAAATACTTTTTTTTTTTTTTATTAACTTTTATTGAGCTTCAAGTGAACGTTTACAAATCAAGTCAGTCTGTCACATATAAGTTTATATACACTTTACTCCATACTACCACTTGCTCTCCCCCTAATGAGTCAGCCCTTCCAGTTTCTCCTTTTGTGACAATTTTGCCAGCTTCCAACTCTCTCTATCCTCCCATCCCCTCTCCAGACAGGAGATGCCAGCACAGTCTCAAGTGTCCACCTGATATAATTAGCTCACTCTTCATCAGCATCTCTTTCCTACCCACTGTCCAGTCCCTTTCATGTCTGATGAGTTGTCTTCGGGAACGGTTCCTGTCCTGGGCCAACAGGTTTGGGGACCACGACCGCCAGGATTCCTCTAGTCTCAGTCAGACCATTAAGTATGGTCTTTTTATGAGAATTTGGGGTCTGCATCCCACTGTTCTCCTGCTCCCTCAGGGGTTCTCTGTTGTGCTCCCTGTCAGGGCAGTCATCGATTGTGGCCGGGCACCAACTAGTTCTTCTGGTCTCAGGATGATGTAGGTCTCCGGTTCATGTGGCCCTTTCTGTCTCCTGGGTTCTTAGTTGTCGTGTGACCTTGGTGTTCTTCATTCTCCTTTGCTCCAGGTGGGTTGAGACCAATTGATGCATCTTAGATGGCCGCTTGTTAGCATTTAAGACCCCAGACGCCACATTTCAAAGTGGGATGCAGAATGTTTTCATAACAGTTGAAATACTTTTTAATCACCCATTGTACCAATTACCAAATTACTGCCTCTCAGCTCCGAGTTCACCCTCCAGTTTCTGCTCTTCAATAATGGACTGGATGCTGTAAGCATTTCTCCTTTGCGTAAGTATGATCTTAAGCCTTGTCTGTACAGGATGCTGGAAGAACTCTGCCGGGAGAAGGGGGCTTCTCTTCTGGTTCTCATGTGGTTTTGCTTTTTCTTGCTCTTGCTGCAGGGTCTGTCAGTAACGACAGTCAGTGACTCTCTGCCCCAGCAGAATGCCCAGAGAGTGTAGTTCCGTGGTGATCTTGTAGCCCTGGCCTAGACCTAATAACCACGTCACCGACTCCCTCTGCACACCTACCCACCAGCCTCAGTTTGCCTGCACCCAGAGGGTTGTTTTCTGGTGCCCAGTGACTAGACCAGCTCTGGCCCAGGTAACCTACAAAACTTCCCCACCATCCAGTGGGCTATAACCATACCTTCCCCAAAGAATTCTGAACCCCAGGCACGGGCAGGGGCCCCTTCCAAGTTTGTCCTTCCTTGGGTACTCTCCCTCAGCCTTAGGTACCCTTTAGAGTTTTCTTTATAGTCACTTAACTCTCACAGTTCAATAAATCTTTATACTAAACACTCCCTGTTCAAATTATTGTACGGTTTTTGTCTCCCGACTGGGCCCTGAATGATATTCCTATTGTGTGCAAAGCGCTGGCCTAGGCTTTGGGGGCTACGAAATAAGGATGGCCCAGTTCCTGCTCTTAAGTTTACCGTCTAGTGAGCGAGACAGACTTGGAAGCTATTAGCAAAAATACCAGGCAGAATAAAATACTTCTACAAAAGAAAGGGAGGTATAGACTTGAAAGGAGGAGAAACATGTTCAAGTTTGAGGAGAAATAAGTTGTGAAATGAAGTAAGTACTGGGCCACAGATTGTTTGTGTGAGTCTCATTTAAGTGTGTACCAACAGAAGAAAGACTCATGCCTCATTAAGGAAACAAAACAAAACAAAATAAGGGGAGGAGCTGTAAATGTTGATCAGGAGGAGATGGCATTTGACTTAGAAATCTCAAGGAAAAAAGAGGTTGAGGGAGAGAACGGATAAAGAAAAAGGTGGGAAAATGGCTGTCCCAGAAGGAAGGAATAGTGTGAACAAATACAGAGAGACCTGAATATATATTCAGCATAAAATAAATGAATAAGTGGATAAAAAAATCTCTTCAAATAGGCAATACTACAATGAATATTATCTAGGTGCCAGACACTGTTAGGTACTTTATAATATGTTATTGTATTTAATCCTTACAATAATCTTATGAGGATAGTATTACTATGCTCAGTTTTCAGACAAGAAAACCGAGGCTCAAAGAAGCAAGAAGACTTGCCAGAGGTCACACAGCCAGTCAATAAAGACAGCCTTTTTTTCACAGAAGAAAACTGGTTATAAAATCCTACTCTTAGCACTCAGGAGCCCTGGTGGCACAGTGGTTAAGAGCTCACCTGCTGACCAAAAGGTTGGCAGTTTGAATCCACCAGCTGCTCCCTGGAAACCCTATGGGGCAGTTCTACTGTGTCCTATAGGGTCAACTATGAGTTGGAACTGACTCCATGGCAAGAAGGTTTTTTTTTCTTTTGGTTTCAGCAGTCAACCAAGAAGATAAATATCAGTCAAAAGTGCTTTCTGTTCCTTTCTAGAAAGATGAAATCTGAATCTGGTTCTCCTTGTGGCACTTATAAAATATATGTCCTGGGTAGTTGTCACTGGGAGCTTCCCAAAGGTATGGAGCTCTTTTGATCCATTATAGAAAAACAGCCTACAGCAGAATCTACTTAGGTGGCCTTCAGTCCAAACTCTGGTCTCATTTGTTAAGATGACACTTAGCTCTCATATCAAAGACCATAAATCACCAACCACAGAAAGCCTGCCTTACTTGAACTTTGTAGTAAATGTTTCAGGGTGGGGTTCCCACTACCTGAGCAAAGCACAAAATAACCATTTTGAGGACCATCCTTCTCAGGCTTCAGATTCCACAGAGCCTTAATTTCAAACAAATAATTAGTCTCCCAATGACTAGAGATTTTAGGAGATACTTGGAGGTACTCAATAAGTACCTGTTGAATTAATGGAAGACATTAGCTTCTACTTTCCGAAAAGGAATCTATGGTAGGAGTATTGCTTACTAATTGATCTTAGTTTCCTTTCACAAGCCTGAGTTCTATTTCCTTGGTTGTAAACATCCTAAATTCACAGAATTCCCGACAATGTGCTTACATTGGTTTCCTAATGGACAATGGACTCAAACATACCAATGACCATGAAGACAGTGCAGGACTGGGCAATGTTTCATGTTGTTATACATAAAGTTGCCATGAATTGGAGCTGATTTGATAGCAGCTAACAACATCAGATTCCTAGAACTGTTATAACAAATTGCCACAAACTTGGTGGCTTAAAACAACAAAAAATTACTATTTCACAGTTCTGGAGGCCAGAAGTCTAAAACTAAGATGCTGGTAAAGTTATGCTCCTTCTGAAGGTTCTAGGGAAGAATCCTTCCTTGCTCTTTCTAGCTTCTGGTGGTTGCTGGCAATTTGTGCTGTTCCTTCGCTTGTAGACACATCATTCCAGTCTCTGCTTTTTCTTCAGGTGGCCTTCTTCCTGTGTCTGTGTCCCTGTGTATCTTCCAATCTCCCTCTCCTTATAACTGGACTTAGGGCCTACCCTAATCCAGTATAACTTCATCTTAACTTGATTACATTTGCAAAGACCACATTTCCAAATAAAGTCACATTCACAGGTACCAGCGGTTTAGACTTTGATGTGTCTTTTTGGGGGGCACAATTCAACCTCCAACATAGAGTGAAAACAGTATTGGCTGATGAGTCCTATATTAAGAGTCAGGAGAGCTGAGTTTATATTCAGTTATCTTTTTTGTGTCACTTTGTATAAGCCCCTGCTCCTTCTCTGGGCCTCTGTGTCGTCATCTGTAATAAATTTAAAAGCTTAGTCTAGACAGATGAGTTTTAGGGAGTCTGTGAAACTTCCTGGAATTGGATGCAAAATTTGGAGAAGGTACATTTTTCTGGATAAAAGAGTTGACCACTTTCATCTGATTATCAAAGAGATCTGTAGCCCCAGTGAGATTAAGATCAAGTGACACAGATGTCCACTAAAATTCCTTCCAGTTGAAAAGTCTGTGATTCAGAAGAAAAACATTTTTTGATGGTTACAAGGGTGGGGAGAGAGGGAGAAGGGTATTCACTAACTAGACAGTAGACAAGAATTACCTTAGGTGAAGGGAAGGACAACATAATACAGGGGAAGTCGGCACAACTGGACTAAGCCAAAAGCTAAGAAGTTTCCTGAAGACAACCAAACATTTCGAAGGACAGAGTAGCAGGGGCAGGGGTCTGAGGATCATCGTTTCAGGGGACATCTATGTCAATTGGCAGAAAAAAGTTTTATTAAGAAAATGTTCTGCTCACCACTTTGGTGAGTGGTGTCTGGGGTCTTAAAAGCTAGCTAGCAGCCATCGAGATGCATCAACTGGTCCCAACCCACCTGGAACAAAGGAGAATGAAGAACACCAAAGACACAAGGAAAATAAGAGCCCAAGAGACAGTAAGGGCCACATAAACCTGAGACTCCATCAGTCTGAGACCAGAAACCGAGATGTTACCCAGCTATCACCAATGACTGCCCCGACAGGGAAGACAACAGAGAGTCCCTGATGGTGCAGGAGAAAAGTGGGGTGCAGAACTCAAATTCTAATAAAAAGAATAGACTTAATGGTCTGACTGAGACTGGTGGGACCCCCAAAGACATGGCCTCTGGACTCCATGTTGGCCCAAAACTAAAACCATTCTGGAAGCTAACTCTTCAGACAAAGATTAGACTGGACTGAAAACAAACAAACAAACCAAACCTGTTTGTCGTTGAGTCTATTCTGACTCATAGTGACCCTACAGGACAGAGCAGAACTGCCCCATAGAGTTTCCAAGGAGCACCTGGTGGATTCGAACTGCCGACCTTTGGGTTAGCAGCTGTAGGTCTTAACCACTACGCCACCAGGGTTTCCTAGACTGGATTATAAGACATAAAATGATACTTGTGAGGACTGTGTTTCTTAGCTCAAGCAGATCCACGAGACTAAATTGGCAGCTCCTGTCCGAAGGCGAGATGAGAAGGCAGAAAGGGACAGGAGCTGGGTGAATGGACATGGGAAATCCAGGATGGAAAGAAGGAGTGTGCTGTCACATTATAGGGAGAGCAACTAGGGTCCCGTAACAATGTGTGTATCAATTTTTGTATGAGAAACTAACTTGAACTGTAAACTTTCACTTAAAGCACAATTAAGGAAAAAAAAAAGTCTGTGATATTAAGATTGACCTCTGGGTTATGTTAGTCTCATGCATCTTCTTCCTTTTCTGCCCTTCAGCCAACCTCCTTGGGTGGGTAGAGAGAGGGCTTGCAGCGGGAGTCTACCTCTCCAGAGAAGGGAAGTGGCTGTAGTTCTGACACAGTGTAATCGGAGTCCAAAGCCAGGGTGCAACAGTCTAAACTCCACGCTTACCCCAGAGTATGATCCAGAATTAAGCCAACAGTGTTACAGACAGAGGGTTAGCCAGGGCTCAAAGGAAAAGACTCAGCAAGAGTAACTATTCATTTGGGCTTCTCCAGTGGGAGCAGCAACAGCAACTCCAGCCAGAGCCCTGGTCCAGCCAGTGGCTCTTTTAGGTGGAGTAAGAGATTTGCTGAGATAGTTCCAGGATGAGATGCATCTTGTTGATACATTAAGCCAAAGCTTCACTACGATTACACCTGACAATGGAATACTGTGTACGTTCACCATCTCGTGAGCTTCTTAGTCTCCTTCTGAGATGTGGCTTGGATTTGGGAGTTAATTGTGGTACTTGCCCCACATCTCTGCTAATAGCTTTCCCACCCTTGGGTGTTACCAGAGACATGAGAGGGAAGTCCCTTTATCGTCTTCCTCTTCTACTGTCTACCCATGAATCATCTGCAATGGATTTCAGTGCCAATGTGGTTTACTGCCCTGAACTCTGCTCCACCACCAGGCAATGGATGCTCAATAAGACAGACTCTTTTAATGTGAACTGAGCCACAGAGAGAAGGCAAATCTCTCAAATAAATACCATCTCGTGGATTCCAAAATAAAAAGGAAGCAACTTCTCCTTTTTTGTAAAGCATCATGTATGAGTATCAAGTATGTTAAAAATCTTCATACACTTTGACCTAGTAAATTTATACTTTGAGAATCTTAAATGAAGGAAAAGCTTTATGCACAAAGATTTTCACTGCAACATTATTGCAATGGCAACAATAACAACAACAACAACAAAAGCAAGAGAAAGAGAAAACAGCTTAAAGATCTCACTATGGGGAATGGCTAAGGAAATTTTGATAAATCTATTTGATGAATCTGAATTAAGTCGCCATTAATAAAAAAGATTTTCTCAGGGATGTGTATATGGGGGAGGGTAGTGAAGAAGGGGAAATGCCTTACATTTAACACACGTAGATGCTAAGTTATGTGGTATGGTGGGTTGAATACCATCCTCCAAAAAATGCATGTCCATGCAGAATCTCAGAATGTGACCATAAGTGGAAATAGTGCTTTTGCAGATGTGATAAGTTAAGGATTTCAAGATGAAATCATCCTGGATTTAGGACAGGCTCTGTCTTAGTCATCTACTGCTGCTATAACAGAAATTCCGCAAGTGGATGGCTTTAACAAAGAGAATTTATTCTCTTACAGTCTAGCAGGCTATAAGTCCAAATTCAGGGCATCAGCTCCAGGTGAAAGCTTTCTCTCTCTGTGTCCACTCTGAAGGGAGGTCCTTGTCATCAATCTTTCCCTGGACTAGGGGTTTCTCTGCACAGGAACTCTGGGTCCAAAGGACTCGTTCTGCTCCTGACACTGCTTTCTTGGTGGTATGAAGTCCTCCTGACTCTCTGCTTGCTTCCTTCTTTTATATCTCAAAAGAGATTGGCTTAAGATACTATCTAATCTTGTAGAGCCCATCAGTATAACTGTCACTACTCCATCTCATTACATCATAGTGATAGGATTTACAACACATAGGGAAATCACATCAGATGACAAATGATCACACAATACTGGGAACCATGACCTAGCCAAGTTGACAGATGCTTTTGGGGGACACACTTGAATCCATCACAGGCTCTAAATCCAATAACTGGTGTCTTTATAAGAAAAACAAGAAGGGGATTTGGACGCTGAGACCCACAGGAGAAACAGAGAAAAAGGCCACATGACAAGAGGCAGAGACTGGAGTGATGCACCTACAAGCCAAGGAATGCCAAGGATGGCCGGCAACCGGTAGAAGACGCGAAGAAGCAAGAAAGGATTCCCTGCGAGAGCCTTCAGGGGGAGCACAATCCTACTGACACCGTGATTTCAGACTTCCAGCCTTGAGAACCGTAAAAAATAAATTTCTGTTGTTTTAAGCCCCCAGTTTGTTATGGCAGCCCTGGGAAACGAATATGCGTGGCCGCAACTTAGGGAGAGGAATACTGATAAACACAGATGTGATTTAACGACGTCCTTGACTTCTTCCTCCAACAGCGGTATCTATTTCTAGATTTCGTAATCTCTTGCCTTTTTTCTAGATTTTGTGATCTTCCTAGTTACAGCCCCTACAGGGAGAGCACCATTGGGACGGTTCTGCAGAAAGCCACAGTTCTAGGCCCCAGCACTCTGCAGCCCCTTCCTCCAGCACAGTAGCTTCCGTCATTCAAGACCCAAGCTTAGTAGCTGTGAGGATTTTATCTTACTGCTATCATCTGCCAGAGCTACGGAGGAGGCAAGGTGGAGGCAGCTGATTAGTAGAGATTCTGAGAAAAACCTACCAGTCATCTTGTTTTATGCTTCAGATATGATTAAGGGGACAAAGAATCCTAGCTAAGCTGCTGTTCTCTTCTATAACTTTGTTTTTCTGCACTTGAGAAGTCTCAGGGGGGAGCAATTGACTGAGGCCAACGAAGTACAGGCTCAGCAAGAGGGAACACTGGAAGCAGAATTATTTCAACAATACTTTCATTCTAACGCTCTGGATTTGCAAAGTGGCCATTTGGTGGAGGAAGAGGATGCTGGTCACTGGTTAATACTTTAGGCAGGCTGCAAGTTGCTTGTGGCTTAGTGATTATTATCTAATAGCAGCATATCCGATTGCAGAGAGCCTGAAAAGCACTTACAGCTCGGAAAAAAAAAGTCCAGGTTATTGATGAGGAAAGCCATCCCTTTGTTATCCTATTTCTACTGATATTCTGACCAAGAACATTTTCATGGCTATACAATGATGGCTGTACCATAAAGATGTACAGATCCAAACCAAGATGCAGGCAACTTGTCCTATGTGCTGCCTTTAAGGCAGGGATGAAAAGGACTGTCTTCTGTGGTCCCTTAAAAACATTTTGTACCTCTATTCTTTTTTTCATTTTCTGGAATAGTGAGCCGGGTAATTCATTTGTTCTGAAGGTGGAATTACTTAAGGACAGTGGTCTGAAGAGAGGAAGAGGCTGGGCACACAGCAATCAATAAATCCACAAATATTTATTAAGCACTTACAGGCTCTTAAGGAGCCCTGGTGATGCAGTGGTTAAGGGGTACAGCTGTTAACCAAAAGGTCAGCAGTTCGAATCCATCAGTCACTCCTTGGAAGCCCTATGGGGCAGTTCTACACTGTCCTATAGGGTCCCTGTGAGTCAGAATTGACTTGACAACAATGAGTTTGATTTTCTTTGGTGCCTCTTAAAAACGTGTAAGATAAGGTCTACTCTCAAAGGGGCGTATTATTTTGTAGAAGACAAGACTGAATGTAAGGTTTAATCAACAACACGTATGTATATGTATCCGCCACTTGTCTGTCAGTTTGTCATACTAGTACAGTCATGATGGACAGGTTTCAGTGGAGCTTCCAGAGTAAGACAGACTAAGAAGAAAGGCCTGAAAATCTATTCCTGAAAATTAGGCAATGAAAACCCCATGGATCACAAGAGAGTATTGTTCGCTAGAGTGCCGGAAGACGAGTCCTCTTGGTTAGAAGGCATTCAAAATACACAGTGGCTGCAACAATGGACTCAAGCATACCAACGATCATGAAGATGGCATAGAACTGGGTAATGTTTCATTCTATGGTACACAGGTTGGCATGAACCAAAGGCAACTCAACTGCAACTAGCAGTCACACGTATAACATGTAATCTAGTATTAAAAGATGTGCTTCAGACAAGAGTATTCCGGTATGAATTTAGGGCAAAGGAGCTCAACGTTGGCCCACAGTGACCAGAAACCAGGCTTATTATCTGGCCAGCAGGAGGGAGGTGAATGACAAGACTAGCGGTTTGTTGTTGGGAGGAAAGAAGAACCCAATCCCACAATGTGCCTGCACACTGTAGTGCAGAGATGCCAGAGCTGGGGGTACAACTTACAGCTGCTGAGGTTTCCATCTGGGGCACTTAGAGGACAGTTTGTCAGTGCTGGAGGCACTGGGGTAAGTGATGCCCCCAGACCCATTTCTGAACTGCCCTGGTCTTAGAGCTGAATTAAAGCATCATCTGGTAATAAAGTGGGAGGTGAACAGCTTTTATTTAATCCTCATCAAATGCTCTGCTCGCCACTGGATTTATGGGGTATTAAGGCTGAGTAAAGAACAGTCATCCATCAGGGTTAGACTAGTTTTTGTCTTATTTGCTGGGTAAACTTCAGTGCTTCCTCAGAGAATGCTCCCTGGTAGACAATATCATTAGGCCTTTGGTGCAGAAGGGAAAACTGTTTTTCTAAAGTGAGCAGAGAGTTGCAAAGCAAACTGAAAGCAAATGCTTCAGACCTTGAGTGTAGGAGAGAATTCTGTCCCCAATGAGGTGGTAATGATACCTGTGCAGAACCATGGTGGGGGGTTGGGTAAGAGAGGGTGTAGAGTGGGGGCAGGTGAGCTCTAAAGAAGGCCTCTGTGGATCTCGGTGGAGCCTGTTTGTTGTGCTGTTTGGTTTTCTTTATGCTGTCCTCTCTCCTTTCCCTGACAGCTCGATAACCTTCTAGTATATTTGGTTTGACCCACAGCAGAGTCTTAAAGGCTCTAAACAGACAATGGGAGGAGGGGTCTTGGAGGGTGTTCTCTCTTTGGAAAGCTGTCCTTGAGCCTAGGTTCAACCTCCAGCCTGTCCTAGTGATGGGGTCCTGGAAGAAGGCCGTGTATGAGAATGGGGGACAGATCTCAGGGGCGTGAACTGGTGAAGTGAGGACATTCCTGGGAGGAGAAAGAGTTTAGGGGGTGAAAGGTGGGAAAGAAGCATCATTTCACAAACTGGGTGGAATACTAACATGAGCCAACAAGCCCACAGTGTTTCAGATGGCGCTAGGAGGGGATATGAAGTTAGGAAAGGGTGGGGGTGGGGGAAAGTAAAGTTCTGGGAGGAAGGCTAGAGCTCTGGGTGGTGGAAACAGTGTAGATGGGGGATGAAGATGGGCAGTGGAATAAGGTGGCTTCCCTCAGCATTGTCTGCGGGTCTTCTGTATGCCATCCATAAGTCTCCGGACAGCGACCAGGTGAGGCCGGCACACACTTGGGGATGACCAGGACTCTCCAGAGGAAAGAAGAGCTCCCAACTGAAGACCGCTGGCACCTTGGCAGTAGAGTGCAAATGCCAATAAGGGGTCCTTGGGAGGCGAAGAAGCATGAGTAGAAAGAACCCCCATATCTTGAGCCACCTTGAGAGAGCTGATCCAAACAACTGGGGTATTTGTGGTGTCAGGAAACGAGGCTTCTTATACTAGTCACTGAATAATGTTTCTGTTTCTATATAAGGAGCCCTGGTGGAGCAGTGGTTAAGTGCTTGGCTGCTTCCTGAAAGGCTGGCGATTGGAACCTACCAGCTGTTTCATGGAAGAAAGATGTGGCACGATCTGCTTCCATAAAGATTACAGCCTTGGAAACCCCATGGGGAAGCTCTACTCTGTCCTATCAGGTCGTTATGAGTCGGAATCAAGTCGACAGCATAGGATTGGTTTTTGATTTATATGAGTTTAAAATTAATTAAACTCCTAAATAAAACTCTCTGCCAAGAATGCTTACAAGAGAGGTGCTGGGGACATTCAGCATAATGGTCATTCCCAGTCTGAACACACACAAACAGTCGGGGACTCCTTTTCACTGTAGAGGCAGCACAGAAAGCACAACTTCCAGTTTTTCATTTTTTTGATAAGTTTCTCAGAAACTGGGTGTTTTTAGTTTGAAAAATACAATCACCTACAAGGAGGAAATCAGCAACACTCAGAAAAGTTATAGATATCTTAGTCATCCAATCTCTCTAGTATGGGACATATAAGATTTGAAAAGTCAACTGTATACAAAACCTAGTGCCATCTTGTCATTCATAAAATACAAATGGAAATTTAACACTGTTACTAAAGCTATGTTGATCCTCCTCCTCCTTTTTTTTTTTTTTAACACTCCCTGCCACTGAGATAATTTTTTTAATTATTGTTTTTCTTTTGCGGGGGTGCACATGCTATGAATTTCAACACATGCATGGATTCTTGTAACCACCATTACGATCAAGATGCAGAACAGTTCCATCACCTCCAAAAACCCTTCCTGCTATTCCCTTATGGTCATATTCTTCCCCCACCCCAGCCCCTAGCACCCACGGATCTGGTCTCTATCCTCATAATTGTGTTTTTTTTTTGAGAATGCCATACAAATGGAATGCTCAGAACATAACCTTTTGAGACTGGCTCTGTTCACTCAGGATAATGCCTTTAAGATGCATCCAGGTTGTTGGGTACATCAAAGTCTGTTTCTTTTTACAGCTAAATTGTATTCCATTGTGTGGATGTACCACCGTTTGCCTCTCCATTCCCCTTCTCTAATTTGGGGAGATTATGAATAGACCTGCTGTCAACATGTGCTGACTGGTTTTTGCGTAAACATAAGTTTCCATTTCTCTAGGGTAAATATCCAAGAGTGGGATTCCTGGGTTGTACGGTGTATGCTGATCCTTTTTTATAAGCAGAAGTACAATACTCTTGTACTGGGTTGAATAATGTTCTCCAAAATTCATGTCTACACGGAGCCTCAGAATATGACCTTATTTGGATACAGAGTCTTTGCAGATGTAATTAGTTAAGAATCTCAAAATGAAATCATCCTGGATTTAGGGTGGGCCCTAAATCCAATGACTGGTGCCCTTATAATATGAGCAGAGGACAGAGAGACACACAGGGGAAAGGATCTATAAAACGGAGGAAGAGATTGCAGTAAGCCAAGCCAAGGAATGCCTACGGCCATCAGAAGCTGAAGAGGCAAGAAAGGGTCTTGTCCTAGAGCTGTCAGAGGGAGCATGGCCCTGATGATACCTTGATTTTGGACTTTTAGCCTCCAGAACTGTGAGAGAATAAATTTCTTATGTTTTAAGCCACACAGCGTGTGGTAATTGGTTAGGACAGCCCCAGGAAACAAATGCAACTCCCCATTTTTTTTTTTTTTAGCTTATCTTTCTTCCATTCTCAAGGTCAGATGAGACTCTCCAGTCTCCAGAGCCAGAAAAGCTGGCCTTTCAAGACGCCTCAATGTCCTGGAACTTTCATGAATGAACTAGGCCTTTTTTTCTCTATTATTAAATGTGAGTAGGCAGGAGAAAGGATTAGAAAATTTGAAAGGAACACATTCAGTGTGCAGTTCAGAGCAGCCAGTGGTGGTGATTTGTCCTTTTCCCTTCTTTTCTCACCTCAAAGTTTGCAGAAAACTAAAAAACGAAACAAAACAGACAGAAGCCTGGGCAGAGAAGACGATAATACATCCAAAAGACTGAGGACAGAGATAACTTAGGGCACTGCTCATCAGCAAAGTTCAAAATAAAATGCTGCTGATACGGCCATCTAAGATGCTCCACTGGTCTCAGCCCATTGGGAGCAAGGGATAATGAAGAAAACCAAAGACACAAGGGAAAGATTAGTCCAAAGGACTAATGGACCACACGTACCACGGCCTCCACCAGACTAAGTCCAGTACAGCTAGATGCTATCCGGCTACCACCACTGACTGCTCTGACAGGGATCACAATATAGGGTCCCAGACAGAGCTGGAGAAAAATGTAGAACAAAATTCTAACTCACAAAAAAAAAGTCCAGTCTTACTGGCCTGACAGAGACTGGAGAAACCCTGAGAATATAGCCCCTGGACACCCTTTTAGCTCAGTAATGAAGTTAATCCTGAGGTTCACCCTTCAGCCAAAGATTAGACAGGTGCATAAAACACAATGAGACTAAATGGGCACATCAGCCCAGGGGCAAGGACTAGAAGGCATGGGGTGGGGGTGGGGGGAGACAGGAAAGCTGGTAATGGGGAACCCAAGGTCGAGAAGGGAGAGGGTTGACATGTCACGTAGTTGGTAATCAATGTCACAAAACAATATATGTACTAATTGTTTAATGAGAAGCTAGTTTGCTCTGTAAACCTTCATCTAAAGTAAGAAATAAATAATAAATAAACCTTGGTTTACAAGGAAAAAAAAATGCTGCTGATAAACCTGCCTGGGGAATGAGAACAGCAGAGAGATGGTAGAGGAAATGATGGTTGAGAAGGTAGTAAGGCAAAGGATTGGAGGGCAAATGAGGATAACAAGGTGAATGTGAATTTTCAGTGTGATTCCTTGGAGGAAGAAGACATTTCTAGTCCAGGATTTGTGTCTAGAAAGAGCTCCGTCAAGCCGGTGGAGGGATGAGAACCATTTTATGCCACGACCTGAGGTCCCACGCAGAGGATGATGTGAACTTCAGCTCCATTTGGGTGAGATAAAAGGGAGAAGGGTTCGAGAGACAGTAATCAAAGTGACACTGTGAGCGATGAGAGAAGGATTCTCATTGGAAAAACCATGTTCTAATATTTTTTTTTTAATATGGTGCTCTAGGTCACGATGACTAATTAAGAGCAAGGCAGAAAAGTACATTAAAGCAATGCTGACAAGTCTCAAATGCTGTGACTCAATTCATTTACTGAGGAGGTTTTACAGGCACAAAAACGCTGCTAAGTTATGGCTCCCAGGGCAGCTGTAACAGGCTCTTTTCATGAGCTTAGTCTAATTTCAGCACAGAGGAGCCAGAATTCTTCCTCTGGGCCACAGTCCCCCTTGGACAGAGAGACAGCACCATGAGACTGGGCCAACATTGCCCATGCGCATTTGTGGATATTGGCATCAGAGACAGTGTATGGTTTCCCTGCAGTATGATCAATAATGCTTCCTAAAATAAGTCTCAGAAGCTGAGCTTAAAATAGTTCCAATTTCTCCCCGTTCCTTCTTATTTCAATTTGCAGGGTGGTCTCTGGGAACTAGAACTGCTGGTGTTCGAGAAAGTTGACAAATTGATATTTAACCTGGAAGGGTTCACAAGCCCGCCCTGGACCAGGCCTTCAATAGCCTTAGTGTTTGGGGCTCCTTACACCAAGGTGACTTTGGTTCTTATCCTTCCCTAAACCTTTTTGGAGCCTAAACAATGAATCCTTTCCATAAAGAAGAAGCAGAGCTCCTGACACAGAAAAATGACCAGTACTTGGTTTTTCCCTGAGAAGCTACTACCTCAGCCTTGCACAAAGAGAATGAAATACTTAGACAGATGTTTTTGCAGGGGCCATACCGATTGTCAAAAGACAACGAAGAGAGTTGCAAGAAGGCTGCCAGCAGCCCTGCTCTCTAGAGGCCAGGGAGTTTCCTTCTCTTGTTCACCAAACAAGAGTCCTGAAGTATTTCAGGGTCCTGTGTCTCATTCCTTGCTTGGCTTTCTGGACAAAACAATGGAATGGGCACCAGCCCAAACCACTTAAGAATCACAGTAGATTGCATCTACTGTCAGAAAAAACAACATAAAGGAACAAACTGTTACATTTTCCTGGTAGGTTGTGTTTTGTTTGATTTTCCCTTCTACGTGGATTTGTTCCAAATACTTCCCAAGGCGAAGTTGGGGAACTACGCAAGGCATCCTGGCTGAGCTCCACAGACCCACCCCAGGCAGTTCTCTTGAGACACACCCCTGGAAGGTTCCAGAAGGAGCTCTCTGGGCATAGGTAAAACAGATGTGGGCCAGCAGATGGGGCTTCTGGGCTCTTCCCAAGGTTGTAACCAGGTCCAAGGTACCTGGAAAGGCCTGTCCTTTCTGTTTGTCTCCCGGGGAGGAAACTGCTCCCTCATTCCTGACTTCATGGACCAGTTCTCAAATACACTCTGTGGATCCACTTATCTTTTCAGGATTTGAAATTCGATTCTGCTGCTTGGCTGTGCACCTGGGCACATTACAGAGGATAGTCAAGCCTTACTCTTCTCATCTGTAAAGTGAGACTACATCAGTTCCTCTCTCATAGGGTGGTAATGAAGATGCAATGACATAAAGCAGCTAACCAAAACCAAACCCACTGCTGAGTCGATTCCTACTCATGGCAACCTGCTAGGACAGAGTAGAACTGCCCCACAGGGTTTCCAAGGCGGTAATCTTTACAGGAGCAGAGTGCCACATCTTTCTCCCTTGAAGCAGCTGGTGGGTTCGAACTGTTGGCCTTTTGGTTAGCAGCTGAGTGCTTAACTACTGCAACATCAAAAATCCAAACCAAATCTCTTGCTGTAGAGTGAATTCTGACTATAGCGACCCCATAGGACAGAGCAGAGCTGCCCCATAAGGTTTCCAAGGGGCAGCTAGTGGATCCAAACTGCTGACCTTTTGGTTAGCAGCGTAAGCTTTTAACCACTGTGCCACCAGGGCTCCACCATGCCACCAGGGCTCTTATAAAGCAGGTAAAACCCACTTTATTTTATTAAAAAAAAAAAAATTGTGTTTTTGGTATTAGTTTACACAGCATATTAGGTTCTCATTTAATAATGTCTATACATATTGTTCAGAAGCCCTAGTGGCACAGTGGTTAAGTGTTTGGCTGTTAAGGTTGGCAGTTCGAATCCACCAGCTACTTCTTAGAAAGCCTATGGGGTAGTTCTACTCTGTCAAATAGCGTCAGAATTGAATCCATGGCAATGGGTTTGGTTTTTTTGTATACATATTGTTCAGTGACATTGATTACATTTTTCACAATATATCCACCTTCTCATTATTTTCATTCTGGTTGTTCTGTTTCCCTTAATCTAGCTTCCTTGTATCTCTTTACCTTCTCATCTTTGGTCTAGGGTAAATGTTTACCATTTGGTTTCATCTAGATGATTATTTTGAAGAGCACAGTATTCAAGGGTGATATTTATTTTATGGGCCAATCTGTCATTTGGCTGAAAGGTGACTTCTGAGAGTGATTTGAGTTCCAAGTTTAAAGGGTATCCTACAAAAATGGAAAGACATCCTGTGCTCATAGATTGGAAAGCTTAATATAGTAAAAATGTCAATACTACCTAAAACCTTGTTGCCCTTGAGTTGATTCCAACTTATAGTGACCCTATAGGACAGGGTAGAGCTGCCCCATAGGGTTTCTAAGGAGCGGCTGGTGGATTTGAACTGCTGACTTTTTTGGTTAGCAGCTTAGCTCTTAACCACTGTGCCACCAGGGCTCCATACCACCTAAAGTGATCTGCAAATACAATATAATTCTGATACAAATCCCAACAATATTCTCCACTTTATTTTGAGGCACGAAGCAGACCATGTTAAGTACTTAGTCAATGTTAGCTGTTATCATTAAAAAGAAAAATCACCTCACCTTCATTTATTCTCTACTTAAAAAAAAAATTATTGTAGTAAAAGATATATAATAAAACATTTGTTATTTTAACCATTTTTAGTGTACAATTTAGTGACAGTAATTACATTTACCATGTTGTGCAACTATCACCATTATCTTCTCCCAGTGTTTTTTCAATGCCCCAAACAAAAACTCAGTGCCCCTTAAGCAATAACTCTCAATCACTCCTCCCCCCAGCCCCTGGGGACCACTCATAAGCTTTAATCTCTATGCATCTGCCTATTACAGATATTTCATAGAAGTGGGATCATACAATATTTGTCCTTTTGTGTCTGACTTATTTCACTTAGCATGATGGTTCAATGTTCATCCATGTTGCAGCCATGTATCAGAGTCACATTCTGGTTATCCACTCATCTGTTGTTGGACACTTGGGTTGTTTCCACCTTTTGGCTATTGTGAATAATGCTGCAATGAACACCGATATACAAGTATCTGTCTGAGTCCCTATTTTCAATTCTTTTGCGTATATACCTAGGAGCGGAATTATTGTGTCATACGATAATTTTATGTTTTCCATTTTGAGGAATCACCAAACTGTTTTCCACAGCCTGCCAAACGTTTCTTGATCTCTTTTTAGTAAAAAACAACAAAACACATAATGAATTCATTTTTTTCAAAAACATTTGGTTACAATGGAATTCTTGGGGTCCCAGAGGCCTTAACCCATATCTCCTTGATGGAACTGCCAGGAACCAACCCCTCTAGTAAAAGTCTTGTCTCAGCTGTTGCCACTTCTGTTAAATCAAAACGCATTGCTGTTGAGTTGATGCAAACTCATAGCGACCCTACAGGACAAGGGAGAGCTGTTTCATAGGGTTTCCAAAGGGTGGCTGGAGGATTTAAACTGCTGACCTTTTGGCTGGCAGCCGAGCTCTTAACCACTGTGCTGCCAGGTCTCCTCTGTTAAATCAGGACGCCATAAATCATCAACATACCAGGAAAGGTGGAACGATTCTCCATCAGATCCAGACTTTTAAAACCTCCCCAACTAAAGCCAGAGCCACAGGATGGTTGTGATTTTTATTTTAAAAAACATTCATTTATCAAACTGGGGAATCCAGAGAAAACATCCTGGTTGAATTGGTTTTTGAACAGCTGTCTGGATAAGGAAGATGAAATAAACCTGACAGTTGATAGTGAACACCTTTTGTTTTACTGAATTTTGCAAATCTGGTCTACTAGCATCCAAGGCTCAAGTCCCATTCATTGCCCCAGCGCTAGGAGCACATGTGGCCCCAAGGGTGATGGGGAACATGCTATAAAATGAATATGTCTCATTTGGTGTGTATCCTTTGACATTCTTTTGGTACCCAGTACATAACAGAAGGGACCCTGATGGCACAGTGGTTGAGAGGTTGGCTGCTAACCAAAAGGTCGGCAGTTTGAATCCACCAGCCACTTCTCGGTAACCCTATGGGCAGTTTTACTGTGTCCTATAGGGTCGCTATGAGTCATAATCAACTCCACAGCAATGGGTTTGGTTTTTTTTTTTTTTATGCAATAGAAAGAGTCCCGGTGGCACAGTGGTTAAGACCTTGGCTGCTAACCAAAAGGTCAGCAGTTTGAATCCACCAGCCGCTCCTTAGAAATCCTACGAGGCAGTTCTACGCTGTCCTATAGGATCGCTATGAGTTGGAATTGACTTGATGGCAATGTTTTTTTTTTTTTTTAAATATATATATAATAAAAGCTCAACACTTAAAAAACTTTTGTGAATTTTTGCTGTTGTT
This sequence comes from Elephas maximus indicus, assembly GCF_024166365.1. Classification (NCBI taxonomy): domain Eukaryota; kingdom Metazoa; phylum Chordata; class Mammalia; order Proboscidea; family Elephantidae; genus Elephas; species Elephas maximus. The sequence goes on from NC_064837.1 coordinate 56,293,768, forward strand.
GAACTGAACTGTTGGATTAAATACCAGCAATTTTGAGTTTAAACATTAGCATTTATTTGCAGTAGTTTATTCATTTGTTGTCTGCCAGCAGATCACATTTTTTTAGCCAACAAGTAGTAGCAGACGTCAAAGTTAAAAAAAAATTTGTGAGAGAAAAGAAAGTAAAATTGAGAAAAAAAAAAAAGCCCATTTGCTAAATTTCTTTCTTTCTGAAAATTAGGGGAAAAATGCAAACGTCAATTTTGGGGACTGAATCTTTTAGATCAGAGAGTAGTTGTAGAATCTCACAGAGTCTGAGGAGCAATTTAAATTCTTTGCACAGAACATGACTTTCCAGCATGTTCTAAATAGCGTTTCCTGCACTTGAACGTAAAGAAGAATCATCTGGTGAATCCTGCTAACATGCAGGTTCTGATTCGCGGGTCTGGGGTAGGGCCCAAGGTTCTGCACTTCTAATAAGCTCTCAGGTGAAGATTCCAGAAACGTCTGACATTTGGGGGATATAAATCTGAGGCAGAGAGTAGAGAAGGAAGAAACTGCAGAGGAAAGCAGTGGCCAGATGACAGAAGGTCCTAAATGCCAGGTTAATCCTGGCAAGGGAAGCTACTGTGAAATGGAACCCTGAAGTACTTCTGTGGGGGGTGAGCTTAGTGAGAGGTTGTTCTAGAAAAGAGAATAAAGCCCTTAACCAGGGTAACGGTAGTTGGGATGGAGAAGATAAGATGGATGCAATATTTAGGAGGTAAAACCATTCAAATGGAATTGCCAAGCTCAGCAAAAGGCAAACGGAGCCAAGGAATTTGGCCGCTTTTCCCTAATTCAATTAGACTCACTTCTGCTCTGAAAGAGCACGTTGAAGGTTCATCAGCAGTTTGCAGACGTTAGACCAGGCGAGAAGTCCACTGTAGCCCCTCCTTCCAGATTCTCACTGCTCTCTCTCAGGGTGACTTTTCAGACCAAGCAGCCATGGTTCTTTTCCCAGTGCCTGAAGATCACATCGGCCAATACCGACCCCTCAGACGGGCCCCCAACACTGGCTCTGTGATGAACGCAGCTTGGAAAACATGGCTGAAATCTTCTCAAGGGCCAGAAAATAAAACATAGGAAAGCCATACATGTGGGGGAAATGACATGTTGGAAGTTCATAGTGACCCAATATCACTAACACAGAATTCTTGCCAAGGACGCACAGCCCGAAACTAATCATGAGAAAGCAATTAGGAAACCCAGGACTGAAGGACATGCACAAAAACATCTGGCCTGAGCTTTTCACAATGTCAGTGTCATGAAAGAAAAAGAAAAGCTGAGAAACTGCTTCAAATTAAAGGAGACTAAAGAAAGTGAACATACCTACCAATTTGTAAATCCTGGCCCAAGTTTAAAGACTTGGAGATAGGCTTTTTATTTTTATTAATAAACAAGGGTGCATGATGTAATTTTGAAACCAAGAGTAAGGAGACCTGATTTGTACTCAAGGAGCCCTAGTGGTGCAGGTTAAGCACTCGGCTGCTAACCAAAAGGTTGGCAGTTCGAACCCACCAGCTACTCTGAGGGAGAAAGATGTGGTAGTCTGTTTCCATAAAGATTATAGCCTTGGAAACCTTGTCCTATAGGGTTGCTATGAGTCAGAATTGACTCGATGGCAACGGGTTTTTTTTTTTTTTTTTAATTTTTATTGTGCTTTAAGTGAAAGTTTACAAATCAAGTCAGCCTCTCATACAAAAACTTATATACACCTTGCTACATACTCCCAATTGCTCTCCCCCTGATGAGACGACCTGCTCCCTCCCTCCACTCTCTCTTTTCATGTCCATTTCGCCAGCTTCTAACCCCCTCTACCCTCTCATCTCCCCACAAGGCAGGGCATGCCAACATAGTCTCAAGTGTCCATCAGATCCAAGAAGCTCACTCCTCACCAGCATCCCTCTCCAACCCCTTGTCCAGTCCAATCCCTGTCTGAAGAGTTGGCTTTGGGAATGGTTCCTGTCCTGGGCTAACAGAAGGTCTGGGGGCCATGACCACCAGAGTCCTTCTAGTCTCAGTCCAACCATTACGTCTGGACTTTTCATGAGAATTTGGGGCCTGCATTTATCCCATTGCTCTCCTGCTCCCTCAGGGGTTCTCTGTTGCATGCCCTGTCAGGGCAATCATTGGTTGTAGCTGGGCACCATCTAGTTCTTCTGGTCTCAGGATGATGTAGTCACTGGTTCATGTGGCCCTTTCTGTCTCTTGGGCTCGTAATCACCTTGTATCCTTGGTGTTCTTCATTCTCCTTTGATCCAGGTGCGTTGAGACCAATTGATGCATCTGAGATGGCCACTTGCTATTGTTTAAGACCCCAGACACCTCTCTCCATGGTGGGATGCAGAATGTTTTCTTAACAGATTTTATTATGCCAATTGACTTAGATGTCCCCCAAAACCATGGTCCCCAAACCTGTGCCCCTGCTATGCTGGCCTTCGAAGCATTCAGTTTATTCTGGAAACTTCTTTGCTTTTCATTTAGTCCAGTTGTGCTGACCTCGCCTGTATTGTGTGTTGTCTTTCTCGTCACGTAAAGTAGTTCTTATCTACTATCTAATTAGTGGGGTTTTTGGTTTTAAAGAAAGTGATATGAAGCACTGGCGGTTCAGTGGTAGAATTCTCGCCTTCCAGGTGGGAGGCCCAGGTTCGATTCCTGGCCAATGCATCTTCTGCACCACCACCATCTGTTTGTCAGTGGAGGCTTACGTGTTGCTGTGATGCTGAGCTTCCAGACTAAGATGGACTAGGAAGAAAGGCTGGGCGATCTACTTCTGAAAATTGGTCAATGAAAGCCCTGTGGATCACAGTGGTCTGATGTGCAATGTCCCAATCATGGGACGATACAGGGCTGGGCAGTGTTTCATTCTGTTGTGCACGGGTTCGCCATGAATTGGGGGCTGACTTGACAGCAGCTAACAACAATAAGAAGGCTCAGGGCAGACAGTGACAGAATGCCAAAACTGCTTTGGGTACCATCTTGAGACTCCCTATGTGGCACCACAAACAGTAAGTGTAATGTCTAAGGTCTCTTAGAGGTACCAGAGACACAAGGGTCTTGAGGATCATTACTTTCCCTCCTACTGTGACACAGTTTATTCTGACATGACCTGTCAGAGGGACACAGAGTGGGAGTTGGCTGGAAGGGTTATTGCAGACACCATTTTAATGTCAAGCAACTTCCACATTTTCAGACAGACATGGTTCCTATGCTTATCTGGACACCCGAGAGAACGATCTGAATGAGGGTTGCTAAACAAGGATTCTTTTGCACCTTTCCTCCTTTTTCTTCCTTTCTTCCGCTCTCTTTTTTTATTATTTTTTAATGAAAAAAAAAAAAACAAAACTCCTGGCACTGAGCCTAAAATTTCTTCCTCGTGATGCTAATCTCTTCTTGTTGGCTCCACGCCATGGCTGTGGGCTGTGCCTGTTTAATATCATGGTTGCCGATAGCAAGTTTGTCAGCGTTTCCCGTATGAAGCTCAGCTCTTAAAAATGTTTCCGAGATGGTCATGCAAGCTTCCAGGCAATGGGTCCTTACTCCATGCCTGGTCATCCAAGTGTTGGCTGGAGGTCTCAAGCCTGCATTGACAAACCTCTCCTCTCTGAGGCTACCTGGCTGACTATAAGCTCTCTTTTGGAAAAGTGGAGCCCTGGTGGCGTAGTGGTTAAGAACTCAGCTGCTAACCAAAATGTTGGCAGTTTAAATCCACCAGCCATTCCTTGGGAACCCTATGGGGCAGTCCTACTCTGTCCTATAGTAGCTCTGAGTTGGAATCAATTCGACGGCAATGGGTTTGGTTTACGGATTTTTGGAAAAGCAGGGTCTAAGCGTGATGTGTCTTTAACTACTGTCCCATCCTTGAAGGCATTTGAATTTGGATGTGACTGCAAAATGGTCTCTTATTAATGGCAATTAAAAAACAAACAAACAAAACAAAAAGATAAATGTCATGTTGGGTACTTGCAAAGAGAGTTTTTTCCCAAGCTTCATTTCTCTCTCTTTGCTCACCTCCCTCATCTCGTACAGCCCCATTTCTCATGACTTATGTAATATTTGTTTACACGCTGCAGATTTTTTCAACCAAACGACTGAGTAACTCCCTCATTTATCACCCATTGTTCCATTAAAATCAGTCAGTTTAGGGCAGAAAGCCTCCATCTCAGCTGGTCTCTGCTGAGGTCCACTCTGGCCATAAGATCTGCTTCTGGGCGGCTGAGGTAGACTATGGCAATAGCAAAGAACACACAGTCAAAAGGCCAGAGACCTCAGTTTTGTCAGTTATTAACTGTGTAGACTTGGGAAATTTATTTTTAAAAATCTCTCAATTGTAATGCCTTTATCTGTGAACCGATCGTAACGATACCCACTTATGGTGTTGTTATGAATGTTAACTGAGATAATACATAGCAGAACGCTTTCATAATGGTAAGTGTTCTTTGGTACTGGTGCCTGACAGGAACTCCTGAACTCATTTGAATATCTGCGTACCATGCAGGAGGCATTTTTCTGTCTGGCACTGGAGGACTTTCCCAGATTGGTTTTAAGAGCCATCTTCCTGTCCCATTATTATTTTATTTTATTGTCCATGATGACTCCTGGAATAGCCCTCAACAAGTACAAGCACTTACGGTATGGCCTTTGATTCCAAAACCAAAACCAACCCCCTTGCCATCGAGTCAATTCCGACTCATAGCGACCCTACAGAACAGAGTAGAACTGCCCCACAGAGTTTCCCAGGAGCACCTGGTGGATTTGTCCTGCCAGCTTTTTGGTTAGCAGCCGTAGCTTTTAACCACTACGCCACCAGGGTTTCCAGACCCTTTACTTATAACTCATAAAATCTAGAAGGATGACATAAATACATGAGCCACTAATGCAATTTTCCCTAGCTCAAATCTTCTTTAAGAAAAGGTTGGGATGCCCTGACAGGGAACACAACAGAGTCCCTGATGGAGCAGGAGAAAAGTAGGGTTCAGAACTCACTTCACATAAAAAGACCAGACTAGAGGAACCCCAGAAGACATGGCCCCTGGACTCTCTGTTAACCTAGAATAAAAACCATTCCCGAAGCCAACTCTTCAGACAAAGATTAGATTGGACTATCAAACAAAATAATACTCGCAAAGAGTGTGCTTCTTAGTTCAAGTAGATACACAAGGCTAAATGGGCAGCTCCAGTCCAGAGGTGAGATGAAAATGCAGAAAGGGACAGGAGCTGGTTGAATGGGTCACATAACAATATACGTATGAATTTTTAAACGAGAAATTAACTTGAGTTATAAACTTTCACCTAAAACACACACATACACACACACAAATCACTTAAAATAACAATATTTAACCTAAAAAAAAAAAACAAAAAAGAGGTTTTCAGGATGAATATGCAAAACCAGGGAATTTCACAGTAAACCCTGTGAGGACTCTCCAGAGTCAGGAGTAAGGTCTATCCTCAGGCTGGATAGCGGCTGCCAACTGTGGCCAAGGTCTTGTGCAGACTATGGAAAATCCATACACAGTCAGGACAGAGGTTTTTACTGAGCTGTCTCTCTCCCCTTGTGGTGAGACATGCTGACTAGTTCTGGCTGTGGGTATTTTGAGATGTCCTTTGGCACTTGGTCTCTGATGGGGGAAGGCATGTGGGGACGAAAAGGTAGGAAAAAGAAATTGTTCTGACGTTGGGCTCTAGGAATAGAGATCTTGGTTCAACTTTGCTCCTGTTAAGGGACCCTTAGGTTTATCATTAGCTTCGTTTTATTTTTAACTTATTTCCTTTACCTTTGAGTCTCTGGGCCAGTCTTTCTTTCCTGTCATGGTGTTCCCACCTAGGTCCTCCTTCTCTCTGAATCAGTTCCTATTCATGAGAAACCTTCCCTCCTCGTGAACACCAGTGTCCTGCTCCAAGTATACCAGCCTCACCTTCTAATCCTGGGAAGTCCAACTTGAGCCAGACTTACAATGACCCAGCCCTGTCCTTAAGTCTCTCATTTGAAGATCTATAAAAACTGAAGACATGGTTAAAATGCCATTTTTCCTGACTATTCTAGTTAATAAACTCTCCTTACAAGGCACTGAACTTCTGAGAAGATTCCCACTAATAAAGAGTTTTTGAAAACAACAACAAAATGATAAGGGATATTCTTAGCCTTATATATAATTTCTTTCAGGAATATTTGCTATCCTGCAAAACTTAGGAGACATTACTTATTTTTGGACATTGCTTCTGTGAGATTCAAGGCACTATTTCCTGTCCTCACTGTAAAAATCTAAACCTTGAACCAGGCTTCAAAAACTCAGGTAGCAGACTCTATGTGCAGTCTTATAATTTCATTTTTAAAGCCAACGTAACACATTAACAATAGAGTTTGTTCTCCTCCAATGACCTTCACTTCCATTCCACTTTAGCTACCCCTACCCCAAACCTAAGAGTTCCAGTGGCACAGTGGTTAAGTGTGCCATTGTTAACCAAAAGGTTGGCAGTTTGAACCCACCCAGCTGCTATGCAGGAGAAAGACCTGGTGATCTCCCATAAAGATTCCAGCCTAGAAAACCCTATGTGACAGAAAACCCTACTCTGTCACATGAGGTTGCTATGAGGAGAACTCAACTCCATGGCACCTAGCAACAACAATCTCAAGCCCTACCCTGGTCTTGCAACTTCTGGAACTATTTCACTTCTGAAATCTTTTTCTTCCCTCTCTTTTGTTGTTGTTGATTTTCCTTCCTTCTTTTTATTTAGGTGAAATTCACGTAACATAAAATGAACTATTTTCAAATTAACAATTCAGGGCATTTAGTACATTCAGAATGTTGCACAACTGCAACCTCTATCTAGTTCCAAAACATTTTTATCACCCCAAAAGAAACCCCTACCCATTAAGCTGTTACTTCCCATGCCCCTGCTCCCAGCTCCTGGAAACCACTTGCTTCCTGTTAGTATGGATTTACCTGTTCTGGATATTTCATGTAAGTAGAATCAAGTCCTAGGATTGACACTTGGTAGCTTTGACCTTTTGCAGACCATTTGCTCCTAAGCTTCAGTCTCGGCTATGAAATGGGGGTAATGATGGTTTTGAGGATTTAATGAGATCATGTCTGCAGTTGTGTGTCTGCAGTCGGTGAGCATGATGCTGGACTCATGCTCAGTGAAGGAACAGTCCTGTCAATGTCCACATTACTATCATCATTATTATCAGAAAAAGAGAAGGGCCCAGGTTTAAAGAGGAGCCTTCCAAACTGGGGCCGGCTGGTTTACCAGCTACTCTCCCTGCTGGTAAAAGAGATATAGGCAAGCTGGCTTGTTCCACCTGTACTTTGCAAAAGGGCCAGTAGATGGGGCCCTGCCGTCATCATCCAAGTCAGCAAGCGGCTCTGACTCTGGACTTTGGAACCTGGAGAAAAGGTGTGAGATGACTATTAAATTCTGTGATTACTGTTCAGATTAATCAAATGAATCCACTGGCTCTGGTGCGAGGTGGCTCAGAGTCTGCCGCAGGCCCCATGGTTCAGCACATATGTCCAATATGCGGGGTCACTGGGCATGGAGAGAAGAGATAGGCTTCTCTCTTGCAATATGGAGCTCAATATTGCAGCAGCAAGCATATTCAGAAGCATTAATCAATCCGTTTCCAGAAAATGATTATAAAGACTCCTTGGGAGAAAACTTTAAAGCACATTAAAATTCCTAGAGGTTCTCGATCACTTACAGGATGTCTGGCACTTTTCAGGTTCCTCCTCTTTCCAAGCTCATGCTTTCTAACTGCTCCACCTCATTGCTGGTTGATGCTCTTTACAGATCATCTTATCCCTACTTCTTGCTTCACAGGAACACCTTGGACCACGTTCATAGTTTTGGTTTACCACAATTCAGGTTCACCTTTGTGATTTCAGTGTTCCTATTGTTGTGAGCTGTTAGGTACCATCGAATCGGTTCCGACTCATAGCGACCCTATGCACAACAGAACGAAACACTGCCTGGTCCTGCACGATGACCACAGTCATGGTTATCCTTGAGCCCATTGTTGTAGCTACTGTGTCAATCCATCTCATTTGGAGTCTACCTCTTTTTCGTTGACTCTGTACTTTATCAAGCATGATGTCCTTCTCCAGAGACTGATCTCTCCTGACAACATATGCAAAATATGTATGACGTAATCTCGATATCCTTGTTTCTAAGGAGCATTCTGGTTGTACTTCTTCCAAGACAGGTTTGTTTATTCTTCTAGCGGTCCATGGTACATGCAATATTCTTTGCCAACGCCACAATTCAAAGGCATCAATTCTTCTACCTTCCTTATTCACTGTCCAGGTTTTGTATGCATATGATGTGATTGAAAATACCATGGCTTGGGTCAGGCCCACCTTAGTCTTCAAAGTGACATCTTTGCTTTTCAACACTTTAAAGAGGTCTTTTGCAGCAGATTTGCCCAATGCAATGTATCTTTTGATTTCTTGACTGATGCTTCCATGGGTGTTGATTGTGGATCCAAATAAAATGAAATCCTTGAAAACTTTAATCTTTTCTCCATATATCATATTGCTTATTGGTCCATTTGTGAGGATTTTTGTTTTCTTTATGTTGAGGTGTAATCCATACTGAAGGCTGCAGTCTTTGATCTTCATCAATAAGCGCTTCAAGTCCTATTCACTTTCAGCAAGTAAGGTAACGTCATCTGTATAACGCGGGTTGTTAATGAGTCTTCCACCAGTCCTAACGCCCTGTTCTTCTTCATATAGTCCAGCATCTCAGATTATCTGCTCAGGATACAGAATGAACACGTATGGTGAAAGGATACAACCCTGATGCACACGTTTCCTGACTTTAAACCATGCAGTATCCCCTTGTTCTGTCAGAACAATTGCCTCGTGATCTATGTACAGGTTCCCAAGGAGCACGACTTAAGTGTTCTGGAATTCTCATTCTTTGCAATGTTATCCATAATTTGTTATGATCCACACAGTCGAATGCCTTTGCATAGTCAATAAAACACAGGTAAACATCTTTCTGGTATTCTCTGCTTTCGGCCGGGATCCCTCTGATATCCGTGTTTCCACATCCTCTTCTGAATCCAGCTTGAATTTGTGGCAGTTCCCTGTAGATATACTGCTGTAGCCACTTTTGAACGATCTTCAGCAAATTTTACTTGCATGTGATATTAATGATATTGTTCAATAATTTCTGCATTAGGTTGGATCACCTTTCTTGGGAATAGCCATAAATATGGATGGATCTCTTCCAGTCAGTTGGCCAGGATGAATAATATTCTTTTATATGTATACACCACAATTTTGTTTTCCCATTCATCCATTGATGGACAATTGGGCTGCTTCCATCTGTTGTCTATTGTGAATAATGCTGCTATGTATATGTATTATGTAAGAACTAGTTTTCAGTTCTTTTAGGTATATACCTAGGAGTGGGATTGTTGAGTTCCACTTCTGAAATCTTAAAACCCTAGTAACTTTTTCTCCAACTCCAACCTCAATTTTCTCACTCTCACCCCAATAACACCTTCTCCTTCACTGTATCGACCTCTCCAACTCCTGAGAGCCTCCACTAGACTCCAAGGCTCAATTCAGTAACCTACACTTGCTCCCTCAATTTTTCTGTACCCTGCTGAACCCAACCTGAAAATGAATCCTGACTCAATACATCCATTTCCTCTGCTCCTACATGCGGCTAAGCACAGCTGGAAAATCACACAATAATTGAGCCTGTAGGTACTACTCACTCAAAATTCCCCAAATCACCAGACTGCCAGCACTTTAAAGCAATTCTTTTACTCTGCTTCAGTTGGTTCCCTCATTCATTTCCCACAAAAGCTATCTTAAGCCTTCATTGCCCTTCTTTTTTAAAAATATTTAATTGTGATTTTGAGAAAATTTCCATAGCAAATTAGGTCTTCATTTAACAATTTCTATACATATTATTTAGTGACATTGGTTACACTTTTCACAGCATGTCAGCATTCTCATTATTTCCATTCTGCTTGTTCTGTTTCCATTAATCTAGCTTCCTTGTCCTCCTTTATCTTCTCACCTTTGGTCTGGGGTAAATGTTGACTGTTAGGCCTCATTTAGATGATTGTTTACAGGAGCACAGTACTCAAGGGGTGATATTATTTATTTTGGGAGCCACTCTGTCATTTCGCTGAGAGGTGACCGCTGGGAGTGGTTTGACTTCCAAGCTTAAAGGGTATCCTAGGGTGATAATCTCAGGGGTTCCTCTAGTTTCTACCACTCCAGTAAGTCTGGCCCTTTTTAGGAATTTGAGTTTTGTTTTACATTTTTCTCCCATTCTATCCGGGACTCTCTATTGTACCCCTGGTCAGAATGGTCAGTAGTGGTAGCCGGGCACCACCTAGTTCTGGTCTCGCGGTAGGTGAGGCTGTGGTTCATGTAGACTATTAGTCTTATAGACTATTTTCTCCTTTGAGTCTTTGGTTTCCTTCTTTCTCTTTTGCTCCTGATGCGTAGAGATCAATAGTTGTATCTTAGATGGTCACTTGCAAGCTTTTAAGACTGCAGATGTTACTCACCAAACTAGGATGTAGAATATTATCTTTACAAGCTATGTTATACCAGTTGACTCAGTTGCCCCCCGAGACTATGGTCCTAAGTCCTTAAACCTAGTAACCCAATTCATCACCCTTGTTAAGTCCTCTTGGCCTCCTTCCCTTTCAGCAGATGGCCCTTCTTCCTATATTACAGGGAAACCAGAGGCCATCAGACACTAACTCCCATGACTTCTTACCCCTCCTTAACCTCCCTGCCAGTTACTCTTGAGTCCGCTCTGACTCATGACAACCCCTTGTTGTCAGAATAGAACTGTGCTCCATAGGCTGATTTTTCAGATGTCATCTCCAGGTCTTCCTTCTGAGATGCCTCTGGATGGACTCGAACCTCCAACCTTTTGGTTAGCAGCTATTTGTACCATCCAGGGATCCCTCCCTACATACATACCCTTATCTCCCCTGCCCTTTGGTCTTTCCTCTTAGCTAGGAGGTTCATGAAGCCCATTCTCTCTCTGGCTTCAGGGAGCAGACTCTTCCTCTTCTAATTCCAAACTCTCATTCACCTACTGGGTCCTTCCTCTCAGTATTTTACAGTCAAGAGTTGATTTCCTGACATGTTGTCAATTGAAGGGTCCACATTTGTTTCTTGTATCCTATGCCTTCCTCTGGGTTCACTTTTCTTCTCATTTAAGTTCCATCCTGTGGGTGGTAAATTCTCTTAAAAAAAAAAAAAAATTTTTTTTTTCTTAGTCCCCATAAATTCAATCTGAGTGTTAGTTTAGCCACATATGTTGACAGTTTTCCCTCAGTGTTTTAGATCCCTTCATTGACTTCTTGTACCTATTATTGCTAGTGAAAAACTTGCCTGAGCCAATCACCCCATCACGTCTCCAAATCTAGTCAGGTACCAAGACCCAACGACTCTCCCTCTTCCTAGTTACATAATATTCTCTTCTCCATTTCTACTGCTTTAAATTTTGAGCTGCACCTTCTCTCATCTGATCTGCTGAAAAAGTTTCCTGTTTTCCCAATGAGTCTCCCCACACACAAGCCTGCCTATCTCTCTAGTCTCATTCTTCATCCTCTGTTCTGTATAGCACCTATCATATCATGCTGCAATTACAATACTTGTCTCCCTATTAGACTGGGAACTCCTGGTGCCAAGTAGATATTCAGCAGATGTTTCTTGCACAATGAATTAATGTGCCATTGAGAAAACCGTCCCCTTTCAACGCGTCCTGCAAAAACAAGGATATCTCAGATTTCCATTAGGAAGTTAAGACTAGGGGTTAAGGGAGAGAACTACCATTTGCTAAACATCTATTACCTTTCAGAAACTTTGATAGAGGGTTTATGTCAACTATTTGGTTCAGAACATTCACGATCATTTTAAAAGACTGATCCAAGGAAGTAAGGAAAATTCAAGTTCCCCCTTAAACTACAAGAATTTACTAGACCTCTAGAGAGTAAGGAACACTCAGGGGAACAGCCTTTAAACCAAAAGTCTTTACACTCTTCTTGGTTTAGAATAAAGGTTGGGAACAACTTGAGTAAATCTAGGTCTGTTGAAAACAGCTCGGACTTCTCCATTTCTCAGGTTGGGGCTGACTGTCCTTGAAACACGGTAGGACTCTTCAAGTACATGACCCTAGCTTTCTAGCAGAAGAAAGCTGTTAAAGTCCCTGAATGGTTTACCCAGTAAAACCACTCCTTGACTTTGTCCAGTGTAACTAAACACCTGTTATCTGTAAGGGTACTGGTTTAGTACAAGATAAAGCATACAGAGTTGGAAAGGTCTTTTACATTGGACAGTCCTATTTTACAAGTGCATAATAATAATTTTTACCCATTGTACATTCTGTTACTCAATACCCCCTAGTGTAAATTGACAAAGCAGGTACCAGAAGATGCAGTCTTCAGGGCAGTTAAAGAATAAACGTGGCATGAAACATAGCTCTCAAAAATCTGTACCCAAAGGGAGTCACTAATTAGTTTTTTATCCTTAATTATATGAGAGAATAGGTTTTTCCAATAGTCAGAGCAAATCTTAGGAAGAGGAAGCAACATGCAGTTATATGAACTCTTAGCCAAAGAAGATTATTAAGTCGTTCCTGGGTACTGCGTGACTTCTCCCCACTTTTTAAGCAACAGTGTTTTGTATTTCAGACTGTTACAAAAAGCCTCAACAAAGGCATACGTGCGTGCAACTGGTGTGTTTGTTTTAACATCATCTAGTCCAAGGGATCCAGATGGTTCTAAGCAAATTTAGCTAGGTGCTGAAAATAAGCCTTCGCCCTTAGCTCAAAATTAAGTTACTAAGAAAATCAATCTTCCCAGTGTCCTTCATTCCTGAAGACCTTCATTAATACGTTTCATATTTCATTCCAATATTTCACTCTAACTTTGACACGCCAACCAAAGTTACATTGAGTTAATAACATACGCAACTCAGTGACAGATTTCTGATCTTCTTTGAACCTGGGTATGAGTAATAATAAAACTTTCTACCGCCAAATGGTCAATTACTTGGTGTCATCCCTGACTATGTATCCCATGACAACCTTTAGTTGATGCTTTTCAACATCTATTTTATTAATAACCTGATTGGCATAGCTAAAGATAATTAAAATTACTCCAGATAATGACCTGCATATTACAAAGGTATTTATGACTGCCTCTTTGGAGGGCTGGGAACAAGAGAAAAAAATTTCAGATGCAGCTCAGATGAAGTTTGTATTTAATAGGTTTATGTACCAAATGGCTGTAAAATCTGATGGGATATAAACAGGCTTTCAATAGGTATTAGCAGAGAAATATGATTTAATAGTTTAATATTGTTTCCACCCAACACCACCACCACCGCTGTCGAGTCGATTCCGACTCATAGTGACCCTATAGGACAGAGTAGAACTGCCCCGTAGAGTTTCCAAGGAGTGCCTGACGGATTTGAACTACTGATTTCTTGGTTAGCAGCCCTAGCACTTAACCACTATGCCACCAGGGTTTCCTAATATTGTTTAGTCTCAGGAAATCAAGTACAGAATTTGGTGGGCAACAGCTGACACTCTGTGTGGTAAAAACACAGAGCCTGTGCACAAGCCGAGGAGAAGATGGAAGCAGTGTTTTCAGTGCATCAGAAGAAAATGCTTCCAAACCACGTCCGCGAAATCATTAACTTCTTTTCCATAGGGTCAGCTTCTATCACCCCCTTGCCCCACTTTTTTTTTTTTTTTTTAAGACTAAAATACAGCTGAAACTTGGTCCTTGAAAGTGTTTATCAGAGAGATGGCATCCTGGGATTTTTAGAGAGAGATTCATTTTACAAAGATGATGGAGGAAGATTCAACCGTTCCCTTTTCAGAGCTCTAGCAGGTTGCTCACGTTACTAGGAAGTGCCCAGAACAAAGTTAACAAACAACCTTTCAGGCCTGAATGACTGGACAGCTTATTATTCAGTGGTTTTCCCTTGGCAGAATCCAGCTCCAATGTGCACAGTCAGTGCTGACATGAGCTTGTGACAAACATCTCAATATCTTGGGCAGGAGGAGAGTATTATGCTGAATTTGTCAAACCCTAAGATGCACTCCATTATTGTTGCTGTTGTTGGGTGTCGTTGAGTTGATTGACTCATAGCAACCCCATGTGACAGAGTAGGACCACCCCATACGGCTGTAATCTTTATGGAAGCAGATCGCCAGCTCTTTCTCCCATGGAGCCGCTGGGTGGGTTTGAACCACCAACATTTTGGTTAGCAGCTGAGCGCTTAACCATTATGCCATCAGGGCTCCTTCAACAAGACTCCCCCAACTGTACCACCAAGAAAGAAAAAAATGCTGCCACTTATAATTGTAAGATGCCATCAACACTAAGATGCATTCCATTATTAGGGTTGTTAAAACATGAAAAATAATTGGCACCTTAGAATTGATGAGATATGAAAACACCAATAACAGCTAAGGTGGTGAGCACCTGTTACATGTACCAAGCACTCTTCTGAGCGTTTTTCATGATTAACTCATTTAATCCTCACAAGTACCCTATGAGTACGAAGGAACTATTACTACACCCATTTTACAGGGGCAAAAAGGGGTAAAGTAACTTGCCTTAACCAGCTGCCAAGTGGGCAAATCTGCTACAAAAGACCTCTTTAAAGTGTTGAAAAGCAAAATGTCACTTTGAGGACTAAAGTGCACCTGACCCAAGCCATAGTGTTTTCAGTTGCTTCAAATGCATGCAAACGCTGAATGATGAAAAAGGAAGACCGAAGAATTGATGCTTTTGAATTATGGTGTTGAAGAGGAATACTGAATATGCCATGGACTTCCAGAAGAACGAACAAATCTGTCCTGGAGGAAGTACGGCCAGAATGCTCCTTAGAAGTGAAGATGCTGAGACTTCATCTCAAATACCTTGGACTTGTTTTCAGGAGGGACTAGTCCCTGGAGATGGATATCATGCTTGGTAAAATAGAGGGTCAGTGAAAAAGAGGAAGACCTTCAATGGAATGGATTGACACAGTGGCTGCAACAATGGGCTCAAACATAACGATTGTGAGGATGGCGCAGGACCAGGCAGTGTTTTGTTGTCTTGTACCGTAGGGTCACTGTGAGTTGGAACTGACTCGACAGTACCTAACAATTGGCTGAGCCAGAATTAAACCCAGCTGGTCTTTTTTGGTCTGACTCCAGCACTTACGACCTTCATGCCTTCACCATTCTGCTTCTGTACTGTTGATTACTGACCTGTTGCAACAGTGACAGGTGGCTCTTTCCTCTTGGAGCAGAGATGTGCCAAGCAGCATCCCCTAGGTGAATGAGACCTAAAGAAAGATTGGCTCTGAAACTAGGCAGGAGGCCACTAGGCAGAGGGTCCAGGGCTCAGGCTGGTGACCACTCCCTTTCCTACCCTGGAAATGTGAACCCGAGAGGGATATGTGACTTCTTACCAACTCTTCTCTGAGGATACCCCATGCTGGGTGGTAGAAAAGAAGTAGGAACTGAAAATTTCAGAAATTTGAGAGGTTAGCACCTTTCCTCCAAAACAACAAAAAAAAACTAAGCCCGCTGCCATTGAGTCAATTTTCACTTATAGCAGCCCTATAGGACAGAGTAGAACTGCCTCATAGGGTTTCCAGGGAGTGCCTGGTGGATTTGAACTGCTGAGCTTTTGGTTAACAGCCATAGCTCTTAATCACTACACGACCAGAGTTTCCAATGAACATCGGGTATTTTACCATTTGTTAAAGTCTTCTGTTATGTTTCTTAATAATAACTTTCTCTATAAAATTTAGATTTGTTTCCTAGGTACCTGAGAGTTGTGTCGGTATTATTAATGGGATCTTTTTTAAAATTATATTCTTCTAATTGATTATTGGAGCCCTGGTGGCTCAGCAGTTAAGAACTTAACTGCTAACCAAAACATGAGCAGTTGAAATCCACCCAGCCGCTCCTTGGAAACCCTACGGGGCAGTTCTACAAGGTTACTATGAGTTAGAATCGACTTAAGGGCAATGGGTTTGGTTTTTTGGTAATTAATTATTATTGATATATGGGGACACTATTGATATTTATATGTTGATCTTCTATTTAATAACCCTGCTGGATTCAATAGTTTTAACTATTTGTAGATTCTCTTAGATTTTCAATTTAGACATACTACGCGCAAATAGGAAGCCCTGGAGGCGTGGTGGTTAAATGCTATGGCTACTAACCAAACGGTCCACAGTTCGAATCCACCAGGTGCTCCTTGGAAACTCTATGGGGCAGTTCTACTCTGTCCTCTAGGGTTGCTATGAGTCCAAATTGACTTGATGGCAATGGGTTATATGCAAATAAAAAAAAATATTATGCATCTTTGGTTACTTTCCTTATACCACTATTTCCTCTTCTGTTTAACTTTTTTTATTTCTATTAAAAAAATCATTGTAATTTTTAAAATCATTTCAAGCTTACAGAAAAATTACAAGAATAGTATAAAAAACTCCAGAATATTCTTTATCCAGATTCCCCAATTGTTAACACTTGCTCTATTTCCTTGGTCATTCACATTCAGAGTATGCTGTAGACATCATGGCCCTCTCCCCTAAATATTTCAGTGTGACTTTCTGAAGAACAAGGACATTCTCTTACATAACAACAGCATAATGATCAAAATCAGGAAATTTAACAATGACATAATACTATTACCTTAATCTGCAGTCCATTTTCAAATTTTGCTGAGTTTATCCCAGTAATATCATATTGGCTATTTACCTCCCAAGTTCAGGGTCTAATTCAGGGTCACATACTGAATTTGGTTGTCTCTTTAGTCTCCTTTAACCAAAAACAATGCATCAGCCTTTGTCTTTCATGACCTTGACATTTTAGAGAGCAAAGGCCAGTTATTTTATAGAATCCCATCGATTTGGGTCTGTCTGATGTTTCCTTATGATTAGGTTCAGGTTATGCATTTTTTGGCAGGAATACCACAGAAGTGAGGTTGTGTCCTTTTCAGTACATCAGCATCATTAATGATGATTTGCTCCAGAATTGATTACGTTAAGAACACTTGGTTAAGGTGGTATCTGCCATGTTTCTCTATTGTAAAATAATTATTTTTCTCTTTTTACTTAATAAATAATTTGTGGAGAGATACTTTGAGAGTATACAAATATCATGTTCCTCATCAAACTTTCACTTGATGGCTTTAGTATCCAGTGATGATTTCTGCCTAATCTAATCATCACGATGGTTGGAAGTGGTGATTTTCTTTTACATTTTCTGTTATTCCTTCTACATTTATTAGTTGGCATTCTACTGTAAGGAAGATCTTTTCCTTTCCTCCATTTACTTATTTTTCCTTTTCTTTATTTATAGCACTATGGACTCATGGATTCTTATTTTACTCAATGGGTTATAATCTATTACTGTCAATATTTATGTTGATGTTCAAATCGTCCCAAATTGGGCCAGGGGGAGACCCTTTAAGCAAGTTCTCATGCTTTTGACATGTCACCATCATGACACTTTGTTGAGTTCTTTGTTACTTTTTGGCATAACAAGGTGTTCTAGGCTCATCCTGTACTTTCCTTGCCCCAGCCTCAGAATCTACCATTTCTCTAAGCAGCTCTGATTTCTTTTAGTGGGAAGTAGTACTTAGAAAACAAGATCTGGGCATTACGCTGAGTGAAATTAGTCAGTTGCAAAAGGACAAATACTGTATAAGACCACTATTAAAAGAACTCAAGAAAAGGTTTAAACACAGAAGAAAACATTCTTTGACAGTTATGAGGGTGAAGAGGGAGGGAGAGGGGATTCATTAACTAAATAGTAGACAAGAATCATCTTAGGTGAGGGGAAGGACAACACACAATAAGGGGGAAGTCAGCATAACTGGACTAAACCAAAAGCTAAGAAGTTTCCTGAATACAACCAAACACTTCGAGGGACAGAGTAGCAGGGGCTGGAGTCTGGGGACCATGGTTTTGGGGGACATCTAGGTCAACTGGCTTAACAAACTTTGTTAAGAAAATGTTCCGCATCCCACTTTCCTGAGTGGTGTCTGGGATCTTAAAAGCTTGTGAGCGGCCATCTTAGATGCATCAATTAGTCCAACCCACTTGGAGCAAAGGAGAATGAAGAACACCAAAGACACAAGGAAAATGTTAGCCCAAGAGACAAAAGGGCCACATAAACCAGAGACTCCACCTGGGACCAGATGGTGCCTGGCTACCATCAAATGACTTCTCTGACAGGGAAGACAACAGACAGTCCCTGATAGAGCAGGAGGAAAGTGGGGTGCAGAACTCAAATTCACGTAAAAAGACCAGACTTAATGGTCTGACTCAGACTGGAGGAACCCCCAAAGCCATGGCCCCCGGATGCTCTGTTAACTCAGAACTAAAACCGTTCCCAAAGCCCACTCTTCAGGCAAAAATTAGACTGGACTATATAACATAAGATAATACTCGTGAAGAGTGTACTTCTTAGTTTAAGCAGGTACAGGAGAACAAATGGGCGGCTCCTGTCTGGAGGCAGGATAAGAAGGCAGGAAGGGACAGGAGCTGGATGGAGGGACACGGGAAGCCCAGGTTGGAAAGGGAGAGTGTGGTATCACATAGGGATTGCAACTAGTGACACATAACGATACATGTATAATTTTTGTATGAGAAATTAACTTGAGCTGTAAACTTTCACCTAAAGCACAACAACAAAAAAAACAAGATCTGGGTACTAGGTGTATTCTTTGCTACTGAGGTGTCATTGCGTCTAGGTTCTGTTATAGGGGACAGAGCTTTATACATATACACACGTATTATATCTGTATAAAAATCATGAAGTCATACTGATATTTCCAATGCATCACAGGGTACATTTTGGTTTTTTCCCTTTGCATACTTATAACCTCCTTCTCCAGATGTAAGAAACCTGGTTCCCATTATCTTCAGTATATTTGCTCATTTGCTCGAACTGCCATTACATAGAAAACAGTTTCAGTATTGCTGGCCTGTAAAACCACTACCATCAAGTCGATTCCGACTCATAGCAACACTATAGGACAGAGTAGAACTGCCCCATAGTGTTTCCAAGGCTATAAATCTTTTCAGGAGCAGACCGTCCCATCTTTCTCCCATACTACTGCAAAAATCAAACCCATGGTTTAGGATTCAATTTTGTTTACAGTTGTTTTTGTCTTTAGACTTTGTCAAAATACTGAGTAACGAAGAGTTCCTTGGGTTACTTTTTCCCCCCACTATTTTATTCACTTAAAATATAGTTAGGTTCATTCATTTCTGTTTATATTCTTATTTTAGAGTCTCCCCACCTCCAATCCTTGTTGACTTGCTTTTATTATTTTTGAGTGTACAAAATATTAACGTGATTCTAAAAGTCAAACTATATAAAAAGCTTTACTCAGAGGAGGATTGGTTCTCTCTCCACCTCTCCACCCCGTTTCCATCCACCCGTGTAGGTAACCAATCTCATTAGTTCCGTTTGTCCTTCCTGCGTTTCTTTTTACAAAATAAGCACACAGATGTATACTTCTTAATTTCCACTTCTTTCTTACACAAAGGAAGAAAACTGTGGGAGGCTTCACAAATTTGCATGCCATCATTATGCAGGAGCCTGCTTATCTTCTCTATTATTCCAACTTTATAATGTGTGCTGCCAAAGTGAACAGTCTTTTTCTCTGCCTATTGCATTGTCTAGTCTCTCTAGAATGTTAGATAGCAGAGGTAATAGCGGGCATTCTTGTCTTGTTCCTGATTTGGTTTAATGACTTATTTTTCGTTCAGTCATTCAACACAAACTTTTTTTGAGCATCCTCTATCTGTCAGGTATTCTGGATACAAACATGAACAAGAAAGACTTGGTGTGTGCCCTCACAGAGCTTTAAACTAGTTGGAGAGACAGTTAAGTGGGCCATTATAATACAGCATAATAAGTGCTGTGGTTGGGGAGGCACGGGTAGGGTGTTCTAGAAACATGTAGGCAAAGTACATAACCTGGGATTGAACCCTTAGAAGGGATATACATTTAGAAATCTAGCCTGAACCATCTCCATCTGCCTTTTCAAAATGTCAGGACAAAACCCAGAGTGTTAAATCACTTATAGAGAACCTAAGATTTCTGAAATTTAAAAGTCTCCTCTTTACAAACATCTTTTGGGTGAACAGAATCAATATTGACATTACTAAGAGTCACGATTAGGATAGCATTTTCATGTTTCATTAATGAAATCAGAATATCACTGAGAAGGGAGAGATGACTGAAAACTTCATCTTCCTGGCTACCAAAAGTAAAACTCTGTGTGACCCTGAATAAGTTAGTTGACAACTCATTGCTGTAAATATGTCCTCAACTTTTGTAAGATTTTTTTTTTTTTTCTGAAGCTATTCACTGCCCCAGGTATACTTTGTCACTTCTTTGTTTTGTTTTTTACAAAAAAAATTTTTTTTTAATTGTGCTTTAGGTGCAAGTTTACAGCTCAAGTTAGTTTCTCATTCAAAAATTTATACACAAATTGTTGTATGACATTTGATTGCAATCCCAACAATGTGCCAGCACTCTCCCCTTTTCCCTTTACACCCCAGGTTCCCCATGTCCATTTGTCCAGTTTTTCTACCCCTTCCTGCCTTGTTGTCTTTGCTTTTGGGCAGGTGTTGCCCATTTGGTCTCGTATACTTGATAGAACTAAGAAATATGCTCCTGACATGTGTTAAACTGTTTTACGGGCCTGTGTAATCTTTGGCTGAAAGGTAGACTTTGGGAGTGGCTTAGGTTCTAAGCTAGCAGGGTGTCCAGGGGCCATTGTCTCGGGGGGGTTTCTCCAGTCTGTGTCAGATCAGTAAGTCTGGTCTTTTTTTGTGAATTTGAATTTTGTTCTACATTTTTCTCCCACTCTGTCTAGGAACCTCTACTGTGATCCCTGTCAGAGCCATTGGTGGTGTTAGCTAGGCACCATCTAGTTCTTCTGGGATCAGCCTGGCAGAGGCTGTGGTTCATGTGGCCCATTAGTCCTTTGGACTAATATTTTCCTTGTGTCTTTGGTTTTCTTCATTCTCCTTTGCTCCACATGGGATAGGACCAATAGATGTATCTTAGATGGCTGCTGGTAAGCTTTTAAGACACTAGATGCTACTCACCAAAGTAGGATGTAGTACATTTTCTTTATAGACTATATTATGCTAACTGACCTAGATGTCCCCCAAGACCATGGTCCCCAGCCCTCAGCCCCAGTAACCTGGTCCCTCAAGGTATCTAGATGTGTCTAGAAAGCTTCTATGACTTTACCCTGGTCAAGTTGTGCAGACTTCCCCTACATTGTGTATTGTCTTTCCCTTCACCAAAGTTAACACTTGTCTACTATATAGTTAGTGATTTCCTCTTCCCACACCTCCCCTCCCTCGTAACCATCAAAGATTTTTTTTTCCTGTGTGTGAGCCTTTTCTTGGGTTTTTATAATAGTGGGCTCACACAATATTTGTTCTTTTGTGATTGACTTATTTCACTCAGCCTAATGCCCTCCAGATTCATTCATGTTGTGAGATGTTTTGTGGATTCATCATTGTTCTTTATCCTTGCGTAGTATTCCATTTTGTGTATATACCATAATTTGTCTATCCATTCATCTGTTGATGGGCACTTAAGTTGTTTCCATCTTTTCACTATTGTGAATAATGCTGCAATGAGCATTACAGCATTACAGTGCAAATTAGTTTCTCATTCAAAAATTTATACACAAATTGTTTCATGACATTGGTTGCAATATGTCTATTCTTGTGACAGTTCTTATTTCCTAGGAGTGGGATTGCTGGATCATATGGTATTTTTAGTTGCTAACTTTTTAAGGAGGCACTCTATCATTTTCCATAGTGCTTGTTCCATTTTATATTCCCACCAGCAGTGTATAAGAATGCCAATCTCCCCGAAACCTCTCCAACATTTGTTATTTTGTTTTCTTTGATTAGTGCCAGTAACATCGGGTGAGATGGTATCTCATCGTAGTTTTGATTTGAATGTCTCTAAAAAAAAAAAAAAAATAATGGCTAATGACAGTGAGCATGTCCTCATGTGTCTGTTAGCTGCCTGAATGTCCTCTTTGGTGAAGTGCCTGTTTTTATCCTTTGCCCATCTTTTAACTGGGTTATTTGTCTTTTTGTTATTGAGGTGTTGAAGTATTCTACACATTTTAGAAATTAGACCCTTGTCAGATATGTTGTAGCCAAAATTTTTTTCCCAGTCTGTAGGTTCTCTTTTTACTTTTTTGGTGAAGTCTCTCAGTTATCTAGTTTCTCTTCTGGTGTTTGTGCATTGCTAGTTATGGTTTGTATTGAATTTATGCCATGTATTAGGACCCCTAGTGTTGTCCCTATTCTTTCTTCCATGATCTTTATCGTTTTAAGTTGTATATTTAGGTCTTTGATCCACTCTGAATTTTTGTGTATGGTGTGAGGTATAGGTTCTGTTTCATTTTTTTTTTTTTTACAGATGGACATCCAGTTTTGCCAGCAACATTTGTTAAAAACACTGTCTTTTCCCCATTTAATGGACTTTGGTCCTTTGTCAAAGATCAGCTGACCAAAGGTGGATGGATTTACATCCGGCTTCTTGATTCTATTCCATCGGTCTATGTGTCTGTCGTTGTACCAGTACTAGGCTGTTTTGATACCATAGCTATATGGTAGGTTCTGAGATTAGGTAGTGTGGAGGCTCCTACTTTGTTCTTTTTATTCTATACTGCTTTGCTTATCCAGGGCCTCTTTTCTTTCCATATAAAGTTAGTGATTAGTTTTTCCATCTCGTTATAGAATGCTGTTGGTATTTGAATCTGGATTGCATTATATCTGTAGATTGCTTTGGGTAGAATTGGCATCTTCACAATGCTGAGTCTTCCTATGCACGAGCATGGTATGTTTTTCCTATGTAGGTCTCTTTTGGTTTCTTGTCATAGTGTTTTGTAGTTTTATTTGTACAGGCTTTTGCATCACTGGTTAGATTTATTCCTAAGTATTTTATCTTTTTACAGGCTATTATACTGGTACTGTTTTCCCGACTTCCTTTTCAAAGTTCTCTTTGTTGGTGAGATAAGATTTTTTTAAAGAAAAAAAAATACATAAACAAATAAATTTTTCTTGCCAACCATGTGAGAGAGAGTAAATTCCATAATACTTCATTCCTAGATATGTTGGCATGTAAATGAATAATTTCTTTTATAAGGATCAGCACAAAGCTTGTGCCTATAAGGTGGAGGTTAAAAATGTCTCAGAAGTCCACCCTTTTCAAACTGCTGTACCACTCAATCATCTCTAACATCAACTACTCCTCCTCTCCTCAGTGCTTTCTCTCCTGTGTTTAGGTTCTGTAATTTGCTGCAACATCTCACAGAACTCACTAACCATATCAAGGAAACGGCTCACATGGTTGTGGAGGCTGGCAAGTCCTAAATCTGTGGGTCAGGCATAGGCTTCTCCTGACTTACATGTCTGCAGGGGCCAACAAACCCAAATCGGCAGGCCAGATGACAGGCTGCTGGCTCACAAGGCTGTGGAAGCTGGCAAATCAGGTTAGATGGCAGGCTGCTGATTCACAAGACTGCAGAGGGTGGTGAATCAGGTCAGATGATAGGCTGCTGGCCCATGGGACTGCAGAAGCTGGCAAATCCCAGAATTAGATCAGAAAGAAGGCTGCTGGCTCAGGTCCCAAGAACCGGAGATCAGACAATGACAAGCTGGATGTAGGATCCAAACGCAGAGAAAGAGAGAGAGAGCCCCGCCAGAGCACCCACGTGTATACACTGGATACAGGCAACACCCCAGGGAAGGGCGTGACTTGAGTAAGGGTGGGACTTGAGTCGTGCCCTCCTGCAAGGCTGTGACTCAAGATACACCCCTAATAATCCTGCCTCATTAACATACAGAGGTTAGGATTTACAACACTCAAAATGGAGGATAATTAGGATAAGTATAAGATCACAAAATGGAGGCTAGCCGCACAATACTGGGTATCACAGCCTAGCCAAGCCAACACACAACATCAACCCACCACACCTTGTTAGGGTTCCATACACCTTATTTGCATGGTCTCTGCCAATCATTGTGTGGGATTCACAAAGACTGTGGCTAGAAGGGCCATATTAAGTAACTCACTGTACCTCAGCATGTATCTACTAAGAACAAGGACATTCTCCTACATATACACAATATAATGATCACAGGTAAGGAACTTAATATTGATGTAATGCTATACCATATTATTATCTAATACATGGTCCATATTCAAATTTCCCCAGTTGTCCCAATAATATCTTTTCTTTCTCCCTGTCTCCTGACCTCCACTCCCAAATCCAGGATCCAATCAAGGATAAGGCATTACATTTAATTGTCAAATTCCTTTAGTCTCCTTTAATCTAAGACAGTTCCCCATGTTTGTTTGTGTGTTTTGTCTTTAACGGCATGTTCATTCAGAGTTATGGCCAGTTGTTTTGTAGTGTCCTTCAATTTGGATTTATCTAAATTGTTTTCTCATAACTGAATTCAGGTTAAACTTTTCTGGCAAGGATAATCCATAGGTCACGTGTCCTTCTCAGGGTGTCACAGTGGAAGGTACATTAGGTCAGTTTGTCATATTACTGGTGATGCTAAATATGCTTACTTGATGGTATCCTCTAGATTTTTCCACTGTTAGTAATTAATACATAGCCTGTGGGGTGATACTTTGTGACAGTGTGAATATCTTGTTCTTCAATACTGCTTTACTCAATGAATTTAGCATCCCCTGATGATCCTTGCCTGAGTCAATCATTATTTTACTACAGTAGCTGCAAAATGGTCACCCAGACCTTGAGAGACTTAGTATTGCTTCTCTAGCTCTGACCTCCAGTTTCCCAACAATGATTCAGTGTTGTCCCTTTGGTTATGCTGCTTTTGACCAGTTTGGTTAACTCTCTTCTTAACCTTAGGTACTAACACATCAGCAGAGGAGGGCTTTTGGATTTTACACAGCCCAGTGAACCAGGTTTAGACAATAAAGCAATACACCACTTAAAGCTATATCTACTACTACTAAAAAAAAATAATAATAATGATTACTACCAATAAATTCTAGCTTCTTTGAAATGCAGGGGGAAGCTGTGTTGTGACTATCTCCCTGAGAATCAGAAAATTAGCCCTCACACTGTACAGACACCCCTTTTGCTTGTGTGTGTGCATGTGTTTTTGACTTCTGGCTCTTGGTCACAAATTGAACCACAGATATCAATGGAAACATCTTAAGGAATCAAATATGATCCATTTTCCATGGTCCTCAAAATGATACCATTAGCTCCAGACGGAGTATGGACAATGACTTTCCACTTCATGGGACCGGGGCCTTCTGAACTGCCAATAGGTGTGTTTTGTGCAAATTTCTTTTTAGCATGTACTGACTTATTACAGAAAATTGCAGATTTTGTAGGTGGCTGGTTATAATAACCTAAGGTTAAAAACAGAACAAAAAAAAGTTGAAGACATCAGAGATCGTGTCTAAAAATAAAGTAAATGCTCTTTCTTTCTATAATCCTCAATTACAGGCCACTTAAGGAAGAGATAATAAGCTCCTGATTCCTGTAAATATGGATTCTACAGTCCTCACAGGCATCCCTGCTTTACAAATGGATATCTTTTGGAGAAAGACTGACTTTCTGTTGGATTTGATGTGTGCCATGAGAGGGAGGCAAAATAAGACAATGTATTAATAACATTAATTTATCCCATACCCATCCTTGTTGCCCTCTTGTTGTTACAAATACTAATGTTGTCGTTGTTAGGTGCCGCTGAGTCGGTTCCAACTCATAGTGACCCTATGCACAACAGAACGAAACACTGCCCGGTCCTGAGCCATCCTTACAATCATTGTTATGCTTGAGCTCATTGTTCCAGCCACTGTGTCAATCCACCTCGTTGAGGGTCTTCCTCTTTTCCGCTGACCCTGTACTTTGCCAAGCATGTTGCCCTTCTCCAGGGACTGATCCCTCCTGACAACATGTCCAAAATATGTAAGATGCAGTCTCGCCACCCTTGCTTCCAAGGAGCATTCTGGTTGTACTTCTTCCAAGACAGATTTGTTTGTTCTTTTGGTAGTTCATGGTATACTCAATATTCTTCGCCAACATCACAACTCAATGGTGTCAATTCTTCTTTGGTCTTCCTTATTCACTGTCCAGTTTTCACATGCATATGATGCAATTGAAAATACCATGGCTTGGGTCAGGCCCACCTTAGTCTTCAAGGTGACACCTTTGCTCTTCAACACTTTGAAGAGGTCCTTTGCAGCAGATTTACCCAATGCAATGCATCTTTTGATATCTTGACTGCTGCTTCTGTGGCTGTTGATTGTGGATCCAAGTAAAATGAAATCCTCGACAACTTCAATCTTTTCTCCATTTATCATGATGTTGCTCATTGGTCAAGTTGTGAGGATTTTTGTTTTCTTTATGTTGAGTGCAATCCATACTGAAGGCTGTGGTCTTTGATCTTCATTAGTAAGTGCTTCAAGTCCTCTTCCCTTTCAGCAAGCAAGGTTGTGTCATCTGCATAATGCAGGTTGTTAATGAGTCTTCCTCCAATCCTGATGCCCCGTTCTTCTTCATATAGTCCAGCTTCTCGGATTATTTGCTCAGCATACAGATTAAATAGGTATTGTGAAAGAATACAACCCTGACGCACACCTTTCCTGACTTTAAACCAATCAGTATCCCCTTGTTCTGTCGGAACAACTGCCTCTTGATCTATGTAAACGTTCCTCATGAGCACAATTAAGTGTTCTGGAATTCCCATTCTTTGCAACATTATCCATAATTTGCTATGATCCACACAGTCGAATACCTTTGCATAGTCAATAAGACACAGGTAAACATCCTTCTGGTATTCTCTGCTTTCAGCCAGGATCCATGTGACATCAGCATTGATATCCCTGGTTCCACGTCCTCTTCTGAAACCAGCATGAATTTCTGGCAGTTCCCTGTCAATATACTGCTGCGGCTATTTTTGAATGCTATTCAGCAAAATTTTGCTTGCACGTGATATTAATGATATTGTTTTATAATTTCTACATCTGGTTGGATCACCTTTCTTGGGAATAGGCATAAATATGGACCTCTTCCAGTCAGTTGGCCAGGAAGCTGTCTTCCATATTTCTTGGCATATACAAGTGAGTACCTCCAACGCTGCATCTGTTTGTTGAAACATCTCAATTGATACTCCATCAATTCCTGGAGCCTTGTTTTTTGCCAATGCCTTCAGAGCAGCTTGGACTTCTTCCTTCAGTACCATCAGCTCCTGATCATATGCCACCTCTTGAAATGACTGAACATCAACTAATTCTTTTTGGTATAATGACTCTGTGTATTCCTTCCATCTTCTTTTGATGCTTCCTGTGTCGTTTAATATTTTCCCCATAGAATCCTTCACTGTTGCAACTCATGGCTTGAATTTTTTCTTCAGTTCTTTCAGCTTGAGAAATGCCGAGCGTGTTCTTCTCTTTTGGTTTTCCATCTCCAGCTCTTTGCACATGTCATTATAATACTTTACTTTGTCTTCTCGAGACGCCCTTTGAAATCTTCTGTTCAGTTCTTTTACTTCATCAATTCTTCCTTTTGCTTTAGGTGCTCAATGTTCGAGAGCAAGTTTCAGCATCTCCTCTGACATCCATCTTGGTCTTTTCTTTCTTTCCTGTCTTTTCAGTGACCTCTTGCTTTCTTTATGGATGATGTCCTTGATGTCATTCCACAACTCGTCTGGTCTTCAGTGACTAGTATTCCATGCATCAAATCTATTCTTGAGATGGTCTCTAAATTCAGGTGGGATGTACTCAAGGTCATATTTTGGCTCTCGTGGACTTGCTCTGATTTTCTTCAGTTTCAGCTTGAACTTGTGTATGAGCAATTGATGGTCTGTTCCACAGTCGGCCCCTGGCCTTGTCCTGACTGATGATATCAAGCTTTTCCATTTTCTCTTTCCACAGATGTAGTCAATTTGATTTCTGTGTGTTCCATCTGGTGAGGTCCATGTGTATAGTCTCCATTTATGTTGGTGAAAGAAGGTATCTGCAATGAAGAAGTTGTTGGACTTGCAAAATTCTATCATTTGATCTCCGGCATTGTTTCTATCACCAAGGCCATATTTTCCAACTACTGATCCTTTTTCTTTGTTTCCAACTTTCCCATTCCAATCATCAGTAATTATCAATGCATCTTGATTCCATGTTCGATCAATTTCAGACTGCGGCAGCTGATAAAAATCTTCTATTTCTTCATCTTTGGCCCTAGTGGTTGGTATGTAAATTTGAATAATAGTTGTATTAACTGGTCTTCCTTGTAGGCGTATGGATATTATCCTATCACTGACAGCGTGTACTTCAGGATACATCTTGAAACATTTTTTTTGACAATGAATGAAACACCATTCCTCTTCGAGTTGTCATTCCTGGCATAGTAGACTATATGACTGTCTGATTCAAAATGGCCAATACCAGCCCATTTCAGCTCACTAATGCCTAGGATATCGATGTTTATGTGTTCCATTTCATTTTTGACAATTTCCAGTTTTCCTAGATTCATACTTTGTACATTCCAGGTTCCAATTATTAATGGATGTTTGCAGCTGTTTTTTCTCATTTTGAGTCATGCCAAATACTAATACTGATAGAAATCTTAATAATAAAACAAACTCTGTAATGACTACTGGAATAACAAATTCTTAATAAATGCAGCTTGTCATAGATAATGAAATTCCCTCTTTGTTGGCTGGTCGCTTGTAGTGGAAACTACTCGTGGTCAGGAGAACTTTTCTGGCCATCTCTCCAAGGCAATGCAAGTGGAGTCAACATCAAAGCATTGAGATGTTTACTCAAGTCATCCAAAGAAGGCACCCAGGGGAAGAAATTATCCTAAAAATCCTTCTCTGGCAGACCTTTGTAATTAGTTAAATGAGATAATCTAATCTCCTAAAACCAAGCACAACTCATTGACTGAAAATGAGTCTTAACTGAGGAGTAAAGATAATAATCAGAAGCTGGATTTGAAAACCAAGGAAGGTCCTTCTCAGGACCAGTGCACTCTTCATCTGGAGCATCTGAAGTCTTTTCTGGCACTCCACCTCCCTAGATAACCTTGCTCATTTCTATCTTTGAATCACGACTTTGATCTCTTTCTAGGCTCCAGACTCATATGCCCAAAAATTTACCTGCCATTTCCACTTGGAAGTCTCATTGGTATCTTAAATTGATTGTGTCCAAAATGGAGCTCTCATTTTTCCCCCAGAACCTGCTCATCCTCCACCATTCCTCATTCCATAGTACTACCACCTACCCAGGAGCAACAGTTGGTGCTAGAAATCCTGGGCTCATCGTTATTTTGTTCTTCTTTTATGGCCCAAATCAATCCAACAGAAAGTCCCCAGAATGTGTTCATCCCTCCCCTCTTTCTCCACTGCCATCTCTCCATTCCAACCCACCAAGAGCTTTGGCCTGGATTATTGCAACAACCTGCCAAACTGAACTCCCTGCTTCCATTCTTGCCATCCTACCATCCATTCTCTACAGAACAGCCAGAGCAAATATTTGAAAACATAAATCACTCAGTGTAATGTGGTATCCTAGACTGGATCCTATCACAGAAAAAGGACATTTATGGAAAAATTGGTAAAATCTGAATAAAGTTTTAGTTTAAAGTACTGTGCCAATGCTAATTTCTTACACTGACAAATGTACCATGGTTATTTAAGATGTTAGGGTTAGGGGAAGCTGAATGAAGAGTATGGGGGAATTCTCTGTACTATCTTTGCACTTTACTGTAAATTTAAAACTATTCCAAAATAAAAAGAAGCAACACCATATATAACACGTCCTATCACTCCTTTGTTTAAAATTCTTCAATAGCTTCCCGCTGCACTAAAATCTAAACTCTGTACCTCGGCCTGAAAAGTCTGACAAGATCTGGGCTTCTGCTACATTTTCGATCTCATTTCCTGCCAACCTACTCTCACTCACAATTCTGTGGCCACTGTTTTTCTGGCAGGTCCTGGAATACGCCAGGCTGTGTCAGGGGCCTTTGCCCTTGCTGCCACCTTGCCTGGAAAGCCCTTCACATGGTTGGCTCCTTCCCATACTCTGGTCTTGCATGGACTTGACACTTCATCTGAGTGGAGCTCCTTTTATCATCCTGATTGGCACTTGTTATGGTTAGCTGCCATCAGGTTAGCCCCCTCTCCCCCCATAGCAGCCCCCATGTAAAACAGGATGAGTGTTGTGATCCATAGGATTTTCATTGGCTGACTTTCACAAGTAGATTGCCAGGCCTTTCTTCCTAGTTCATCTTAGTCTAGAAGCTCTGCTGGAACCTGTTCTGCATCACAGCAACGTATAAGGCTTCACTGACAGATGGGCGGTGGTTATGTTCGAGGTGTACTGGCCGAGAACTGAACCCTGGTCTTTCTAGTGGTGAGAATTCTACCAATGAACCATCATCACTACCCCCTTGATTAGCACTTACTACAGCTGTTAATTCTGTTATTTGTGTAGCTGCTTATTACCTGCTCCCCCCACTCCATGAATAGTGGAGAACTTGTCTGTCTTATCACTGTACCCTCAGTACCTCTCATAATGTCTATCACATAGTAGATGCTCAACATTTGTTGAATGAAAAATGGCTTGTCAACAATTCACAGCGCAAATCAGAGTCTCATTAGGAAATTGCCATTAACACAGTTAATCCCTGGTATGACCATAACAGCAGCGACTACTAACACCTAACAGTTTATAAAGTGCTTCATGTATGCGAACCTCTATGACTCTTCCATACTGTTATGAATGCATTATTTACTCTATTTTATTGATAAAGAAACCAAGACTCCAACTGGTTAAGATAATTGATTAGGTCATACAGTATAAGTGTTTTGTTCTGTTATACATAGGGTCGCTATGAGTGGGAATTGACTCGACAGCACCTAACAACGACATACAACTGGGATTTGGATGTTGATTTTTTTATTCTAAATTTTACGTTTCTTCATTACAACATAGCTGAATTAGAAACTAAATTCCAAATATTTCTTTTAACCAACCTTCAAGGGGAGCTCTGCAAAGAACAGAGCCTGCCATGCCCAGGAGTCAAACTGGACATTCTTGCCATGTGATCAGAGGAGTCTATTCGTGGAAGAATCCCTTGTCCTTGGGATATGTGCCTAATGAGCATAGGTATGGTGCCCTGAGGCCCTTTAATTGCATGTGGGGTGGCGGGGGGAGTATTCATAAACATGCTTTTGGAAAAAAAAAAAAAAAAATTGGAAAGCTGTTCTAATTCCACAGGTGTGCAGAAGGAAGACATTTGGAAAACCTGGTTTCCTAAGTGTTCACAGTTGGTTTTAATTAGCACTTAAATGCTTCCTTTAAATTCCTAGTTCTCAGCCTTGATGGCACTGTATAAACTGGGGAGCTTTAAAAATTCTAATACCTAGACTCTACCTAATACCCCCCAAAACTAAACCCATTGCTGTTGAGTGGATTCCAACTCATAGTGACCCTGTAGGACAAAGTAGAACTGCCCCAAAAGGTTTCCAAGGAGTGCCTGGTGGATTTGAACTGCCAACCTTTTTGGTTAGCAGCTGAACTCTTAACTGTTGTGCCACCAGGCCCCAGACAAATTAAATCAATGTTCGTTCAAGCCTCCCAGGTGATTTTAATATAAAATTGGTCCAGCTTCTCCAATGGAGATGGGGGGCAGCATGTCATATCAAGGGCTGGATTACCCAATAAACAAGGTAGCATGGGCCCAATTGTGCCTTCCCACAAATGTGCAGTACACAATTTCACCTGTTCCGCATCACACCAAAGACGTTGTGAAGCCCATGTGAAATTGCTCACCACAGATTAGCAGGTAAACACAATTAAGCCCATGCTTACCTTGCTCACTACAAGCCAGTGCGTACTGTGCTTACTGGTTAGTCCAGGCTTCCGGCTATGTCCCACCCTACAAGAACACATCAGGTTTAGCTGTGGGAGTGGGGAAGCTGATTCTTTAAAAGTGTACGTTCCCAACTGGAGAATCTCTGCTCAGTGTGAACCCCATTCTGGAAGGAAGTGTTGTATTTTTCCTGTGTGTTGGCTTATTTAGACAAGTCTGTACCTAGGACAATTATATCAGAATTTCTGGGGTGGGGGGACTCTGCTGTGAGTCCTTGTTAAAACTTCTCAGGTGAGTCCAATATACAGCCAAGGTTGGGAATCACTGCTTCAATGGTACCTGTTTGGTTTGGAAGAGGAAGTCAAGGCAAGCTGCCCCCCATTAACCCTGATGAACGCCAGTAACCTGTTAGCAGCCGGCACACACTGAACCACGGAGTGCTAAGCACTGGCTCTCCCAGATCTAGATTTATGGCCTTGAACAAACAACAGAATCTTACCTTGGCATGGCCCCGTCCTCCCCAGCACTAATTAAGCCCTAAATAATTCTCATCAGTATGTGCATAAAACAAACGATTTAAGATAACTTCCCCGTTGTGTCCTGGTTAATGTGCTCACAGTTTGTAGGTTTCCACAATCAAAATATACTAGTTTTACTTTAAGGAGAAGAAGATATTTATTTCTAGCCATCCTGCCACTGATTTTTTTTTATTCTAGATATTGGATCATGTAAAAAAGATTACTTATATGGTAATTGATAATAGGCTGACAACATGTACTCTGCTCAACCAGGAATCAATGTGATTATCACTACCATCTTGCAATTTAATTACTGCTTCTTATCATCATGAATTTCATGGAGGTTTTTGGCAGGTGGGGGAGGAAACAAGGTGCCGATAGCAATATAAAGGATGGTAGCTGGATGATAAGACTATACACACAGAAAATGTGAAGAGATGGACAGAGTTTATTAAATAATTTGGCCCATGTCGAGATGAGAAATATCCAATTCTGCACTGCCTTCTTTAGTAACTCTGCCTCCCACCAACAACTCCATACTCAGCCTAGCACAGAAACGAACATGCCAGCACATACTTGGTGCTGAAGGCTCTAGTTTTGACCCCTGGACTAAATTATCTTTTAGTAATTAAAGCATTATTATTTTCTTGTTTTGATTTCGAAGCATTAACAAATCTAAACAAAAAATGGTGAAGCCCTATTCTTCTGCCTCCCTGGGACCAAGCTCGAATCAGCTGGGGGGATCACCAGCTGCTGCAAAATATGTAAATAAGAGGAAGGCAAATCTGCAAGGAAGAAGTCTAATCAAGCAGGGGCTGGCCCATCTGTTCCAGTGGCCTCAGGAGCAAGACCTGGAGGTCTCCAGAGCAGAGTAGGGTAGAGGCTGGGTGGGAAGTCCAGCAGAATCCCATTTAGTGCCTCTTCACTATAGCAAGATGGTGGAACTTGGATTTGGGAAAATTGGATGCTGTTATGGATTGAATTATGTTCTCCAAAAAGATATGTTGATGTCTGAACCCCTGGTATCTGCGAACGTAACCTTGTCTGGAAATAGGGTCTTTGAAGGTGTTATCAGTTAACATGAGATCATACTGGTGTAGGGTGGGACCTGATCCAGTATGAGTGGTGTTGTTATAAAAAGAAAAAAGAGGGAAGACGGCCATGCAAAGTTGCAGGCAAAGATTGGGGTGATGAAGATACAAGCCAAGGAACACCAAGGATTGATGGCTGTCACCAGAAGGTAAGAGAAAAGCATGAAACAGATTTTCCCTCAAAGCCCTCAGATGGAGTCAATACTGCTGCGAGCCAAATTTTGGACTTCAAGGCTCCGGGGCTGTGAGAGAATAAATTTCTCTTCTTATAATCACCCAGTTTGTGGTACTTTGTTTAGCACAGCCTTGGGAAACTAAAAAAGGCTCAGTGGTTAAATGCTCGGCTGCTAACCAAGACGGCACCAGTTCCAACTCACCAGCCACGCTGTGGGAGAAAGATATGCAGTCTGCTTCCATAAAGATTACAACCTTGGAAACCCTATGGGGCAGCTCTACTCTGTCCTATAGGGTCACTATGAGTCAGAATAGACTCAAGGGCCAAGGGTTTTAGGAAACCAACACAGATGCTGTGACAGAGAGTAGGGAACAGGCCATACAGTAGTCTGAGTTAGCAAGTGGGGTAAAAGGAGGCAACACAAGGTCCAATAGCTGGTAATTCTTCTGAAGGATGCAAATTGTGTTGACAAGGACTGCACAGAACTGCCTGGGGCTCAGTGCTGCTTTTGCAGGCCAGCCTGAGTCTCAGAATCTTTGTCCTTGGCATGGGCAGGGCCTCCTGACTCTAAGGTGGTTAACCTGGTATTTTAAATTCTTAGAAGAGTGGTAAAAAGAACTTAGCACCTGGCAGAAAGAGGTACAGGACACTAAATGCTAAGCAAGTGAATTTTATTGACTATTTGAATGGAGCAGAGGACAGACCAGAAGATTATGCTGGTCCTAACAACCTGGGAGGATCCTGGCTAGTTCACTTGTCCCCTCTGTACCTTATAAAGGGAGAGCTGTTTTGAACTAGCTCATGGGGACAGAGCCAAAGAGAAAAAGAGAGAAAACAAGGGAATTTGTTTGGAAAGACTAAAAAATAAATACATTAAAAAAAAAAAAAAATCCCTCTGTATCTCTCCCGCCATATTTGTGCCGAAAAAGCAATTTGGGCACACCTGATCTGTTTCATCCTTTTCTTGAGGGTCTGCGGCTACATGGAAATGGTCAAGCCCACTTCAATATCCAGTGATGGGCAATTACTGAAAGAAGTACATTTAAATATGGAATGCTGTACAGCCATTAAAAATCATATCAAGGAAAGATTCTTCATGACATTAAAAACAACTCACTGTGCTATTCAATTTTGGGGGAAATGGTTAAACAAATTCCCTAAAAAATCTGCAACATAAACCAAAATATTAATAGTAGTTATCTCTGGGAATTATGGGATAACTCCTAGTTTTTCTTTCTTTCCTTTTTGTTTTTTGGGGTGCTCTTTTGTGTTTTTCCAAATTTTGATAGCCATATATTAGTCTTTCAATCAGAAAAACTCATTTTAAAAAGGGTTTAGATTTAAGCACCATGTGACACTTTTAGGCATTGTGGTCATTCATGAAGTTGCCCAGCAAAGTGGCTCTGATTTCAAGCTGCAGACAAGGGGTTGGTTCTAAACTTTTCCCTGGAAGTCACCACCATGTGCATGTTAACCATAAGGTTCCTGAATTTAGTGGGAGGACAGTACCCCTGATGGCTGCATTCTTCTCCTCTTTGGAAAGTTCCAGGAACTCTGGAGAAGGCCTATGCCTGGGACAGCTGGTGGGGAGATCTATCAGGTGGTCAAATCTTAAAACTCGGTGGGTGCTAATTGGGTTTGATTCTTTCTAAACCAGAGGCTGCAAATTTTTCTGTAAAGGGACAGATAGTAAACACTTTCAGCTTTGCAGATCATATGGTCTCTGTTGCAACGACTCAACTGTACTGCTGTAGTACAAAGCAGCCATAGACAATATGCAAATTTTAAGTGTGGCTGTGTTCTAATAAAACTTTCATTTACAAAAAAATAGTTTGCTGATCCAGATAAACTCCAGTTTTCCTAACACAGTTTGAGAAGCTGAAGTCAAGGCAGTCCCTGTGTATAGATGCATCTATCATGAAGGCCGTCCCCAAAGCTCTCACCACTCTGAAGGTTGACCAGTGGTGACTCTTCACACAAAAAGAAGGGAAGCCCAGTATTGTACTTATGTTTTAAGGCACTTTGGTACCTCCGTGACACGCTGCATCCTGTTTTGCACTCCCTTGTCTCAGCCGAGGCACCTTGTCAGAAAACTCTCTCTTGCCCAATTTGACATGGTTATCAATCTTCATTGCTTTCCTCAAATGCAAAGCACAACGATGAGACGAAAATAAGGGAAGCCCTGCAGCTTCTGGACCCAGGCTCTTCCCTTCCATGGCTGAGTCCTGTCAGAACTCACAAGCCCAATCTCAGGATGAGGCTCTCGGCAGATCAAATTATTCATTCCCAAAGAGAAAGGAATTTAGAAATGTACTGCCCCAACAGAGTCTGGGGGTAAAAGACAGGTCAGAAAATGGATGCTAATACTAAGAAACAAAATACTTTGCTGAAATTTATTAAGTCAGATGCCTGATGAGGTAAATATTTTACAGGGGCATACCCTGATTTTAAGACAACTCAAAGTAGGATATATACGTGAACATAAGCACAGTCCAGAGCATAAACACATACTGTGCATACACATATCTGATTGTATTTGTTTTTCTAGGTAAATACGAACAGTCATTGAGAAGATGTGTGCTCAGTGCAATGATCAGAAAACAAATCCTGGAATTCTGAGTTTTCCACCATCCTATCCACCTCTGAGTGACCTCACTCCAGGGCACAGAGATTTCTGCGCAGAGACCCATAGAAAGTGTATAAAAATAGAAGAGACACTTGACAACAAAATAACTCCAGGGAGAAATCCCAGAAAAATAACCCTCAGAAGCCAAAGGCCAGAATTTCTCTGAAGTCTCAGGCACAGATGCTGCTGGTGGCTCTGGCCCCACACACGGCTAGGAGAGAAGTACTGTGACTTTCAGAACCTGGGACACGAGAATAATATGGAACAAGTGAGGTTACTCACGCTGTTGTTGCTTCCTTTGTTGTCCTCGTACTTAGTTTCTATATGAATGGAGAATTTCGGCAGAAAGGAACACTACGGGAAAAAATAAACTTTCATTAGCTTAGTATTTTTCTCTCTTTACATATTCATTGGTCAGTAGAGCATTGCCCCTGCATGCTCTACTGACCATTTGGTTTGGAGTGTTGTTCTAGAACAGAAATGTTAAGATACTAAGTCAAAATCCAAATTCAGACAAGGAAAGCTGACTTTGAGCACCTGAACACAATTTCTTCCAGGAGTCAAGCCAGAGAGAATAAGCAGCAATGGAAGGTAAGTGGCTGAAGAGGACATTTCCAAAATGAGTATGTTCTACAAATCTTACTGTCACTTAAATGGCTTTAGGAAGGCAAATCCTGAAACAGAGGCCAGTTCTAGTTCTGCAGTGCTTACTTTGGGGAGCACCTCTCACTGCTGGTATCTGGGGACCCAGTCCTAACCTTTATATGTATATATCACCTGTGTATTTGTATATACACATAAGTTTACCCACTGCTGTCAAGTTGATTCCAACTCTTAGCGACCCCATAGGGTTTCCAAGGCTGTAAATCTCTGCGGAAGCAGACTGTGACATCTTTCTCTCACAGAGCCACTGGTGGTTTCAAACTGCTGACCTTTTCGGTTTATAGTCAAGGCCTTAACCACTGTGCTACCAGGACTCCTTCACACAAAGTTAGGAAGGTGATATATTAGAGCTTTCAGATCATGAATTTTGAAGGCAGACAGGCCTAGCTATTAATTTTGGGTCATCACTTGATAGCTATGTGACTCATTTAACTTCTCTGAACCCCAGCAATACTAAAGCAGGGACAATAATTATTATCTATCAGGGATATTCTGAGGATTAAATAAAAGCAGGTGTGTAAAGGTATATCATGGGCACAGAATAAGCATTCAACGAATGGCAGCGGTCAGCA